>NC_140939.1:113861617-114371617 GCF_014529385.1 Adiantum capillus-veneris | reverse complement strand
TCACCTCGATTTAATGCAACCCCCTTACAAATTTTTGAGATTTGCCTCGAAAATTCTTATTTGCCTTTAAGCGCTTGAAAGAACCTAGGCTTAGTGCAATCCCACCTATGAATTTTGAGATTCACCTTTGAGTTATGAGATAAACCTCGGGTGAAACCCGGTCGTGAATACTCCTCGTTGCCTCTTCATTGCACCTTACAAGCAGCCTCTGCTGGAGATCTCCCCGCGCTAGGGTAATTGCGCGATATGCAGTTATGGCAACCTCCCTCCCTCCTCTATTTAAAAGGTGAGGGCACATCTCTACCCCTCACTTAGCTTTGGTTGTACTCTGTTTGTTTGCATAAAGTTAGTGACTGCGTATCTGAATCTCCACTGCATCGAAGCATGGAGCTCTCAACTCAAGGTCGGCAATTGTTTTTTTTTTGTTTGTTTCACCTATTACATGGCTATATGTTTATGCTGCGAAGGCTTGTTACTCAGAGAAGATGTTTTTTTTCACAAATCTGATAGGAAGCTATGGGTTGTTTCTTCTTGCAATGTTTTAATTCCAAACAGGGGGGTGCTCTGCGTCGCGTGATTACTAATGGTTCACAACATATCGTCGATGCTAAAAACTGGTTTTTGTAAAAAAAACCACCTAATGGGTCGGTGGTTTGATCACTGGGGTGGCTAGGGTTGTTGTTTTTCTGCCCTGGTAACCGGTACAAAAAGAGATATATTTTTTCTTCTTGCCTACTAATCTCGGTTGCACGATGGCAGGCTGTCTTGTGCCTTGTTGCATGACTATTACTCTATGACGGGGTAAAACTCATGATATTTTATTGATAGAGAGCTTGGAAAAGTGGGGTGTTGCTTCACCCTTTGCACACCAGTAATGAGTAATTTTTTTGGCCAGGAAGCATACTGTCACTGTTGCGGAACATGGCTTTATATTAATAGCAATACTTTACGTTCTGTCTGTTGGCTCACTAGCGGTTACTTGGCCCGTTTACTTGGTTATTTGTTGTTAACTGCCGACTAATGCTTAGGAAGGATTGTTTGAAAAAAAAAGTTGGTTTACCATTTACATCGCTATGGTATTGGTTGTCGCCATGACTACTTCTGTGATGGTTCCCTAAAGTCTGGTTGTTGCATTGCCTTTTGACTACTACATAGGCACTATGATCTTGTAATTTTTGGTGTAAATAGGGCCTAAACCTGCTACTTATGGGTGTTTGATGGTAGCACCACTTCTCTTGGTTATTAGTTAAATGGCTGAAACCATCATGAGGAAATTTCTACGATGATCTCCTGTGTATATTCTCATATGAGATTTGCATATTGTATAGCATTAAATTTGTTTTGGATTCTTCGAGGGCTTCCTGACTACCTGGGTTGACCGAAAGGATGATTAAGGTAGGTTAACTTACAAAATATGGTAAATTCCGATAACATGATGGGCCTAAAAAACTTTCCCCAAACTTAAAACAAACATTAAACTAGCCTATGGCTGGATTGTGACTACTAAAGGAGACTTTTTATTTAAAACCTACTGCACTAACTAGTGCTTTCACTAAAAGATGAACTGTGACTAAATATGGGGAGATTCTGACACTTGGATTAGAATGGGTAATGGCCTTCTAATCAAAATGATGTAAAATTCTTCTATAAATGGAAAATTTTGGGTTCCTTTTTAAAAAATTAAAACATTTAATATGGACTAAGCTTGTACAAAGTTGAAAAAAAGTTTTTAAGATCAACATGGATAACAACTGGTATAGTCCATTGATACCTATAAAACACATCCAAGGCTAACATATATGTTGTTTTGTTTGGATGGATGCAGGTAAGGACTCTATCTTATCTTGGAAGGTTTTCTTTGGCTTTGGTTAGCTCTCCTACATTGGATTACACATTCACTTACTACTTGAGAAGTTCTTCTATCACTTTGTATACTGGAATGAGGCTTCATTCTTACAAACATTTTACAAAATTAATTTTAAGACTGAGTTACTTTTGTACGTATCATTTCATTTTTTATAAAGCTAGTTGTCTTTTGAATGTAAAAAGTTCAATTATATCATTTTATTTATGGTAAAACAGCTACACACACAAAGACAACATCTCTCTCTCTCTCTCTCTCTCTCTCTCTCTCTCTCTCTCTCTCTCACACACACACACATACACACACACACATACAAACAAAACACGGGTACATGCGTGCAGCTATTGAGTTTTGCGTACTAAGGCTAGAGATCATTTACATCATGGAAGGTCTGTGAAATCCTACAAAGGGAGGTTCATTAGGGCATGGTCACACAAAGCTTAGTTGTCTATAAGCCTCACCATTTTTAATTAAGGCAAGCACGACAGTTCAAAACGTCACGGGGAGTAGCAAGTAGTGAGCGAGAGTGAGACATGAACATGAGAGAGAGAGAGAGAGAGAGAGAGAGAGAGGACTGACCGGCAAGAGAGAGAGAGAGAGGGGACTGACCGGCAAGAAACCGGCGTAGTTTGAAAATTATGCTCTTTTAAGCATAATAAGCCGATGAAAAGCTACACGCTATCGAAAATTGTCGACTAATGTAATGAGCAACTAAGCCTCGCATAACCATAGCTTTAGATGGCACATGGATAAAAGTTCTTTATGGCCTTCAAAATGCAAAGTAAACCCATCCTTCAAATGGCTTTAGAAAGCAAAAGTAGGTAGTGGTCACCCTTGAAAGTCGAAGCCTGAAGTAAAATTCCATGGCCTTCCCAAGAACTAAAAATATTATAAATATAGGCAGTGTACTAAGTTTTTGGCTTTTTAAAAAAAGCCTTAGTGTTGAGTTGGGTTAGGCATACTTTCATTTTTTTCAGTACCATGATGGAGACTTACCTTAAATGTTATTTCCATTTTAAAATATTAAATGAATCTTTCTATTTCACCTTTCATTTCACATCCTTACACGGCTTGACTTCACTTGCATCTATTCTTTTAGAATGCTAAAGTGAAGCTTCACCTTGCATAATTCTAGTAAATTCTATACATACATACATACATATACATTTACACAACATACATACACACACACACACTAAATGAGTAAACCATGGTAAAGGGAAGAAAAAATGGTGAAACTTGTGAGAACTTAGTTCAAAAATCTTGCAAATTCAAAAATTCGATTGTTATTTCGGGTTTGCTTCTTTGCAAGGAGGAAACTTAGTCCCTTAATAAAAGAGATATTCATGAACAATGCTTTACCTTATATAATTTTAGTTAAACTCAACCTAATGATTTTAGAAAGCCACTTTGACCTTTCACTTGTTTACTTTACATTTCTAGGACTTAGAAGTCTTCTCATTTTCAACTTTTCACTTTTGCATTTCTTAGGTTTTCTTTGAAATGTAGCAGTGTGACACGTGGATGCCTTCTCCTTGCTCAAAAATACTTAACATATCTACTTTTGCATTTCTTAGGTTTTCTTTGAAATGTAGCAGTGAGACACGTGGATGCCTTCTCTTTGCTCAAAAATTTTAAACTCCATTATCTACTTAACATAATACTAGCTCGCGTGCCCTGCCTATCGACGGGCCTCACTCGCTCTTACCACCTCACTCTGTATGTGTTTGTGCATGTGCATCTTTATACATATCTCCATAACACACACACGATCGACACTTTCTGTCTTTGGCCCCTTTAGACTACTCTTGGTACATTTAACCCCTTTTGCGCACACACACACGCGCGCAGAGAGAGAGAGAGAGAGAGAGAGAGAGAGAGAGAGAGAGATTACATAAAAGCACATGACTAAAGAGACATATTTCACACAAAAAAAGAGTTTACAGTATTGCCAAAAAGGCTCAGTAACATATATGTATAGCACTTTTAGTCGTGCTATTTCAACAGGATCAAGATATTGAGCTGGAGCTCTATAAACTTCTCTTAAATCTATTTTTTGAACCCAGCTCAAGTAAATCTTGACGAATCAACCCAAGCTCTTGCTTTAAGAGCATGAGCCTAATATTGGGAAAGAAATAGGGATCAAGCAACCTGATGTAAATCGTGTCCAACTCTTCATCTACATATGACCCCCAAACAGTGTAGTTTTTCTCGATCACTTCCCATCCCATTGCCACCCTCATTCAGCAGGTAACAAATTTTCTTCAAAGGCATCAACAATAAGATTTAATACACTTGGAAAAATATTCACAATTTCATGAGCCATTTAATTGGATGCAAGAAAAGAAGGCAACATTAGTACTCAAACTTTAAAATGTGTGTGTGTGTGTGTGTGTGTGTGTGTGTGTGTGTGTGTGTGTGTGTGTGAGAGAGAGAGAGAGAGAGAGAGAGAGAGAGAGAGAGAGAGAGAGAGAGATGATCAACATGGCCACTTAAACCTTTAAAAAAGTATAAGCGCAATACGAACACTTCAATTACTAATTGTCATGCCAAAAAGTGTCAAGAGGTTCATTGGATCAAAGTCTTTACAACAATCTCAATGTTTTTGTTTACGACTCATATTCTACTCTATAATTGGACGGCTGAGGATCACTCCAATATACCCATTGGTAAACTTCACAGTTAATTTCAAAATTTCAAACTCTTCATTTGAAATATAAGATTTATGATTGTGATATATCTTTTGCAATTGAATATCACAACCACAAACATTGACATAATAAATATCAACCATATGTAGTTTTTGTAAGGCTCTCATTAATTTTATTTTGCTCAATATTTGTCACACTTTACATAGTGAAATGCTTAAGCGTCCATAATTTCCATACCACCCATCGACATATGAATACACCCAATGATGCCACCAACAGCATGTACCATATCCTTGACAAATGTACTCTTCCTTGACTTTCAAATATGTAATTATCTTTATATGTATTGGGAGAGTAGCCAATACATCGTGGCCCATGTTAACCTACATTAGCAATTAGCAAAGTTCTCTCTCTCTCTCTCTCTCTCTCTCTCTCTCTCTCTCTAACCTATGTAGTAGATAAAAACCCACTTCAATAAGACAACAATAACTAAAACTATTGGTACTTAGAACGCATAGACAGTGGATCAAAGTGTTCAATCATCTAGAGAAGTTGAGCCTACGACACGCTCTACTTGGAACTCTCAAGATCCAAAGTCCGACACGTCGAACACTACGATCGAGGCGTCGAGGTGATTCACCCAAAGAATAGATTCTAAACATCCATTCATTCACTCCATAGGGACCGTATAAAAAGTTGCAATTGAGAGGCCGTTGCATACCTAACTCTCGTATAGTGATTCATATATCATTTATATCAAACTCTATGTGATAATAACCTACAACACTTCTAAAATATCATGCTCCATATAATGCCAAGATAGAATGTCTGCAATAATATTGAAGCCTGCAATGAAGATAACAACCTACCATTCAGACATAAAAAGTAACAACACATTTAAGGTCATATGGATTCAAGTTCAAGCTATATGCACCAAAGGATCTCAAAATCCTCAATAATACGAATAATATCCTCAGCATGTGTAGGACCCCTCCACAATGGAGGATCTAGAAAAAATGTAGCACGTGTAAACATACAAAATAAAGGCCACAAAGTTCTCATTCATGGTAAAAGTAAGTATCAAAGATAAGATTTTAATTTACATACCTCTAATATAAGTAGGTACATCATTGAGGGTGTACAAAACCATGATGTATCGTGCCATTATTTATCTGCTCTAACAGTAGAGATTTAGAAGTTTAAGAGGAACAGAGATGAAATAGAATAAAGAAGACTTTGACGATCATGCCGTAGAGAGAGAGAGAGAGAGAGAGAGAGAGAGAGAGAGAGAGAGAGAGGAATGAAAGCAACTCAAAAGACTTTGAAATTTCACAACTTCACAAAGATTATTTGAATATTTTGAATGTAGCAGAGACAATACAACAGTTGTTCAAAGTGTAGCCTTAGAGAGACCACATTAGGGATTCTATAAGTCCAAGGACCTATGTTGTATATATTTTGCAAGATACGGAGCAGTGTTTTCTCAATCGATATGGTGTAGTGCGATCCCCAGCAACCCCCACCTGTTGTGCATTGACGGGCCTCTCGTCACTCACAAACCAAATATTAATTGAATTTGACGATGCTCGTGGTCCGAAGAAAAGGCAACATGGTAGTATCCAAGAACTTCCATAGACATATCTCTACCTAAGTGTAACATTTCATAAACACCTACGATGATAAATCCTTGATCGGCGTGATCTCTGCAAAGGCATCCATGAATTATGTAGAGCAATACAAGCTTAAAACTACCAATATACCATATAAAAACTCTTACAATATAATATGAGTTGTATCAAATAAGATCACCAAAAACATAACAGGAACTCTTCCCCTCCATTACAGTGGATCTACAACAGAGTAAATCAATGTATAAACCAATCTTCTCAAGAAAATAATAGGTCAAGTTAATACACTAATTTAAAAAAGAAGATAAATACTTCGAATGAATTTAGTGATGTGACCCACTACATAGGATGCACTACGTAGAGGATCCATTTGTGGGTAATACTTTGATCTAAGAGATATGAATAAAATTTAACGTCAAGTGTGTTTGACTTTAAGTGAGAGCCACAATGTCAATTTGAACTTATTGTTATGAGTTTGCTAGTTGTAATACTTCCTTGAATACAATGTTTGGAGTGTAGTAACACTCCGCGTGAGTGTTTTCAGTATTGACAACAATCCTCATAGAAGCAACACTTTGTACACATGACATTGCAACATACAATTGTCTGTGAAAGAAGATCGATGATGCAAGATTTGGACCAAGAATTCCCAGTGTTTGCCCTCGTGCTTTGTTGATAGTCATCCCAAAAGCAAGCCTAATTGAAAACTGACGATGCTTCATTTGAAATGGAAGCCCCTGATGGTTTCCAATAATAAAGTCAATCCTCGGAAGAAAAACTCTCTCTCCAATATTCGATCATGTAACTATCTCTGCCTCAATTACCTTATGATGAAATTGCTTGCATATCAATCTGGTTCCATTGCATAATCCACATCTTGGATCCAAATTTCGCAGCAACATGATAGGAGCATTTTCTTTCAAGACTAAAGCATGAGGTGGAAAACCACCACCAAGAGTAAGGCTATTCAGATACGCAATTGTGTACAAATGTGTATTTTTCTCTGACATACAAATTGAATATGCAGTCAGATACTCTTTGCAAACTCCATGCATTCTTTTCAATGCGTAGTCATTGATTAAATCCACCTCTTTATTCCGCGGAGCAAGTATTGCTCGATCTCTGAAAAACTTGCATGATCTTGCACATGACACAAATCTCCATATATAAAGCTTAGAAGATCTACCAAACTATTTCATGGAAGCATCATGTGTGAAGGTATTTTGACTCTGTCCAAGTCTCCTCCACCATCCATAACCCCATTGCCAATATCAAGCACCCACGCGAAAAACTTTGTTGAAGTGAATTTGAACTGCAATCAAGTATATCATATTTCTGATAAGCCTCAGTATCTTCGTATATTTCCATATGTGAGAATGACACAATAAAGCATTTACAATGTCTGTACGACTACCTTATGGTACAACAGGTAGTATTTGTCGAAAGTCGCCTCCAAGCAAAATGACTTTTCCACCAAACAAAGTATCTCACTCCATAATATCTCTTAAAGTTCTATCCACTACTTCAAATGCATAGCGATGTGTCATGGGAGCTTCATCCCATATAAGTAAAGTTTCATTCCTTAAAAGTTATGCAAGTTGATTATTTACCTTTATATTGCAAGTTGTTTCAGAGTGAAGCTCCAAAGGTATCTTAAACCTAGAATGAGCAGTTCTGCCATTACTCAAAAGCAAAGCTGCAATACCCGAGGATGCACATGCAAGAGTAACTCTACAACTTCCTCGCACTTGTGAAAGAAGTGCATTATATAAGTAAGTTTTTTATGAGCCACCATGACCATCTAGGAAAAATACCTTCCTTGAATGTGTATTAACAGCTTGTAGCACTTGGTGGTAAGCATCTCGTTGATCCTCATTTAAGGAAGTCTCCATACAATCTGCTATTCTACACTGTTCATCAACGTTGAACATTGTTTCTTCAGCCATAACACCATTTTCACTTAAGGATACCATTATGGAGTCTATTGCATGCAACATATAATCGCAAAGCCTCTTGCCATGTTGTTGCAAAAAGCATTCTATATGAAGCAAAGCTTTATTTTTTGCCACATCAAATTGCACACTTGCATCTGAAATATGCATCCTTAGGACATAAACATAGTCCTCACAAAATTCGTTACAAAACCTGTCTCAAAGAGCAGTTGGATGAAGTGGCTCACAAAAGACTAATATGATTGCAAACAATTGTCTCAACTGCATTTTATTTTGGAAGAAAGATGTCTCTTGGAGGCAAAGTGACCATTCTTCATCATCTTGCAATAATCCTCTAGCTATACATGCCTCCTTGTATGTATCATATTACATCCCTTGCAAATATTGAGAAGCATTCGTAGGTAATAAACCTCACCAGCAATAGGGACAATATTATACATTCTTCCAATAGAAACCCTCTGTTGTTATGGAGACCATGCCTTTCGACTTTTATTCCATATCCAACCATTTAAAAATTCAGTATATATGAATCTATTTGCTTCTAGATAGTTTTGATTTGCAACAAACCTTTATGTCAAGGTAGTTTTTTTATTTTTCTCATTATCCAGCAAATGTGATATATCATCACCATCTTGAAATGTAACCATATTCTGCAATGGAAGGTGTACTTGCAATCGTTGAATAGTTAACCTTTCACTATGCATGTCAAAGCCAAATATCCTCCACATAGCCTCAGATGCAGAAACATAACATTGCATTGAGATAACTCTTGAGCTCATCAGTAGATCCTTCACAATCTTGAAGAACAACAGTGGCTCAATCATGTCCCTTGTAGACATACTTATAAAGATATTTCTTGGCAGTGACAGTTGAGCAGATATCCACATTAATATGGGCTTGGTATCTTAGTGATAAGAGAGGGATATAAGGAACACCCAATGATTATTTAAATTGTAATTTTTAGATGGAACAAACCTTCCATCATCTTGTCTCATATACACAGGATATCCACTTTTGTTTACATTCGTAGACGTAGAAAATGTTTGTGGAAACTTGAATCTACACTTTCCATCAACCATACATGGAGAACTTGGGTTCAAAGGACCACATGGCCCATGAACTTTACAACGACTCACTACATCAAATAATTATGGAACCACATTCTTGTCAGGAAGCTCTGTACAAACCAACTTGTCATAGTGTAATGTATCTATGGGTTTATATTTGGATGCAAGTATCAACAATATATGAGCATGAGGAAGACCTCTCTTCTGAAACTCGATCACTGAAACATGTCTAATCGCGTCCCCAAATACGGCTTGCTTGATAAGTAAATGCATCATATCTTGGAACTTCTGATAAAACACTCGTATAGTCACATTAGGATGATCGACAACACTTTGCCCAGGTAGTAATGCATCATCTATTTCCTTCCATGGTAGATTACATGTGAATGTGATAAAGAGATCCGGTTTACCCCTACTACGAACAATTGCCATTGCATCTTGAAATAGTTGGCTCATATATCTTGGACCTCCAACAAATGATGAAGGCAAAACAATTCTACAGCCAACATTTTGACCGTTAGCCCTCTCTAAGCCATCTCTAGCCTCAACCATGTCAACCAATCCTTGGTACACTTCACCACGAAGTGTTTTTTGGTTATTTCGCATCCACAAAAGGCGTGACTCCTCTAGAGTACTATAAGCATCCATGACATACTATTGGAATAGCCTATCCCCTCAAAGAAGACACTCCACTGTATCATCTCTTATTTGTAAGTGAAAGACATAATATTGCTTTTGACTCATTTATTTTCCATCGGTAGTCTGTAAAAAATAATATGCCACCCATCCTCTCCACTTGGAAATAATAAAACATACAATAAGGACATGTAAGCTCGATGCATGCTGGAGATTCTTTTCAAGCCCTCGTGTCAAAAATTTAGTACAATGTCGTGATAGCCAATATTTCTATCATCCCCTTGTCCTGACATAATTGCAGCAACTTCAGAACCCCTTGGAGCAAAATATTGCCAACCAACACAATGATGCTCCGCAATAACCATCCTCATATTGGGTACAATAGCATCTCCAGACAAAGAAGCAGTAGATCGTAGAGCATTTGCATAGGGATTTACTCTATGCATCATCAATTGTAAACACTTTAGAATACTAAAAACTAAATTTGAAACATAATGTAATCTGTTGCTCAACTCATGTTCGGTATCAAAAAAATATAATTGTGCAAAGCATGGAACTTCATTTTGTCCTTCAGCTAGCGCTAAAGAACCAATGCTATGATAGACAGGGACATGAACCTTAAAAGTATTTACACCTCTCCCACCATAATTAATAGTCTCATCGATATGGGCACCAAGAGACACAAATGCCAATGTATTATTATATCCCTGAATGTTTTGTAAGAACTGTCTACTTCTTCTTGTGGTTGAGCTCATCAAATCTTTCAATTCATTTGGTGGCTCATTCAAAGGAAGTAATCGAACTCTTCCATCATAGCATCAATATTTACCCACAAATGTTTGGATAGTCTTTCCTATGTTCTACCAAGCCTTTGCTCCACATTTGGAGAAAACAAAATCTAAGCTTCCTAAGTTGTGCAACACACACTTTTTGGATAGAACTGGTGCCCTACACTTGTGATGTAAAAGGAGAGAAGTTGGATATTCAAAGCAGATGGACAAACAATGCTTTTCCACTTTAGAATAGTTTCCCTCTCCTATGTTCATTGTTGTCCCAACATCAATGGCTTCAGAGTTCCTTCATGTACATCATGCATGCTCTACCTTTCATTGTACTCCAATAAAGTTCCAATAGTACTTTGTAGTGAATGCCTTGTTCTCTCTCGTGCTATTTGGTGTCTCGCCTTTCACGAATCATCACACAGTCGGCTACATCATGCATGACCATGTGATAATATACATGGTCTAGATACCATCTATGAAATCAGGTGCAAAAAGATCTCATATAAATATAATATAATTGCTATAATTTTGATCAGTCACTAAAAGGACATTCTTATGCATAATAAAAATCAATATAAACTGGGACATCTAATTATATCTTATAAACTAAATACATTTGACACATTGATAGTGACTAAATTAAAAAGTACAGTTTGATGAAGATATAGCATAGCATTACATATTTCTTCAATTAGGATTAGGTCGTTGAGAAACTTGACGCTGCTTTGGTCGAACTAATCTAGCCAAAGCACTTAATTTATTTGAGGTAGCTCAGATATTTGAAAGTCTTGAACTTCGAACCTTTGTCAAAGCACCCAGCTTGTTGATGATACTTCTCAATCTTGGCATGATTTGTCGTACAGTATTGTCTTGAATTTGTCCTTTTGATTCGTGTTGACTCCTTGAAGCCTCTTTTCAAAGATTCTCAATAGATGTCAATATCATCTTTTGAGAATCCTCAACTTTGGAAAGTTTCTGTCTCATGTATGCCTCACTCTCTAATCTCTGCAAGTTTGATGCTTTTGTCTCTTCTCGCAGTTTCCATAGTATCCCACTTTCAATCTCCAATGCAAAACTTAAAGTTTCAACCATATCAGAGACATTGGTTTGCATTGCCTCCATCCTATTGCAGGAGGCTTTGATCTCCAGCAAGGTTTCAATAATTTGCTTTTTAGAATTCCTCTCGACATTTTGAGCTGCTCTCTTAGCCGCACGCACATTGCGAATACGGAGAGATGAAAGCATCTCTCGTTCATTAGCTGATGCACTCTTCCTCCCGACATTTTGAGCTGCTCTCTTTGCTGCACGCACATTACGAATAGGAAGAGATGACAATATCTCCTCATCACCCGTTGATGCACTTACAACTATTCCAGAAGATATCAAGCCATTGGTTGCAATAACGAGTGGAATGGCACGACTAATCTCCATTTTACTATACACAAAAAACTACAGTGGTTGCAAAGAGAAATGTGACAACCAAAGAGAAAGGTTTGAATGCTTGTAAATTAAAAAATAACCCTCCTAGAATATTCACTTTTTAAGTGCTTTCTATATTAGAATATAAAAAAATACATCATCTCTATCTAGATGTGAAAAACAACAAAAGATTGCATGAGAAGTGGAAAACAAACCAAAATGCTCATGAATCACTTTTGTCAATAGATAAATTTTGCTCAATACATGATCAACCCCATTTACAGTTGAAAATGGAAAAACAGCATTTAGCGCTAGGATGCTTGAAAATAGGCTCCTTATGATTCTCTATCTTATCAGGTCCTACAATGCTCTTCAAAGCATCAATTTTGCTATAAACTTCAGATATAAAACAACAACCTAACTCTGAATCAAGGTAGAGGGCATATGGGTAACCCAAATTTATTCGAATTTGCAAAAGGCGTAGGTTGCAAAACCCTTGACTGGGATCATTCTGGATTCTAACAAACACCTGGTGAAAGGGTACCCCATCTTGAGTGATGGAAGTGCGATCGTAGGTTTTCGAAGCTTCTTCTATAGTAACACCTGGAAAGAAACCTCGAACAATGCTTTGAAAGAAGTCAGCTTTGTTTTCTGAAGAGTAGTGAATCGTTATATGATCCAATACTATCTCCATCGCTTCCAATCCATGACCAAAACATTCAGCAAATACCCTAGGTGCCATAAAGTTGTTAAGAAAAAAATAAGAGACATTGTAAGTGTAGTTGCACTAGGACTTCATCCACAAAACTTGACTTTATAGTATATCTCTTTAGATAAGTGCTCGAAGCGGTATAGATCTAGCTCTATTTCCCATCCCTCTCTCTTTCTCTCTCTCTCTCTCTCTCTCTCTCTCTCTCTCTCTCTCTCTCTCTCTCTCTCTCTCTGTGTGTGTGTGTATCTAAAATTTGTAGGGTTCGGAAGAAGCACTGGACCTTTCAATCACGTGTGTTATTCTCTCTATCTAACCCTTTTCGAAATCTATCTTGGTTTTATGTGATCTTCTATCCATGTGGTCACCTTTTGGTGATCAAACTGTGGTTTATTTTGAACTGTAATGCATATGTAATTGCATAAAGAGAGACGCCCTCATTTCGCATCATATGAAAAATAGACCAGTCCTTGTCCCTCTGGGACATGTCCCATTGTCAAAACACTTTAGAATAACAGGTTGAGTTCAAGACTCATAAAATAGAAATGTTTTTATTTCTATGATGCTAACATCATCTCCTCCCACAATTATCAAACACCACATGATGTATACAACAATCAAGTGTTTTATCTTATTGTTAAGAATAAGATGTTGATTATTCAAATGCCCTCTTGAATTTCATGCCTTCATTTCAAAACTCGTCAGAGTTCTTTATGAATAACAGTAGTTAAATGCTAGTGTCATGGCACTTACATCCTTGGGACCTTTTGAGACTATTCGTATGAAGAAGAAGAGAGTTTTAACGTCATATGAGAGTGACAAACTGGTTATGTTAATAATCACTGGAACAACATAGCTAGATTTGAAGCCCTATCATTAGATAGATCTTTCAATACTTCCATAGACATGACCCTAAAAACCTCTTCCTTATTAGGGTGAAAACAAAGATCCCATCTTGGTTCAGTATGAAGGTTCTCTTGGGATTGCCTTTTAAGTATCATGCCTTGATTTTCAAGACTACGCAAGAATTTCTAAGGTCTATTGGAATTGCTCTGGGCATTTACATCAAGCCCAAGATCTTTGAAAACCCTCTCTATGACATTAAAATCTACATCTTTGGATGGAATTGTCACTCACATTTAAATGTCCCTATGTCTCTCTCTCTCTCTCTCTCTCTCTCTCTCTCTCTCTCTCTCTCGTCTTTTATCTAGTCTAGGGGCACGTGTACTCTTTTGAGCACATTACCATTAGCAGAACATTTCATTTCATTGTCGTCTCTCTCTTTCTCTCTCCCACCTATTATTTTATTCACTTTGGTCTTTTTCTTCTCTCTTCCCCCCCCCCCCCCTGTGTGTGTGTGTGTGTGTGTGTGTCTGTGTGTGGTAGTGTAGTATGCACGCGTGTAAGTACCCTTCAAATTCAATTCATTTTCAACTCTTTGTCTCTCTATGTTTGTGTGTGTGTTTTATTTCTCTCTCTCTCTCTCTCTCTCTCTCTCTCTCCTTTTATTCTGTCTATGGTCACATTACCATAACATTTCATTTCACTGTCATCGCCCTCTTTCGCTTTGTCCCCATTTTTGTTTTACTCTTTGGTCTTTTTCCTCTCTCTCTCTCTCTCTCTCTCTCTCTCTCTCTCTCTCTCTCTACGGAGATCCAGATGCCACGATCGAGAAGTGGGGCTACATAGCATCGACCACGAGTACAACAAAGGATTTGAGCCATACTCTCTCAATAGCTAGAGTGCAAATGAGGATGGATTCTGGTAGTAGTAGTATTTTTGTTCTAGTCTTTTAGCACACAGACATGGTATCAGATTCACAGTTTTGTAACAGTTTGGACTCATTGGTGATTTTGGCCTTTTGAAGACATTAATATAACATCTCATTTCATTTTATTTCGTTTTCTCTATCTCTATCTTCAAAATTTTTGTAATAGTTTGGTCTCATAGGTCATTTTGGCCTTTTGGAGACGTTAATATCATTTCATTTCTTTCTCTTTATCTTGTATTTTTATGAATTAGTTTTTACCATAACATTAATTTGACAAAACATTTCTCTCTCTCTCTCTCTCTCTCTCTCTCTCTCTCTCTCTCTCTCTCTCGCAAGCAAATCATTCACAATTTTGTCACAGTTTTGTCTCACAGGTCATTTTTGTTACCATATACATGTGGTAGTGATGTTTGTGAACACACTAGGACCGCCGAGGCAATTTTTCCCTCTTTAGGAGGTTTTTTCCCCCGAACATTGTATATACGCCCATCACTCTAGGGCCATCTATCTTTCCATTGCACACTAAGTAACACACTCTCTATTGTGTGCCTTGAGCTTCCTTCGTCTTCTCCAAACTATGTGCGTTTCTCTGCAACCCTAATTCCAACAGTTGGTATCAGAGCAGGTTGCGCCCTCCAGGGCTTAGTCGCTAGCTGCTCTAGCACACGCCTGCTCACTTTCTTCGATTTCAGTGAGCTTTGGCAAGCATTCGCACGTCGACAAAAATTTCAGGAAAACTTGTAGAGCTTAATCTGCTCAGATTTTTTATTCGGGCTCATTTCGGCCTCCGTTTCCACTACAGGCAGTATTGCACATGCTATTTCGTCATTTTGTGCAGAATTTCTATAACTGCCGTTTTCTGCATAACAGGTGCCTCATAGTCTTCTACGGTTTGTGCTATATAGCACGCGTTGTTCCCGCTCCACTTCTCCTATTTTCGGGCAATTTTCACATCAGGTGCAACATTTACCATGGCTGACAACAACACAGATGTGTTCAAGATGTTTGTTGCCAAGGACAGGTTGGATGGGGACAACTACCCTATGTGGGCTTATATGATGCAACATGTTCTTGTGTCAAAGGGCGTCTGGAACATTGTGCAAGGCATTGATGTACGTCCTGGTTCTGAGGATGTAGGCGGTGTTGAGGATGTTGTAGGTCTTTCTGCAAGGATTGCTGCTATTAGAGTTGTTTTGCCTACGACGGAACAAGCTTGTTGGGATGTAAAGGATGCACAGGCTCATGCATTGATTGCGTTGTCTGTAAAGCGCACCATTGTTCCTCACATTCATTCAGCAAAATCTGCAAAACAGGCTTGGGATATTCTAGCAGGTCTTTATACAAGCCGCAATGAGGCTAAAATTGCTTTGCTTTGTAAAGAGCTGGAGTCGAAGATTATGCATGAGGAAGATGATATGGACACTTTTCTTGCTGGTGTTAAGGATATCAATGAGCAACTTATTTCTTCAGGTGAAGTCATTTCAGACAGTTCCCTTGTGCAGACTGTTCTTGATGCCTTACCAGATGCTTACCGAACTTTTGCTAGTACTTGGAGACTTATGACCCAAGGAAATCCTGAAGTTGTCAAGTTTGATGCATTATGCACATTGTTGTTGCAAGAGTCACTTTCTAGAAAAAACAGGACTAGGTAGCGTGCAGTTGAACAAGCTTTTATTGCTTCTCAAAGAAAGGGTGGTAATAGCAATGCAGCCACTTCTTATGGTTCTGCTGCGACGAGTGGCAAAAATTCTGTTCCTAATGCTTCTGCTGGCAACAATTCGTCTAGAAATTCTGGTGATAAGGGCAAAAAGAAGATGCGTTGCCACTATTGTAAAGCTAATGATCACTTGATCAAGTCGTGTCCTAAGTTGAAAGCCAAAGAGGCTAAGAAGAAAGAGGGTGGTTCCACTACAAATGCAGCCATTGTTGAGTCTTCTGTGAAAGGAGGGTTGTGTTGCTGATGTTGATGTAGAATGGGCTTTTAGCACAGAGTGCACTTACAATCCTGTTGTCCATGATGCATGCTTGTTAGTTGCTGCAGATTCACATGTGTGGTATTTCGACAGTGGTGGTACAAACCACATTACCTCACATCGTGAATTGTTTACCTCTCTTGAGTCTTCCCTCATGGGAATGCAGTCACTTGTGCCAACAATGCCTCTTCTCCGGTTCAGGGAGTTGGAAAGATTGTGCTTACTGCTGCAAATGGCAGTTCCTTCACACTTGTTGATGCACTTTATGTACCTGGGATCAAGAAGAATCTCTTGTCTGTATCCGCACTTGTTAGACTTCGACTTGTAGTCAAATTTGTGGATGATAGATGTACAATTCATGATCTCAATTTTGGTGATGAAATTGTTGGATCTGGCCTTTTGTGCCGTGGGTTGCATAAGCTCACTTTGTATGACAAGTGTGGACAAAATTTTGCAAATGCTGTTGCAGATTCAAGGGCTATTTCAGATGCAAAACTTTGGCATGCACATTTTGATCATCTGAATTTTGCCAGTTTGCTGCGTTTGCAGAAATTTGATATGGTTGCTTCTTTGCCGCCTCTTGAAGCACCTGTCAAACATGTTTGTGAAGGCTGTATTTTGGGTAAGATGCAACGTTCTAAGTTTCCAAAGGATGGTTCAGTTCGGGCCACATGCAGGTTGCAGCTTGTGCATAGTGATGTTTGTGGGCCCATGTAAACTCCGTCCTTGGGCAATTACCTTTACTTCGTGACTTTCATTGATGATTACTCCAGGCATGCATGGGTATTTCCGCTTAAAGCGAAGTCCGAAGTTTTTATGTGCTTCAAACAATTTCTGGCTATGGCTAAAAATGTCTCGAAATGTACTATGGGCACCCTCCGTTCCGATCGAGGGGGGAAGTATATGTCTCATGAATTTAATGCATTTTTGGCTAGTCGAAACACCAATGTACAGTGCCTTATACACCTCAACAAAATGGTGTTGCTGAGAGGAAACACAGGTCACTGACGGAAATGGCACGATGTATGGTCAAAAGTCAAGCTTTGCCGCATTCTTTTTGGCTTGAGGCCATCATGTGTGCCACTTATGTACTTAACAGGTGTCCTATGAAAGCTTTGTAGTCTATTACTCCATATGAAGCATGGCATGATAGAAACCCTTCTATTGAGCACCTGTGTGTTTTTGGATGTTTGGCATATGCTTTGGTGCCACAAACGCAGCGCAGAAAATTGGATGATAAGGCTGTCAAATGTATTTTTGTTGGTTATAGTGCTGAAAGCAAAGGTTACAGGTTATATCATCCGCAAACAAAATGTATTCTGGTTTCACGGGATGTAGTGTTTGTGGAAGATTCTGTTCAGCCCTTGCTGTCATGTACTAGAGACAGTAATGTAAGCTCACTGGACATTTATGACACTTTGTTGCCTCTTTTCAGTGGTGGAAATACGAATGTAATTTCCAATGAGGAAAATGTATAGCCTATGGGGGTTTCTGAAAATGTTACAAATCAGCCTATTACTCATGCAGATGTACATGATGGACTTGTGGAGGAAAGGGTTGAAAATGAGCAGGCTAGAGGTATGCCAAAATGGCTGGTGCACACTTTGCATGACAATAAATTGGATGCACCTTTGTCTAGTCGTACTCGTTCAGGCTCTCGCCATGCATCTTATGCATCAGATTGTCATGCTTTGGCTGTGTTTAACTTACATGATTTTGAGGAGCCTCTGTCTTTTGGTGAAGCACAAAATTCATAAAATTGGATGGCTGCCATGCAATCAAAATATGATGCACTTATAGAAAATGACACATGGACTTTATGTGATTTACCTCATGTGAAAAAAGGCCATTGGTACGAAGTGGGTTTACAAGTTGAAACGCAAGCCGAATGGTGAGATCGATCGTCATAAGGCTCGACTTGTTGCAAAGGGTTATGCACAACAAAAAGGCATAGATTATGAAGAGACTTTTGCTGCCACTTGTCGTATGACTACTGTGTGTTTTCTATGTGCATTGGCAGCTCATTTTGGTTGGGATGTTCATCAATCAGACATTGTTATTGCTTTCTTGAATGGTGACATATTTGAGGAAGTTTAAGTAACGCAGCCTCGCGGTTTTGTCATAAAAGGACAAGAGGACAAAGTGTGTACATGTAAGAAGGCTTTGTATGGGTTGAAGCAATCTCCTCGTGCTTGGTATGAGAAAGCTGACACTCATTTGGTTAAACGGGGCTTTCGTAACAGTCCAACAGAAAGCACATTGTATGTAAAGCGTGAGGGTGATGTACTTCTCATTATGGTTCTTTATGTCGATGATTTGCTAATCACTGGACCAAATGAGAGACATATTGCTGAATTTAAGGCTGATTTGAATGCTACTTTCAAGATGAAAGATTTGGGGCTCTTGCATCATTACTTGGGAATACAGTTTAAGTAGTGTGATGGTGGTATTGCCTTGTGTCAGAAAAGTTACATAGAGACATTGCTATGTAAGTTTGGACTTGAGGATTGCAAACCTATTGCCACTCCCATGGAAATAGGTTTGAAGTTGAGTCTACATGATGCTGGCGATCCTGCTGATGTCACTCTTTACCAAACTGCTGTTGGCTGCCTCATTTATGTATGCAACACGAGGCCAGATATTCAGTTTGCAGTCTCATAGGTCAACAGATTTATGCATAGCCCAGGGTCTAAGCATTGGCAGGCTGTCAAGAGGATTTTCCGCTACCTTAGTGGCACTTTACATCTTGGCTTGTTTTATTCCAAGGGGGGATCATTGCCGCAAGACTTACATGCTTTTTCGGACTCAGATTGGGCTGGTTGTTTTGACACGCGAGTGTCCACAAGTGGTTTTTGTTTCATGCTTGGGAGTTCATGTATATCATGGTTGAGCAAGAAGCAACCTACTGTGGCCACTTCGAGTTGTGAGGCTGAGTACAGGGCAGTCTTCACAGCTATGGTTGAGTGTGTATGGCTCAGACGCCTTATGGCTGATTTGGGTGTTGGACAGGACACTGCACTACCAACACTATCTACACTGACAGTCAGAGCGCATTGGCAGTTGCGAGGAACCTAGTTTTTCATGCTTGCACAAAGCACATTGAGGTGTATTACCACTTTGTCAGGGAGAGGCTCTCAGCAGGAGAGATCAACTTGGCTTATGTGCCAACACAGGACAACCTTGCAGATCTTTTCACAAAGGCATTGTCTCGTAAGAAGCTTGAAGCTTTCCGCAAAGCTTTGGGCTTACTCCTCTTTGTGGACTGATCATGTCCTCAGGGCATGGCACTTCCCTTTACTCATGTGCCAGCTCTCGTTCACTGCATCACTCCAGAGGGGGATTTGTTACCATATACATGTGGTAGTGATGTGTGTGAACACACTAGGACCGCCGGGGCATTTTTTCCCTCTTTAGGATGTTTTTCCCCCCGAGCATTGTATATATGCCCATCACTCTAGGGCTATCTATCTTTCCATTGCACATTAAGTAACACACTCTCTATTGTGTGCCTTGAGCTTCCTTCGTCTTCTCCAAGCTTTGTGTGTTTCTTTGCAACCCTAATTCCAACAATTTTGGCCTTTTAAAGACGTTAATATAACATTTCATTTCATTTCATTAACCTAATTTGTCTAAGTTCAGGTCAATTGTCATTTCCATTTCATTTCGTTCTCTCTATCTCTATCTTCACAATTTTTGTAATAGTTTGGTCTCATAGGTCTTTTGGCCTTTTGAAGACGTTAATATCATTTCATTTCTTTCTCTCTCTCTCTCTCGTATTTTTATGAATGAGCTTTTGCCATAACATTAATTTAACCAAACATTTCATTTCATTCATAATTTTGTAACAATTTGGTCGCATAGGTCATTTTGGCCTTTTAAAGATGTTAATATAACAGATCATTTCATTTCATTAACCTAGTTTACCTAAGTTCGGGTCAATTTTCATCTCTCCCTCTCTCTCTCTCTCCCTCTCTCTCTCTCTCTCTCTCTCTCTCTCTCTCTCTTTCATTCCATTTCATTTCATTCTCTCTATCTCTATCTTCACACTTTGTGTAACGGCTTGGTCTCATAGGCCATTTTACCCTTTTGAAGACAATATCATTTCATTTCTTTCTCTATATCTTGTATTTTTATGAGTTAGTTTTTACCTAACATTAATTTAACAAATCATTTCATTTCATTAACCTAATTTACCCAAGTTCGGGTCAAAACATTCACAATTTTGTAACATTTTAGTCTCATAAGTCATTTTGGCTTTTTAAAGACGTCAATATAACATTTCATTCCATTTCATAACCTAATTTCATTTCATTTCATTATCCTAATTTACCTAAGTTCGGGTCAATTGTCATCTCTCTCTCTCTCTCTCTCTCTTTGAGTGAATAAACAAATCAAATAATTAAATTGAAATTATAACTTAACCAAAACATTTACTTGGTTGAGCTACCTGGTTGAGCTTCACACACCTCGAGTCCACTCGTCTTGGCTTGTACACGTTGCTGTCTACAATAAAAAAGAGAATATTGAATATTGAATATTGAATCAAACTCATTAGAGTTGCTGAATATTGAATATTGACGGGGACAGAGAGAAAGAGAGCGAGAGGGTGCCCACAACTCGCAGAGCACCACCATGCAAGCAAGAGAGAGAGAGAGAGAGAGAGAGAGAGAGAGAGAGAGAGAGAGAGAGAGAGAGAGAGAGAGAGAGAGAGAGTTTTGCTGGACTGTGCCACGTCAATGGCGGGAGCAGAAGGGAGAGAGAGAGAGTGGGACTGCAACACGATAGACCACTGCGTTCTGCTGCGAGACGCACGTCACTTTGGCATTGGAGATATGCAAAGCCACGTACACGACGTGAGATGCAGAATGCAAAGTTCAAAGTGCAAGCATGGGCGATCGAGCTCGCGATTAGCGTTGGCGGCAGCGATGAGGTGTGGAGTATTGCATGCCAGCAGCGACGTGAGCGTGGCGCAGGTGCATGTGTCGAGCGTGCCGTCGCCGGTGGAGTGCAGTGAGGAGGGATGGTGCAAGGTGAGGAACTATCAGGGCGTGTGGATTGACAAAGACGCCTGCTTGGCAAGCAGAGTAGTGTACCCCTCAACCGAGGCAGAGCTCGTGAGAGCTGGTAGTTGTGGAGCAGGATATAACGGGGACAGAGAGAAAGAGAGCGAGAGGGTGCCCGCAGCTCGTAGAGCACCACCATGCAAGCAAGGGGGGAGAGAGAGAGAGAGAGAGAGAGAGAGAGAGAGAGAGAGAGAGAGAGAGAGAGAGAGAGAGAGAGAGAGAGAGAGAGAGAGAGAGAGAGAGCTAGACTGCGACATTGGTGAAGGTAGGGAGGAGGAGTACAAAGCAACGTGACGAAGTACGATGATGACAGGCCTTGGGACTGCGCGGAGGGAAAGTGTTCGTGGTGGGAGGAGAGAGCAGACATACCAAGGTGGAGAGCTGCTCGTCTGCGTCTTCTTCTTCTTCTTCTCTCTCTCTCTCTCTCTCTTTGTTGTACTTCACGGAGAGCAAGAAATGTGAGGTACTGAGATTCTCTCTCGATTGTACTGCACTGAGAGCAGGGAATGTGAGGTACTGAGGTTCCCTGCATAGCTTTCAAATTTCGGCCGTCGTACTTCAATTTACTTCAAAGCTAAGTAGAGCCACCACCAACGCAAAGCGCCGCAGTTTTTTTTTTTTTGCCCTACGCCTTCAGCTCGTAGAATTCGACACCTGATATTGGAGACCCTTCCGTCATATTATGTTAGTGGATGGGGTAGGGAAGTCCTCTTTACACGTGGCGCAAGCTGCGAGATGAAGGCTAGATTCCAAAAGAAGGAGGGAGAAAGAGAGAGGACACACGATAAAGAGGGGGAGAGAAATTAATATCAACATTTAAATAACATAGAAGTATGATGAAATGACATAGATAATTGGATTATAGAAACATTTCTAAAAAGTGACGGGGCTAAGCAATTTTGTGACAAAATTCAAATTATTATTGATAATAGTTCATGAAAATGACATTTTTTAATGGCATTTTTTTTCTTGCAACATTCTCTTGAACAAGTGTTAAGTGTGATATGTATATATGGATTTTTTTTGAAATGTATTTATTCAATATTAAGAATATCTAAATCTAATCCATAATAATAATACATGTCGCACTAAAGTAACAAGGTGATATTTGTATATTAAAAATCCAAAAAAATAAATTAAATCTTGATTATATATTTTTTCATTTAAAAGTGATTTATATATTTAAATTATAAATTATCTAAAAATATTTTTTTTATAATCAACAAAAATATGTTTTAAATTAAAAAATTAAAAAGAAAATCATTAGATCTTTAAATAAAGGGACCCATTTACAAACTAAACAAAGACAAAATAAAAAAATCAAGTAAATATTAAATGAAAAGACCAAATTACAATGATAAAAAAACTCACTTACATTATAAAAAAAAATATAATCTTTATAAAACTTTATTAAAAATAAAAATAAAAATCAAATAAACATTAAAGAGAAGATCAAATTACAATGATGAAAATACACATTTATATTATAAAAAAACATATAATATTTATAAGACTTTCTTTTCAACAAACAAAAAAGACAAGTGTCCACCATGGGCATCATGACTGCAAAATGTCACTATTTTTCCGCCACATATCTATAGCCTTATACACAGACCAATAGAATTCATTTTAGCCAAAGGAAAAAGGAAAGCATCTCTATAACCTTTGCCTTTTAGCCTGGACATACCAAAAAAGTACCACGTCGTAAGAGCTGTCTGGACTCTGGCACACTCCTTCCATAAACCATTCGTCGTAATTGCCAGATGCAGGTCCTTCAACCCATCTTCGGTGGCTTGATTATGTCCTGCAAAGCGCAGCGTGGCATCCTTCACAAGCAAACTTCTAGGCTCACTCAACATTGTCACGCCCAGATTCTCCCCGAACTCCCTTCGACACCTTCACCTTCAGCTATTTCCCCATTGTCATCCTCAAACTCGCCACCACTCCATGCTCTATTTAGTTTTGCTGCTTTGCCGGACTCTAAGCAGGAGAGCCCGCTTCCGTCACAGGATGTCTGCGCAAGGAAGGGCTTTTTGGAAAGCAAAGGAATTGCTCGGTTTCTCCTCCTCCTCGTCTCTGTGTTTTGGGGAACATATGGGCCAGCTGTTCGTTATGTGTATGCACAACCTCACCCACCGTCTCCCAGCATTTTGACTCTCGCTCGCAAAGGTACCGATTTTGTTGTATAGTCAGTGGCAATCTGGCTGATTACTCACAATCATATGCCTAAGTCAACTTAGGTGCACTTCTTAGCTCGAAGGTCTTGGTCCGCCTGGTCCACCAAGCCGAACTCTAGTCCCCGGTACTCCAAGTGACCGTGTATGCCTTGGTCCCCATCCTTGTAGACTGGCTACAGTGCTGTTATAGTCTGCCCCCAAATACTTTCTTGTGTTGTTCCTTTTCCTTTATGTAGCAGATTAAATTATTCTGTTTTAGCATTTTCGTATGTGTGTCTTTCAGTAGCCCTGGATGATGGTTTTCCAAGATCTTCCCTATTGGCCATTACAATGTAAGCTGCTTGAGTGTTAGCAAAATTGGTGCTTGTGTTGATTATATATTGTTGTGTTGTTCTCTGTGGGTTTAGCTGAAGTTTTCTGATTTCCAGCTTCCTATTGCATGTAGAAGTGGCTTAAATTTTTTTTTCCAAAACAATAAATTTTTCAAAAGATGTTTTATTAAACAATGCTTATGCAAAGTTTTCATAGCTAATTTGGTGCTAAATTAGTATATTACATATTATGATTTCAAAATTTGAATGGTCGAAAGTTGTCAGTATTTGTTATCACAAAATATTTTAAGGGTTCTTATATAACTTTTTGATGTCAAACTTATGTATTGTAAAGTAAATTCTCAAGAAATTAAATGACTTTTGTTAGTGGCTTAGCTACACACATTTTTCTTATTTAGCTCCCTTTGTTTGTTGTCATTTAGTATATTTGCTCTTACTTGGCAAATGCTAGCCGTTATCATGCTTATGGTCTATATAAAGTAGCTTTATACAAACCTGGACCTTCTCTTGTGCACCGATGATGTAAGTAGGGCGTTTTGATGACCAAACTTGTCTATTTGTGATTCCAAAATCATTAACTTGACAACAAAGGCTAACTTCAGGCTTTCTTTTGTAGCTGTGTCGGTGTTGTTTTTTCTCTGCTTCTTACCTCTGGAAACTTCATTTGCGGAACCTAAGCAAGTGGATGAAGAGCTTGCATCTCAAGAAGAAAACTTCTATGACCTCGATGGAGGAGGATCTTCCAACCAGGTCATCATTTTTCTTTCTTTATGCTATGTGCTTGGTGCAGCGTTGCAATATTTGCTAAAGTCATGACAGACTTCGATGTTGTGACAATAAAATTTGTTCAGCTGCCTGGATTTCTCACAGATGTTTTCGGAATAGAGTGGTTAGCAGCAATTGAACTAGGCTTATGGACATTCCTTGGCACTGCATGTCAGGTATGCTTGGGTCTACATGAAGGTTTTTGCGACAAATGCAACAATTTAAGTTTTGGCATTTAATTGCACGAACCGTAATAAATATATTCTGTTACCACAGACAGATGGTTTAGAGAATACTACTGCTACACGTGCTGGGTTTTTGCTGCAAAGTGTCACCGTGCTCGTACCCATCTTAAGTCCATTTTCTGGTGTTAGAGTTACACCAATTACGTGGCTTGCAACATTTCTGGCTTTGTTGGGCGTAACATGTATAAGCTTGCAGTCCCAATTCAGTGCTTCAGTGAGCACAATTTCAAGGTGGTTTTTTGCTTCCAGCTTTAGTGGGTGTTAAATTTTTTTTATAAGTACATGGATCATGTTGTTTCTGCTATGCATTTTAATTCAGACCCGAGATCTCACACTATCTCCTTCTGGCTTTGCTTTCAGAAATTTGCACAAGCAAACATTTGTACCCTTGCATTTGTGATGTAGGGTTCATTGGGTGAAGCGAGATCTGAAGAATTTTCAAATTTTTTATGGTTCAAACAAAGCATTCTTTCTGTGCATGCATTTGCTTTTGAACCCATTTATCCCATGGTTTGATGTCATCAGTACGTTTGCTAGAATATCCCCATATGCCCAACATATTTCCTTTGAATCCTTAGTCTATGCTAGCGTTGACAATGTCCTTGCATTACATTTGTGGAACTCATTGGACCACCCTTCAGTTAAAAGGATTAATTTTGTGAAGAAACATCTCTTCTTACAGAAAAGAAGGTTCAAAAGACTTTGATTTATGAGGAAATATTTAGAACAATGGGCACCCTTTTGGATGGTGCATTTGACATGCTAGATGCACATCAGTGTTCAGATAGGAGTCTAGTACTTCTCCGGATGACAGTAAGGCCCTACCATGGTTACTCGGAGGGGGAATTGTGAATACGTACTATTGATAAGATCATACATAATGCTGTGTTGACTTAGACATGCCTGAACTCTTTCTTTTTACCACAGTTAATCATGCCATTGGTTTGGGGTATTGCAAGAAAGAGATTGACTTAAGAGTCAATGTAGGAGAAAATTGATAACTACAGGAAAGTAGCTGGCATGCAGAAGAGAAAATAGTTGGAGTATGCAACAGTTTTTGAATTTAGGATCAACCAGAGTGCAATATCAAGGAGTTTGGTTCATCAAGTGGCACAATGCTGCTTTATCTGTAACTGCAGCAGGTAGCAAAGTACAGTGGAATATGGAGTGGGGTCATAGAGTTGGCGCAGTGCTGCTCGATATTGATGATAGCTAGTTTCAAATGTTTTTTTTTTTCTTTGGTTTGTTTGATTAGTATCATGTCTCTCAAAGCTTAAACTTTTGGCAGTATTTTTGACATATCAAAAGGAGATTTGGAGATACTGGCGGCAGCATTTTTTTATGCATTGTGTACAGTGCGGCTGGGTAGCTATGCTGCAAGAGTGCAGGCCATTCAGTTGAGCACAAAACTTATGCTCATCTCCACGCTTTTGGCTGCATCATGGGTTTTCCTCGATCACACAGGTTTTCCCCCCCCCCTCTCTCTCTCTCTCTCTCTCTCTCTCTCTCTCTCTCTCATGCAGGCATGTGCACACACTCAGCTCTCTAAATTGCAGACTTTGTATCAACAGGAAATGAACTACGTGATATTCCAAGTGGAAACATAGTATTGGCCATTATCTTCTCAGCTCTTGTCCCAGGAACCTTAGCTTCACTTGGTCAAACGATAGGGCAGAGATATGTTTCTGCTGCCGAAGCGCAGGTGAGCTGATAGCCTGGATGTGCATGGTAATTTGGACGTAAATTATTTGTCATGTGTCAAAAATTTGATCAGTGTGTCAAGGGGAAATGTGGTGTATGTGATTGTCTAGACACCTTCGTGTGTATGCACTTGCCCAATTTGAAAGCTTCAAGGAAAAGGAGAGAGAACAAAATAAAATGGAATTAAAGGAGTCTTGTCTATACACCTCCTCGAGACAACGCCCACTTGAAGGATAAAGATACTAGGCTAGCTAAGTGCTAACCACACCCCTCATTTGTATGGCAAGGTTGGTGCTATGCAATGTGGTAATTAAACAAGGTTGCTTGTTACACTCAAAGATCTTCGAGGATAATGCTCAATCAAGTGTAGTAGGCAGATAAGTACTAACCACACCCCTCATCTGTCCCTTGTTAGAATCCCTACGTAACCCTTTGTAGAGGAGGTTTCTTAAAACCACACAAAAATTTCTAAATCATAAGGCCCCAAAAGCTTGTTCCCATGTTCTTGGATCAGGAGGATCAATTTTTGTCAGTATCATCAAAAGGTTGCTCAGAGGCATTGACTAATGAGAGCTCTGCTCAAATCTCAGAAAAAGCTAAGTGAAGTTCTAAGAAGGCTGATGATGTGTGAAAATATACTTGATACATGCTCAGTGCTCACTCTTCAAGACAAAATTGCTTGCAAAAGAACCATGAACCGACCTTTGGCACCACCGCAAGGCGATAAAAGAAAAAATGGAACCAAACCCTTTTGTCTACGTTTCCTTGGAAATATTTGACACAAGGTTGTTGGGAACCTAACTTGTCTAGCACACCACATATAGAGTTCAAGAGAGGGATTTGGGAAAGAAAAGAACGACACCTTGTACTTCCGGCTCAGTTTGACCATTTGGAGAGGAAGAGAAAGAAGACCAAGGAGTTCAAGGACGGAGGATAGACAGTGAAGTTTGATACGTCCTTAGGCTTCAAGGATATCCATGGAGTCCTTGCTGTCATACAGCAGTTTGACATCGCTTTTTCTGGGAGGCCTTTTCTCACATGCCTCCAAGGTATGAAAGGCTGCGACATTTCTAGAAGGTAACGCCTTGACATGGTTGTCTACCCTATTGTTACACAGGGAAGAACCTAAAAGTGGATTAAATTCAAAAGAATCTTCACTTCAGCTTGGTTAACATAAGAGTAGGATGAGGATGTCATTACTGCTTGGCATCATTAGAGAATGGTCAAGAAAGACATCTTGGTTACATATTGCCAAAGGGTTTGGGATACCTCCTTGCCAATGGCTTCCTTTTGGAAGATCACTTTTAAGGATCAGCTAGAGCAGTTTTGCTGCGAACTCCCAAAAGGGATTCGGTGTTATTGTCTCAAGCAAAAGTCAGACTCCATTCAACGGCTCATGGGACATGCCAAGGAAGGTTTTGGGATGCATTCTGGCTTTCTGACCTATCTTGTAGACAAGCGAGTGTCCGCCTAAATAGGGCAAGATTCTTCCGATGGTAGCAAGAAGAAAAGAAAGCTGCAAAAGAAGAAACCCACAGGACTAAAACTATCAGTAGAGTAACGTGCCGAGTACTATAAAGAGGGTAAGTATTACAGTTGTGGGGAACAGGGGCACATTCTTACTAAGTGTCCTAACAAAGCACCAAAGGAATAGACTGAAGACAAACCAGGCTTTCAAATCGGCTGATGAGCGTGCAAAGAAAGGGAAGACAATGGTAGGACTAGTTTCAGATTTTGTGGGAGCGGCTTTAGATTCAGAGGACTGGAGTAAACTGAGTTGTAACAGGCTTGCAAAAAATCTTGTCATTCCTTTTTGAGGTCAGTCATATTTGACCCTTGATCATCATTCAATTCTTTCAAAAAGATTGGATTCGGACTCTCCTTTTAGTTTTACATCAAGTACAATCTCTTTGCCCTTCTCAATCTTCAAGATGGCTTTCCTTGCCCTATAATAGACCACGACACTGTTTTTGGGAAACCAAGGGATTCCTTGGAGGACGTCACACGCTTCCAAAGGCATGATGTAAAAGTCCTCGTGCCCTAAATACCCCTGACAATGCAAATGTAGTTTGCCAATGACAAGTGTAATGGCAACATCCCGTTCGGGTGCCTCTAGAACAGCCTCAACCAGTGGCCCCATTTCCTCGGGCGTAATTCCAAGTCAAGCCGCCGATTCGGTTGAAGTTGGCCTTGGCTTCTCGGTCTCGCACTTTGCCCCATGCTCTGCAAAGTTTGGTATTTTGGGTCATCTAATCAGGGACGACGGTCTCCACAAAATTTGGTACCAGTCCTGATATCATCTTTCCTTTTCTTCCGCGCTCGGCTATTGCTCTGTAACTTTGTGGCTTATCTTCTCGTGGTCCTCTAGTTCATCTTCTCAAGAATTCAATCCAACTCTTTCTACGAGTACAGTTCCACTTTTTTTGCACTCTCCTGTCATTTCAGCTTTCCTCCCGACTTAAGAGGAGAATTAACGGCCTCTCGCCATCTTGAGTAGATCTCATCAATTGGGTAATTCTTCAGGTGTTTCGCAAATCTTCGGTCCTTGGAGTATGAAACCGGCCGGTAGGGCGGTAGGCTTTTGGCTCTCACCCGAAATTCTTTATTTTAGACACACACAAAGGAACTTTACGAATAAGCCTGTGACTGGAATTCAACACTTCAAGACAAACCACGGCCTGGCAGCTAGAGCCCTACCAAGCAGACAACGACACCCTGTTGGCCCCAAAGATTGGCGCCCCTTTCGGTATTTCTTTATTCTTATTATACTTGAGAAAAACCTGTAAACTTCTACAAGCTGTCCCACTTTTATCGGGCTGAAATTCCTCTACTCCAACCCGATTTGGGCAACATGACCACAATAGACGTCTCCACGGACAAAATCCCAAGCAAACATAGACTTTCCACGCACTTTAGAGCTCTTTGCAAAACCTGGCGAAAAATTGCAGCTCGCTGAATACTCTGTTTTGCGCTCCGATTTGCGTGGCGATCACTTTTCTGGGTAGCCCTCCAGCTCTCGCACCTATAGGGTCACTTGCCCCTTGAATTAGATGAGATTCCTCACTGGAAATCTCTCTAAATTGTCTTGTACAAGCACCCAATGCTTTCCCGAGGCTCCCCTGACAAATAAACGATCTGAACGCTTCCACCTAACTCTCACTGAGCTGTCCAAACCTGTCCATGGCTGACCCAATTTCGCCAGCATAATGGCGCAAATATCTGTGTAGGTCAAAAGTATACATCAAGGACACTTTCCCTTGTGGAATGGAAGCTTTCCAGTGAGCTGCAAGTCAATTTCAGCATGCTGTAATTTTCTGTTTTGCCACTGTTAGGTGCCTACTGCCCTGTACACGCATCCCAAGGCCTTTCTGAGGCTCCCCTAGCAATTCCCTGCAGTTTAGGTGCGAAACCCTAAACCTGCAAAAAAACACAGCAGGCTGTTATTCTCTGTTTTGGACCGTTTCGAGCAGAGCGAGCACGTCTACGCGTCTCAGGTGCTCCCGCACGCAATGGGACAGTTCTCTTTCAAATCGGACGAGTTTTCACGCGAGAAAACTCTCCGTTTCTGCATTCCTTCGCGTTGGAACTGTGCGTACTTGAAGGGGATTAGCAATTAGCTAATCCGGTTCATGTACAAAAGGCTCTTGCCTTGGCAAACGTGCATAAACCCCCCATAATTGTACATGGTCATCTGAGAAGCCCAACTAGTGGGGCATTACCATATGTGCAAAAGGAGAGAGAGATGCGCGAGAGCAAATCCTCGCGCTACATAGAGCAAGGGAGAAGGCAAGCTTTCCTTTAAAGCTGCGATCACCTGCACTGACTACTCACACACACAATAGCACTTAATGGGTGAAAATCAGCCCCCTCTCTCAATTTGGGCGCCCCCTCTTCATGCAAATGTGGCAGATGCATCTGGAGCCGCCATGTGTCCACTTTGCCTCTTTTGAGTTAATACCCTAGTATCCACCAACTTATAAGTGTAGCGAGGGGCCTAAATGACTTTGAACTGAGCGTAGACACCCTTTCACTGTTCGGATTTGAGTGCCGATTGGCCCGACCAACTCGTGGTGACCTACCCTTCCCGACTGCGGGTGAAACTTTTAGCCGTCGGCCATTTCACACTGGCCATACAATGTCCGACCATTTGCAACTTCAAAAAGAGGGTCCCACAAATCAAACAAAAATCATCGGAAAGAAACCAACAACTTAAGTTAGCAATTGCCACGTCCTCGTGACAGAGTACTTGATCAATCTTTTCACACATGTGTCAACCTGCAGTTGACGTTTGTACTCCGCTCTGGCAAACTTTTCCGCCAAGAATTTGTCCAAATCTTCATTTGCGTTGGTTTTCAACTTTTCTTTGCCTACCCACCGAGAGGGGTTATCTGTTAGATTCACCGCGAGAACCCATGTGTAATCTGGGGTGGTTCTTTATGGCCTATGTCCTGTAAGACAGAGCGATGAAGACGCATGAAGTAAGGGTGGGAGTCTCTAATAAGTCCCGGGTGAGGGCACGAAAATCTTTCAAATACAGGTAACATTTCGACTGTTCTGTCATGTTCTCCTCGAGATCTGTGCGTGTTGTAGAAGAGATCGGATCCTCCGTAGAAGAAGAATCTTTGTGAGCTTTGATACGACTGTAATAGGCTTGGACACTCCAAGCGAGAAATGAATAGCAACACACGAACAGAAACTTCAAAATCACCGAACTTTAATAGAGAGAGAGAGAGAGAGGGATACAGGTAACATCTTGACTATTCTGTCATGTTCTCCTCGAGTATCCGTGTGTGTTGCAGAAGAGATCGGATCCTCCGTGGAAGAAGAATCTTTCTGAGCTCTGATACGACTATAATAGGCTTGGACACTCCAAGCGAGAAATGAATAGCAACACACGAACAGAAACTTCAAAATTACTGAACTTTAATATATATATATATATATATATATATATAGAGAGAGAGAGAGAGAGAGAGAGAGAGAGAGAGAGAGAGAGAGAGAGAGAGAGAGAGAGAGAGAGAGAGAGAGAGAGAGAGAGAGAGAGAGCCGACACTGCCCGACGTAGTTCCGTGCCCAGAGGTATTGGCCCCAGAGTCTTGCACCCCTACACCATCCAAGTTTGTCTGTAACCAACAAGGGCATCATTAATCCAATAGGCAGTTCATTTTTTGCAAGTAGATACATCATCACCATCCTTGTGTTTTGGACAATTCCACATCACCTAGGGGAGCCTCTCTCTTAAAAGTTGCCGTGGAGCAAGGTGGAAAGGTACGTATTCGGTACGTCTTGTACGTAATACCGAATCGATTTAAGGAGTTAGGTACGTTAAATTTGTATGGTTTTTTTTTGAAAGCCAAAAACCTACAATACAGTCTGTACTTGATAGTATATTCGTAAGTATCACTCCAGAGTCTAGGGATGTTAGTTCAGTGCTCTACAAACCAACTTCCAAGGCTTCCATAACTACACATCTGAGGCTTTCACACGAATACTAACGAGGGATGACTCCTAAGTCTTGACCATTGACCACTTGCTCGGCATGCAACATTCAAGAACAGATACAGTTCAAAGCTTCAGTCTCTCTCAAATATAAATACTCTAAAATTTGAAATTTAATAACAAACCACAAAGAACTCATGACTTACACATTGCATACTATAAGGTGCAGCGGAATGAACGTTTGAACTTTGCTCAAGATGAGTGCTCCGAACTGTGCTCAAGGTTCCTTTTGTTCTTATGGAAGGGAGAGCCTTCCGTTCTTAGTGAGAGTGCTATGATCACAAACAAAGTGAATGGACACTGTGCGTGCAGTGTATGAGACTGAGAGATAGAGAGAGAAGAGAGATACGACACCAGAGACGTAAAACCCTCCTCCGAAGGCCCCACTCTCGTCGGCGAGAGTGGTCTACTATTGATGGCACAAATTGGTACAAACTGAATGCATGGGACTCATGCAAGTCTAGGCTATGTCGGCGATGACGACGGTGATGACAAAACCGACCTAAGGCTGAAATCTGCAATCTTTATCTGCTGAATTCTGACTCTATGTCGATGGCGACGATGCGACGACGACGTGCTGAAAACGCAGATGCTGAAATCTGCGTTTTCCGGGCTGAATCTGTAAACTTCGATGGATCCCACCGTGCGACGAGGAACTGTTGCGGGAAGGTGAGATCTGCGAGGTTCGGGACTTGTTTTGCGAGTGCTAAAGGCTGAAAACTGAAAACGCTGGTCCTAGGGCTGATCTTGTCGCGATGATCTGCAAATATGCTGAGGTTGTGCTGCAAACCAAAAACGCTAGGGCTGAAATTGGTCCTGTTCGCCGGTGGTTCTGCAAATGTAAAACGCTAGGCTGATCTGCTGTGTCGTGATGACGCCGGGGCTGATTTGCTGTGCAAAAAACGCCAAGGCTGATCTGATGTAAAAACGCTAGGTCTTGCAATCTGCAAAACGCTAGGCCTTCTGATGGGGTTCTGTTGAGAAGTTGCCTGTTGAGCAAGGTGCTCCTGCTGCCTCTTCTGCCAGAAAGTGCTAGCGCTAGGTTTTTATTTATACAAACTTAGCAAAATTGCCCTACCTACTTTCCAACAAAAGTCACTTAAAAATAATAAGTGAAACATGTCAAAAATAGGGAAAATAGGCCTATGCACTGTAAAAATGGTACTGATGGGATCTGACTGGAATCTGATGGTCACGCTGTGTGCAACCAGAGGATATGCATCTAATCTAAGTGTCTGGACATGCACGGTCTACGAACAAACACAAAAGTGCCAGATTACTTCCTATTCTAGAGTGACTTGACTGAACTAAACCTTGATCATGCTGTAGCTTGTCCACGAACACATAGGGTTGGATGTGTCACGTGACATCCCCTCCTTTTCAAAGTGAGGTACTGGTACCGAACTGTATGGCGTCGAGGGAGATCGCCAATAACATCGGGAATCTTGGAAGGGACTCTTCGCCGGCCCACTCTGATGTGTGGGTCGTGCGATACTTGAACTTCATAAAGGTCTGCAACACTTGCTTCTTTTGGCCGCGCCGAAAGCGACAAAAGCTTCTGTAGCTCCTTCAATGCTTCAACTTCATCTATGGACGTAGGTCCACCTTCTTCAAGAATCTCCATGGCTGAAAATTCCTGAAACCATTTCCAACAAAAACATGAACATACCCATTCCCCGTAAAGTGAATGGAAAAAATCTTGTCTTCCTAAAAGACTGTGCATGGAATGTAGATGAACAAGGAGATGGAGTGCAAAACCGTTCACCACACACACGCAAACTATGAGATCAAATCTTTCTCTTTTGATCTAAAGCAATCAACTGTGGCAATTCACAACGGAAATGCCCATGCTTGGTGCTCATACTTTCATGTGCTCTTTCTACAACTGTGTCGTGCCAAGGAAGAGACATGAAATGTGACTTCCTTGAATGCATACTTTTTAGCTTTTCATGAACAATCCGCATACATCTGTGCTCATTCATGAGTGAAACGTGCTCAACGTACAATATGTCAGGCCTAGGAAAAGGGATCACATAAAGACGCTGACTAAAATATAGGAAATGATCACGAATGAAACACTCGAACAATGCGTGCGTATCAATCATGCGAACACATAATACTTCATGTGAGGGTTCTTTGGACCGAGACTCGAGAGCCAAGATCGGTTCTTCTTGAGGGGGTTCTTTGGACCTAGGCTCGATAGCCAAGATCGGTTCTTTGTGATTGATCGAATCTGCAATGAGTGCAACGAGGTTAGCTTCGCTAGAAAAAGCATCAACTAACTCATCATCCTTGTGAACAATCACAACATCTTCATGCAACTCATCCTGCTTGTGAGAAATCACATCTTGATCATGCAAATCATCATGCTTGTCAGTGTTATCGAAATCATCATGCTCATCATTGTCATTCAAATCATCATGCAAATCATTGGCATTCAAATCCTGTGTGTCATGCTTTGGAGAAGAAGAGATTGAGAGAGTCTCCTTTCTTCAAATCTCTTGCATCTGTGCCTGAACTTGAGAAAAGAGTCGCCAGAACTCTTGCTCACGCTCTATGACTGCCTTTCTTTCTGCTTTGCTTTCTGCGTGTCTGCGATCCATTTCTGCTTTTCTTTCCGCGTGTTTGCGATCCATTTCTGCTTTTCTTTCTTTGCATTCACGATCAAATTCTGCCATTCTTTGTGCATTTCTTGCTTCGCATTCTAACTTCCTTTCCATAAACATCTGCTCCAAAGCCTCCATAGGAGTTAGTGCAATCCTTGTCGTAGATGGGGAAAGGGGAGGGTCGGAAAAACCTCCTGGTGGGGAAAATTCTTCTTCGCCTCTCTCATGCTCATCACCTTCAAGCGAAGTATCCATTCCGCTTCGAGTGATGACCATCCACTGAAGTCGTGGGTTCTTATGGTCTTGGGTTCTTAAGTTCACAAGGAACTTGGGTTCTTGGGTTCTTGAGGGTCTTGAGGTTTTTGAGGTTTTCTTTCGTTTGCAATCTGTGTTTGAGAAGGATCTTCTCTTCACCCGAGTTCTACTCTTTTCCGCGGGCGCACCCCTTGGCGGCCTTGCGCTCACACCAAGGTTGCTTTTTCCCAACAGTCCGCTCTCAATGAGTGAAAAGAGACACAAGGGGAGGCTGGACAAGCCCTTCTTTCTTGGGATTCCTGTCACTCCTCGGAAGGCCCCACTCTCGTCGGCAAGAGTGGTCTACTATTGATGGCACAAATTGGTACAAACTGAATGCATGGGATTGATGCAAGTCTAGGCTATGTCGGCGATGACGACGGTTTGACGACGAAACCGACCTAAGGCTGAAATCTGCAATCTTTATCTGCTGAATTCTGACTCTATGTCGATGACGATGCCGATGGCGACGAAGCGACGACGACACGCTGAAAACGCAGATGCCGAAATCTGCGTTTTTCGGGCTGAATCTGTAAACTTCGATGGATCCCACTGTGCGGTGAGAAACTGCTGCGGGAAGGTGAGATTTGCGAGGTTCGGGACTTGTTCTGCGAGTGCTAAAGGCTGAAAACTGAAAACGCTGGTCCTAGGGCTGATCCTGTCGCGATGATCTGCAAAAACGCTGAGGTTGTGCTGCAAACCAAAAACGCTAGGGCTGAAATTGGTCCTTCTATCGCCGGTGGTTCTGCAAATGCAAAACGCTAGGCTGATCTGCCGTGTCGTGACGTCGGGGCTGATTTGCTGTGCACAAAACGCCAAGGCTGATCTGATGTAAAAACGCTAGGTCTTGGAATCTGCAAAACGCTAGGCCTTCTGATGGGGTTCTGCTGAGAAGTTTTTTGTTGAGCAAGGTGCTCCTGCTGCCTCTTCTGCCAGAAAGTGCTAGCGCTAGGTTTTTATTTATACAAACTTAGCAAAATTGCCCTACCTACTTTCCAACAAAAGTCACTTAAAAATAATAAGTGAAAAATGTCAAAAATAGAGAAAATAGGCCTATGCACTGTAAAAATGCTACTAATGGGATCTGACTGGAATCTGATGGTCATGCTGTGTGCAACCAGAGGATATGCATCTAATCCAAGTGTCTGGACATGCACGGTCTACGAACAGACTCACAAAAGTGCCAGATCACTTCCTATTCTAGACTGACTTGACTGAACTGAACCCTGATCATGTTGTAGCTTGTCCACGGACACATAGGGTTGGATGTGTCATGTGACACATACTATGCGACAGACAAGACTCAAAAGGCAATACAATTCATAAAAGTTTAAAGTAGTGGTATGACATACTACATAAACGGTAAATCATAATCTTGATTCTCATAAAAATACCAAAATGATAGAATCCATAAAACAAAAAGTACATCTAATGATTCAGAATAAACAAAGGTGGAACAAAGCACGAGTCCTGACTCAATAAAAAAGTAAACTAGGAAGCATGCTATGATGCTAGCAGCGGCAAAGTACATACTACATGGCAATTAAGATACTCAAACATCCCTATCGGCTTTTGAAGATGAGGAGGCCACGTCTCCTTCTGTCAAGACATCGCCCTCCTCATCAAACTCTGGTTCAACAATGGTGGGGTTTCCCTAAGCACGTGCCTCCAGCAGCTCAACTGGGTCATCCTCCTCCGCAGTCAGAATGAGATGCACTGTCTCATTCGCTCGACCACGACTACTACGTGCAGGCAACTTGCCTCTGCGAATGCTCTCCCGTGGTGCCCTCTGTGGATCTGCAACCTCGTGGCAAAGAGGGATGGCTAGGGGTCGTGCTCGTGATCTAGTGACCCGCCGATCCATGCTCTCAAGCTCTCTATGAAGCTCTCGAGAATCTCCTCCTGCTCATCTCAAATCCAACAATCTATCTCCTGTGCAGTAGGGTCAGGAACCATCTTCACTTTGAGTCGGATCTACCTGCTCAAAAGTATAAGTAGCCAAGTATTAACTTTAACATCGAGTCTCTCATAACCAAGACTCAAGTAACAATGATCTATTATTAAGACTTACCTGCTTGTGTGACCCCAAAGCATGAAAACTACGCGCGAGCTTCATGTTCGCTCGACAATAGACCAATTTCTCCAATTGCATAGTGCTTAAGTGGTATCGAATCTTCGTGTGTATGAGAGAGTAGACGCTCCAATTGCGCTCACAAGCTCCAACTGAGCAATCCTATAGACACATGTCATATACACAAGATAAAGGAATAAATGAAAACCACGAAAACACCGAGCGTAGTACGCACTGATTGGTTTATGCGAAAAATTAGAATACCTGTGAGAGAATACGTAGCGCAAGATTGCACAAGTTTGGAAGCCCGGCTCTTCCATAGTTTTGTAACCAAGTGAGCGGAAGCTTGGTAGCTTCCTGCCTCAAAGACACACTCCTCAAGAAAACGGTCCCAGATTGTTCATGTAGCTGCTCATCTCGTTGTCAAGGTCCAATTGCTCATCCTCATTGAATATCCGGTCTAGGTACTCTGATTGCAAGTTGAACAACCGCTCTCTGTAAAAAGCTCTGGAGTCTTGTAGAGAGGATGGAGTATAGCAGCCATCCCATGAATAGGACGTATATGAATAGGACGACTCATATACGTCCATCTACTCTCCACAATAGCGAGGATGTCATCGCGCCTGCAATTCACAAGACTTCACAGAAGACTTAAAACAAATACAACATCCAACTTTCCAAGGATCAAGCGAGACGGCCGAACCAAAATATAGTACCAATTTTCAAATGCATCGACTTATTGCTCTGATGTCACGGAGGTACATGTTGCTATGTGCTGCCTCATCTGCATGAATAGATGATACACAAGGCCAAGAGTCGACCCCTCCATGTCTGTCACACGCAAGAGAACATAGAGAGGCTGGAGAGCCACTGCCAAAGAGTGCACCTCTACCCAAAAGCTCTCATCAAGCACTTTTCTCTGTATGTACTTGGTAGGCTCAGTCTGCGCCGCATGGTGCATCAACCGTCACTTAGGGTCCACAAATGTCTGCAACAGTGGATCCCTCAACCTGTAAAGCCTCTGAAGTACTAGGTACATGTATGCAAACCTAGCCTTCGAGGACGCACCATGTCTAGTGTGCTGTGACTCCTGAATACGGCAAGTGCTTGATGTTTCTTGCGGAAGAAAGTAGTCATCTTTGATGCATTAGAAACAATAGGTTGTACCCAAGTCAACTTGCCAATATCCTCCTTGAGCAAGTCGAGGTAATGTGCAGCACATGGAGTCCAAACTATGCGAGGGAACTCCGCTTCAACCATCTCCCCCATGGCCTTGCATTTGGACGCTTTGTTCGAGACAACTTACAAAACCAATGACCATTATACGACCAATATCTTGTTAGCGCAAGAGATTTGACAAACTAAAAAACGCAAGAGATTCCACTCTCGAGAATGATAGAGTACCTGTCACAAACAGCTGACGTGTCAAAGCCCTGAAGAAAGGAGCCAACTTGCAGATGTCGGTGTCACGTGACACCAAGGTAGTACCGTACGTACGTACGGATGACATCCTTACGGTACGTCCGTACAGTACGGATCCGTACCGTACGGATTGCATCCGTACGGTGCAGTATTTAAAAAAAAAAAAATTTTGGGCAGCACGTGCGGCGTCCGTTGCAGCGATAGGGTAGCGTTTTATTTTTTGGGTAAAGCTCTTTACAGAGAGTGTGCGCTTCTATGAAAGTTGCAGAGCAAGTCTGTGAGCGCCTTTCTTGCGAAGAAAACACCATGCCTCGCGAAGCCAACCCCCTCTGGAACATTCACACTAATGTCATTGAGATTGTGAAGACTCCAGGGCAATCCGGATCAGGTACACGACTTTGGCAATGCAAGTACTGTGGGATGCAGAAGACTAGTACGGTCACTCGTGTCGTCGGGCACTTGACGGGAATAGGATGTACAGCCAATTGTGGAGCATGCAAGAAGGTGTCGCCTGCTGTAAAAGATCAACTAATTGCATGAAAATTTCCAGCAATGGCAGGAGTAAACAAAGGTAGGGGAAAACAATCTACACAAGATGCTCTTCATGATGCCCTTCTCGGAGACCTTGGGGACACGGACACTCAAGATCAAACGGTGGGAAGTAGTGAACCTAGTGCATAGGCTCAGTCTAACAGGAAGAGGGCTCGTGTCATGCAGGATGTTGAGGATGTGTTTTCTGAGGATGTTAATGATACGGAGGATGTCATAGGGCCTAGGCAGACCACCTTGCCCTCGCGTGTGCATACTCAATCTTGGCTCAAGGAGCGACAAAAGGTGGCGGAGATGGAGATTGCTCGCACTCTTATTGAGTGCAACATCTCCTTCAATGTATTGAGGTTGACCAATGGAAAAGGATGGTGAAGGCTATTGCTCAGGTTGGTTCCACAGAAACATGGACTGGCTTAGAGTACAAGAAAATGCGCACGACAATGCTTGATGAGCAAAAGGCTTTGATTGACAAGGCTTTGGTTCCAGTGAAGGCAGGATGGAAACAATTTGGGTGCACAATCATTTCAGATGGTTGGAGTGACATACGTCGACGACACATCATCAACATTCTTGTGTCATCTTGCCTTGGCACATATTTTTTTGCGAGCCGTGGATGCAGGGAAGGTAGGGGAACATATCACAGGTCAGTTCATTTACACGCACATTCGGCAGGCCATTAAAGACGTTGGCGCAGAGAATGTGGTACAGGTTGTCAGTGATAATGCATCAAATTGCAAAGCAATGGGTGACTTGATTTCAGCAGAGTTTCCATCCATAGTTTGGACCCCCTGTGCTGCACATTGCCTTGATTTACTCATGGAGGGGATAGGGAAACTCCCTTGGGTGCTGTCTATTGTGTCTGATGCAACAAAGATCACCACTTTCTTCCGCAAGAAGCACCAAGCACTTGCCATCTTTAGGAGCCACAGCCAGTTGGATATGGTACGGCCTTCAAAAACCAGGTTTGCCTATATGTATTTGGTGCTCCATAGGCTCTTCAAGCTAAGGGATTCCCTGATGCAAACAGTGGTGGATCCCAAATGGAGAGACATGCGCAATTCCCAACAGGAGAATTCTAAGTACATCCAGAGGCGTGTTCTTGATGAGAGCTTTTGGACAGAGGTGCAGTCTCTCACAGTGGCTTTGCAGCCTGTTCACGTGTTGCTGCGTGTCACGGATATGGAGGGGTCCACACTGGGGTTGGTTTACCATCTGTTCTTGCAGATGAAGAGCCACATTGCAGAGTGTCCTTCTTTGTCTCAGCAGCGGTATGTTTCCTTGATTGTATCATTGACAATTGTTGGCAATTGTTTTTTTTAGGTAGCTCGGAGCTGCTACACTGAGATGCTTCTTTTTTGATGGCTGTGTGCAGACGAGATGACATACTGGCTATTGTGGAGAGTCGGTGGACGTTCATGAGCCGTCCTATACATGGAATGGATACATGTCTCCATCCTCTCTACAAAAAGCCAGAACTATTCCATGATAGAGATTTGCTTGCAGTGCGCGATTCATACATCTCGTTGAGGTATGACGAGAACACACAACTGGAGATTGATGTTGAGATGACGAGCTTCATCAATAGCTTAGGTCCTTCCTTTGTGCGGCCAGTGGCACTGAGACAAGAGGCCACCAAGTTTCCTTTGACTTGGTGGCAGAGCTATGGGAGACAGGGTCTTCCCAAGCTTACGGATCTTGCATTACGCCTACTTTCGTAGGTAAATACTAAACCTAAACAATTGCCACTCTTGCAGGTAAATACTAAAAAACCCTAAATCATTGTAATTTCCCAATTGAAGGATTGCTCTGCGGGTGCTTGTGAGCGCAACTGGAGTGCCTACTCATTGATCCACACCAAAATACGCAATAGGCTAAGCACTGCGCAACTAGAGAGGTTGGTTTACTGTAGAGCCAACATGAAGCTTGTGCGAGCCTACCATGCTTTGGGGACACCAAAGCAGGTAATATTAAATATGTGGTTTTGTTAACTCGTCGATTTTACTTATGACGATATGATCGAACTCTTTGTAACGTACGTTCGGTTATTTCTATGAGCAGGTAGATCCCACGTAGGGTAAGATGGTGCCTGATCCCACTATAGAGAACATTGAGCAGTAGACGAGAGATGAGCAGGAGGAGATTCTTCGACTACTTCATAGAGAGTTGGAGAGTGTGGATCGGCGTGTGACCAGATCGCGAGCATGGGCATACAGCATTCCACTCCTAGAGCGAGCTCCAGATCCAGATATTGCACGACGTGAGAGCATTCGCAAAGGAAAGCTTCCTGTCCGCAAAGCACGAGGCCGTGCAAATGAGGCTGTTCGTCTCATTCACGCCACAGAGGAGGAGGATCTTGAGGATGTTGCAGAGCAGCCACAGGTGTCTATGGTTGTGGAGCTAGAGTACGATGACGAGGGCAATGTCTTGTCACATGGAGACATTCTCTCCTCTGCAGAGAGCTCATCTTCATCCGATGATGAGTTCTAGGCTAGTTGTCTTGGGAGACAGAGACTTGAGTCTCTTGATTGAGGACTCCATTGGGTTTTTTCTAGTATTATTCATGCTATGTATTAGTTTTAACTTTTGGCATTTGCACCTTGCTAGTTTATGAGCTTTTGTAGTTGGCATCAGACATTGGTCATGATTGCTATGTCATTCTCATTGGTCATGATTGATATGCCATTTTCATGCCGGGATGATTGTAGTGTTGAGTTTTGTATTTGCAGTATTATAATCATCATTAGTCAATCTTTGGATCTTCACTCTTGTATGATCATTGATGTACATTGTCTCTTACCTTACAATGCTATGTTGCTTTTGAGATTATGGTATCGAGTCTGTCATGCTATTACTGAAATCGGGTATTGTGTCCCATGTTCGTATCATGGACCATGGTAGGTCACTTGATTGATGTTTAATGCAGGTAGGCCTTTTCATTTAGCCATATAGATTGATAGTTTATATATTTGTAGGCTTCTTTTGTGAAATTTCAAATGTTTTTCCTAATTTTTAAGGGTTTTTTACCAATAGTGCGTATTTTTACGTACCTTAAACCTCAATCCATACAGGACTGCGTACCTTACGTACAATATTTTACGTTTGGTTCCACCTTGCGTGACACATCCCAACCCTATGTGTCCGTGGACAAGCTACACCACAACAGGGTTCAGTCAGTTCAGTCAAGTCTAGATTAGCAGTGACCTGGCACTTTTGTGAGTCTATTCGTAGACCGTGCATGCCCAGTCACTTAGCATAGATGCATATCCTCCGGTTGCACACATCATGATCATTGGAATTCCCATCAGAATCCAGTAGCATCAGTTAGGGGAATTTTCCAGTGCATTTAGCCTATTTTCCTATTTATTGGTATTTTCACTTATTACTTCGTTAGCGTAGCATGGATTTCAAAAAACTCCGCCTCTCAGTTACCCACGTGGCCAACGCTTAGGGCTAAAAAAAACCATGACTAAAAGCTACGCCGTGAAAAGCTACGCCGTCAACTTAAAAACTGCAGAAGCAGCTCGCAACAGAAGCAGTTCGCAGGCACAGAGGAAGTCCTTCACAGGGAGCAGACGGTTGTTGGAGAAGATAAAACACCCGGGTCCCGGTGCCTCAGTTACGTCGTTGCATGCAGCGCTTCAAAAATTATCCTACAGTTTTGCTTGGTAAAAGGTACTTCTTTGATCTGGTCGTTCTCATGACTTCTTCATTTAGAGAGATGCAACATGTTCAGTTTGAAGAACTCTAGTCATGCTCTCATGATTTGAAGTACAGACTTAAACCAAACATATTCACAATTTGGGTATGCAAAGATGCTCACGTTAGCCATCTGTTTCCATTATGTACAGATGTCGAACATTGGGGATAGTGTGTTACCAAGCTTTTTTTGTATTGTGTACAACTGTCTAGAAGGCTCAGCACCTGTACATAGTTGGAAACTTGGAAGAGACTTCAGACTTGCCGAAAATAGACTACGCCCTTGCTTTGTACCCATAGGTACACCAAGATTACCTATCATCTAGAATCAGGATATTTGAACTTGTTATGTCAATGACCACCTGCATCCTTAAGCCGGCCCTTCTATGCGACTTCTTAGTCCAAAAAAAATGCTTGTGAGACACACACACACACACAAGCACCTCATGACACAACTCATCTACAACAGTGTTCGGGAAAATTCATTTTCACAAACATACAAAAATCCCTCCAAGACAAATCTGAATCGGAAATTTTACAATACTAGCGAGTATTTTTACAAAATTAAGCTATTTTTCATGTATTTCCTTGGTCCGAGCCTGCAACTCGACAGAGAGCAGTACTCTCGTGGGACACAAAAGCCATGTGGTTGCATTCAAGGCTTTCCAATCAATCGGTCACAAGGCCAATCAGCTCTTGCACAATTTGTTCTCCCACTTTGCACCATACATCTCTCGAAAATTCATTGCTCTAGGGTTTGTGGCGATGATGCAGGGTGTGGTACTAGCGTTGATGCAATATGATCTACTGCATGTTGTCGGTAGGAGTAGTTGGAGGACCTCGAGGGCCATGGAGTACACAGATGGCGTTAGCAGACCTGGGCTAGTCACAGTGCACAACACTACTAGCAAATCCCTCATTGCTCCAGTGTTTGTGGCGATGATGCAGGGTGTGGTACTAGCGTTGATGCAACACGATCTACTGCATGCTGTCGGTAGGAGTAGTTGGAGGACCTCGAGGGCCATGGAGTACACAGATGGCGTTAGCAGACCAGGGCTAGTCACAGCGCACAACACTACTAGCAAATCCCTCTTATCAGCTCTAATTGTTTGCTTGGTGATTACTTGTTTCACAATGCTGCCAATTGTCCTGTAGATCTTCATTACTTGCTGGTGCATCTTGCTTCGATAACTTATTTGATGTTTTGTGACCATGTCCACCTTGTGCAGCGTCTAGGAGGGGAGAGTTATTATGCACGAGCAGGGGGTGTCCATGCTGAGGATAAAGAGGTCTCGCTAGAAGGAATGGCAGTAGTGTTCACGATAATAACTAGGCCTTCTCGCTCGTAGAAAAAAAGCCTACCTCGTCGACATAGCAAGAGCATTCTTCAATATCACAGATTCTGTAGGCCAAGCTCCTCCCTATTCATTCCAGCAGTAGAAGGTCGACAATGTCATTGTTTGCCTCGTCGCCATAATGAATTGACCTTCATCTGCAGTAAAGCCTGTGCGCCTTCCCGGTGTAGCAATCATAGCAGCTTTGTGTGTATGTCCACCTTCAACTGCCTTACTCAGCTCGTTTCTGCATGCGCAACTACTTATGGTCTAACTCTACCGTGGTTCACTGCAAACAGTTCAAGAGAAACTTCGACACATCTCCTCTGCATTTGCAACGACATATTCCAGCGTGCGGTGAGTAAGAAGTGCCACATTTTAATCTTGAACGCTAAGGACACAGTAAAAAGGAACACACCGAAAATTGCATGCTGCCGTGGGAATGGCACGTTCCCTCGTATTATAAAAATTGGGGAGGACTGTGCAAACTCCCCCGTGCAGGGACACCAACACGTTTTCTTTTTTTTCTATAACATAAGAAGTAAAGAACATATACAAATAATGAGATTATGCTTAGAACCTTCAACATTGTGCTATTACTTTTCTAACGCTTCGTACTTATTCTTTGCAAGGGACATTCAGGAAATCAGCTATCGCTTGCCTCTTCCCAGTTCGAAACCCCACAACAGCACAATCCAGCACCAGGTACATGGTTGTTTCAAACGCTTGAACCGTTCGTTGCTCGGACGTGACTAGTAAGTAAATATCACAAGGTTCTCATCGCATTGAATCATTAAGATTGAGTACGACTTAAGCCTCCAATGGACCATCATCGAAAGCATAGGATACACCTCAGCAGATCAAAAGCGAGACATCGCACTTCAATCAAGAGGAAGGCTAGATTTCTACCATGCTCACAATCATGGATTGATATCGTCAATTTAGTATACCGATGGAGTTCAGACGTTGCAGCGATATTCAGACCTTTAAGCATATGCTTTGTTTGTGGTGTAGTTTGTAAGCTCTAAAAAAATAACTAGAGTGACTTCTACTCCCTTGCGCTAACAAGATTTGTCGGAAAAAAACATAAGCACACTTCCTCCCCCCCCCCCCCCCCCCCCCTCTCTCGCTCTCTCTCTCTCTCTCTCTCTGCTTTCACTTCTATGTTCTTTTTACTAATCTATACTCTTCTTCAATGCTTCGATGCTTCTACCACTTCCGATTATACAAGCTGACGAAGCACTCTAGTTATTTTTAAGTGACTTTCCAACAAAAGTAGGTAGGGCAATTTTGCTAAGTTAATATATAAGCAAACCCAAGTTGGCACTTTCTGGCAGAAGAGGCAGCGGGAGCTTCCCGCTCAATAGGCAACTTCTCAGCAGTACCCCCCCACCATCAAGATCCATCGCCATCCTTGCCTAGCCTTGGCGTTTTTCCACAGCATCAGCATCGCCTGGAAGCTTCTACCTTCTGGCGCATTGTCCCCCCTTGCATGATCGCCCTACAATGCTAATTCAGCCAGCGTTTTTCATTTGCAGAAAAGCACCAAATCAGCCAGCGTTTTTCATGCAAAAACGCCAGCCCAACCTTCAGCTTCTCCAGCGTTTTCAACCCCATCTACGAAGGCTAGGGAATCTGCAGTTCAGCCTTGAAGAAAATGCAGGTTTTCAGCCTGTGACTGAGTAGCAGAACCATCCCAAGACGGTTGCAGATGATGCCCCATTTTCAGCCATAAAAACGCAGCCAAAACAGTCATTTTCAGCCATCGAACAGTCCCCGAAATCAGCGATTAGAAGATCCCAGATTTCAGCCATCAAGTCGTCGTCGTCATCACCGTCGTCGTCATCGGCATAGTCCCATTGCATCAGTCCATTGCATACGCATTGTACACCTTTGTGCAATCAAGTAGACCACTCTCGCCGACGAGAGTGGGGCCTTCGGAGGAGGGTTTTACAACCTCTCGGGTGTCGTATCTCTTCTCTCTCCTTCTCTCAGTCTCATTCACTTGCACGCACAATCCACTCACTTTGTTCGTGACCACAACAGTCTACAAGACGGAAAGCTCTCTCTTTCCCTAAGAACTAAAAGGAACCTTGAGCAAATAAAGATCACTAATCTTGAGAAAATACAACATTCATTCCGCTGCACCTAACATTGGTATTGGAGCTTTGGAAGTGTTCTGCATTACTCAAGGAAAGAACCACAATAATTTTTTTTGCTTGTTGTGATCGCATGAACCCAAGTTTACTTGGGCGTGGCGATTCCTAATCGTGTTTGGTTGAAGAGTGACAGGAATCCCAAGAAAGAAGGGCTTGTCTAGTCTCCCCTTGTGTCTCTTTTCACTCATTGAGAGCGGAGCGTGCACTTAGCGGCCGGCCAATCGACGTGAGGTGGGAAAAAGCAACCTTGGTGTGAGCGCAAGGCCGCCAAGGGGTGCGTCCGCAGAAAGGAGTAGAACTCGGGTGAAGAGAAGATCCTTCTCCAATGCGATTTGCAAGCGAAAGAACCCCTCAAGAACCCAAGATTCTCACGAATCAAGGACCTCAAGAACCTCAAGACCCTCAAGAAGCCAAGTTCCTCGCGAGCTTCAGACCCCAATATCATAGTGCCTGGTCGTCACCCGAAGCGGCATGGATACTTCGCATTCAGGTGATGAGCATGAGAGAGGCGACGAAGGATTTTCCCCACCAGGAGATTTTTCCAACCCTCCCCCTTTGCCATCTACGCCAGACCCTATGGAGGCAATGATGAAGCAAATATGGCAATGATGGATAGACAAGAAGACAAGCGCCTTGCGAGCGCGACGCAAGAAAAGAAAGAAAAGAACTAAGGAAGGAAGAAGCGGCAGCACGAAACGCAGCATTGGAGGCCAATCGTGCCGCTCATAGATTGGCCTTGGAGGCCGAGCATGAGGCTCAACGAGAGCTACGTACTCAAGAATTGATTGCCCAAGTCCTAGCCTCGAAGACCGAACCACCCAAAGATCGTGGAAGTTCGTCAGGTGGCGCCAGCCACGACGGGGATTCCAACCATCTAGTTACAGAAAAGTTGATTTTCAGTAATTATGACGGTAAGATGGATGCTACTTGTAATCTCATTGTTTGCATATATTTGATGAACGGGTTGTCACTCCGTCTATTTGTTTATCTACATTGCATACACAGTCTTTAGAGAAGACAAGATTTTTTTCCTTCACTTTACATGGAATGGGTATGTTCATGGTTTTGTGTTGGAGGTGGTTTCAGGAATTTTCAGCCATGAAGATTCTTGAGGACGGAAGAAGCAGGACTCGAGACGAAGTTGAAGCATCTAAGGAGCCACCGAAGACTTTGTGTCTCTTTCGGCGCGGCCCAAAGAAGAAAGCGTTGTTGACCTTTATGAAGTTCAAGTACCGCACGACCCACACATCAGAGTGGGCCGGCGAAGAGTCCCTTCCACGATTCCAGATCGCTCGACGCCATATAGTTCGGTACCAGTATCTCACTTTGAAAAGGAGGGGCTGTCACGTGTCACATCCCAACCCTTTGTGTCCGTGGACAAGCTACACCACAGCAGGGTTCTGTCAGTTCAGTCAAGTCTAGATTAGCAGTGATCTGGCACTTTTGTGAGTCTATTCGTAGACCATGCATGCCCAGTAAATTAGCATAGATGCATATCCTCCGGTTGCACACAACATGATGATCGGAATTCCCATCAGAATCCATTAGCATCAGTTAGGGGAATTTTCGAGTGCATTTAGCCTATTTTCCTATTTATTGGTATTTTCACTTATTATTTTTAAGCGACTTTCCAATAAAAGTAGGTAGGGCAATTTTGCTAAGTTAATATATAAGCAAACCCAAGTTAGCACTTTCTGGCAGAAGAGGCAGTAGGAGCTTCCCGCTCAACAGGCAACTTCTCAGCAGTCCCCCCCACCATCAAGATCCATCGCCATCCTTGCCTAGCCTTGGCGTTTTTCCACAGTATCAGCATCGCCTGGAAGCTTCTACCTTCTGGCGCATTGTCCCCCCTTGCATGATCGCCCTACAATGCTATTTCAGCCAGCGTTTTTCATTTGCAGAAAAGCACCAAATCAGCCAGCGTTTTTCATGCAAAAACGCCAGCCCAACCTAGCTTCTCCAGCGTTTTCAACCCCATCTACGAAGGCTAGGGAATCTGCAGTTCAGCCTTGAAGAAAATGCAGGTTTTCAGCCTGTGACTCAGTAGCAGAACCATCCCAAGACGGTTGCAGATGATGCCCCATTTTCAGCCATAAAAACGCAGCCAAAACAGTCATTTTCAGCCACCGAACAATCCCCGAAATCAGCGATTAGAAGATCCCAGATTTCAGCCATCAAGTTGTCGTCGTCATCACCGTCGTCGTCATCGGCATAGTCCCATTGCATTAGTCCATTGCATACGCATTGTACACCTTTGTGCAATCAAAGTAGACCACTCTCGCCGACGAGAGTGGGGCCTTCGGAGGAGGGTTTTACAACCTCTCGGGTGTCGTATCTCTTCTCTCTCCTTCTCTCAGTCTCATTCACTTGCACGCACAATCCACTCACTTTGTTCGTGACCACAACACTCTACAAGACGGAAAGCTCTCTCTTTTCCTAAGAACTAAAAGGAAATAAAGAACCTTGAGCAAATAAAGATCACTAATCTTGAGAAAATACAACATTCATTCCGCTGCACCTAAGAGTTGGCCGAGGGGCCTAAACCCTAAGAAGAACAAGTAAAAGAAGAAGAAGTCCTCCCAACTTATGGGGACCTCATTCGATGGGGCCCCAAGTGACATAAAGGATGCAGGACCCACACACAGAGAAAGAAGCGTAGAAACTGATGACGTGGCAGATTTTTCGAAAATTCCACTGACTGTTGTCGTGGCAGAACTGTATGGATTTTCGCTTTTCACGCTAGCAGTGCTGACGTGGCAGGACTGTACGGATTTTCGCAAATTACGTTGGCAGCTTTTTGGCATTGCTTTTGGACCAGAAGCTTTTGAGTTTTGAAGGCTTTTCACTGTAACTACTTTTTAGGCCAAGGGCCTTTAAATATGAGGTTAGGGCTCATTCTCTGGCATGCTTCCTGGAGAAGGTGCAGAGTCTGGGGTACTGGCTTGTACCGAGTTGATGCAATATAAAGAAATACTGAAAGGGGCGCTAAGGTTTGGGGCCAATACGCTGTGGGGTGGAATTTCGCCACTCCTGTTGCGTGTCGTCTCTCTCTCTCTCTCTCTCTCTCTCAGTTCAGTTGTTATTGAAGAGCTAAAAGTCTGTTTAGTCTGTTCTTTTCTATTGGCACGTGGTGCTTGTGTTGTGATCGTGGTATCAGAGCATCAGCTGTGCGCTTTTCTGAAAGCATACCGGTCCTACCAAAGAGCAGACAGAGCAAGATCGCACTTCCAAAGTTCATTGGAAATTTTAGCTTCGTGCTCCGACCTCGGACCTCTCAATCACTCTCACCCTTACTTCATCGCGCATCGGGCACGCTCCCGTCTTCACCGCTCATGTCTTATAGGGTAAGCCAAAAAGATCACTTGCAAGAGAAGGATCCAAGATTTGTTTTGAGTCACTGTTTTTCTCAATAGTAGTGCCATGCAGATGTTTATGTCTACAGCTACCAAGCCGCACACTCCAAGGACTTGGCAAGCTTTCAAGAAATTTTTTGCCCGAAGTTATATGGTTTCTGACATCTTCCTTCGGAGTGCAGCTTATGGCAGAGTGGGGTATCCTGAAATGCTTGCCATGGAAACCCTAGCAGATTATAACTTGAATTTTCTCGCCATCTCTTAGTAGATGTCTCTTCACGAGCAGATGACCTTGGAGATCCAGTGGATTGCTATCTTGGGACTACCATCGCCACCAAAGAAAACACTGTCTGTCCAAGAGCTGATGGACTATGCTGTGCTCTACGACCTTATGGAATGAACCTAACCCTAACTTTTGGTGCAAGTTGTAGGATGGAAAGTAAGTCGACTTTTTGAGCTTGACTGATGTCGAGATTGCTTTTTAAGTTTGAAATCTGTTTGAAAACTTGTTTGGTGATCTTGTTGGAATTTGTTTGAAATGGATGATATCTGTTTTGAACCTGTTTTGGTGCCAATTTGAAATTATTGACTCTGGTTTTAATACTGGTTTCATTGAAGCATGTGGCAACATCAACAACCAGCGGGCACTCATATTGTTTGATCCAGGCAGTACGGATAACTGCATCTCTACGAAGCTTGCCGAAGATCTCAATTTACAGCCCAACCGCTTAAGAGTTTCTCTATTCAAGCATCATCTTCTTTCAAAGGACAAACTCTAGTTCTACTCCTATTATAGGGAAGCTGAAGTTAAAGGTAGACAACTACAAAGATCAAGCATTTTTCTTATTAGCTTCACTCGAGGGATGTGATGTAATCCTGGGAATGCCTTGGCACTACAAGATGCACCCAATCCCTGATTGTAACAAACTTGGACACCCACGTCAAGATTCTCTCGCGACACGAGAGAGAATCACTTACAACACTTCACAACTTTAAAATCACAGTTCGATTTGGTTGACACGGCCCGGCGTAGTTCCCTGCCTAGAGAAATTGGCCCCAAAGACTAGCCCCTTTCGGTATTTCTTTTATATCAATCTTTGAGCAAAGTACAACTCCCGTAGGGTCCTCTGCTCTCAGACTTTGCGTGCAGATACTCTGAAGAGCGAGGCCCTTAGGGCTCTTTTATTCTTACTAGGGATGCCAAAAGTAGAGCCCTAAAAGCAATTAAACTCAAAAGCAACTAGTCCCTTAAAGCAATTTGTTCCAAAAGCAACTGATCCCGAAAATCTGTCCAGAAAAGCATCAACGCAAAATACGGAATTCCGTACAGCTATGCCAACGTAAAAAGCGGAAATCCGTTCAACTGTCCGTACGCCTGCCACGTCAGCATGTCAACGGATTTTGTGCTGTAAAATGCGGAGATCCGTACTGTGGCCACGTCAGCCTGCCACGTGTCACTGTGTGTGTCCGGACAGAAATGCCACGCCATCAATTTGTGACAGTGATTATGTTCAAAAAACCTTGCCTTTGATCATAAAGGAAAGCAATATGTTATATTTGCGAATGCAGGTGATTGGCATATTCCCATCGCCTACCACGTTGCAATCAAGATAGAAATGAAAAGTGTGTTTCAACGTACTTAATTTTTGCAAGAGAGAGATGTGTCTTTTTCACAACTATCTTCCTCTTTAGAGCAAAATAGAATTAAGTTGTTAGAAAGTTTTGAAGATTGTTTTGCAGATGAACTTTCAAATAAACTTCCACCTTTGCGACCTGAGGATCATACAATTGATTTGATCCCAGGGAGTTCTCCTCCCCCTAATAGAGTCAGTCTAATGCAGCAGGAGGAGATACTCAAACATGTTAATGAACTTTTGGAGAAGGGTTTAATAAGGCCTAGTACTTCTCCATATTGTTCACCTATCCTATTAGTACAGAACGAGGATGGCACATTTTGCATGTGCATAGATTATAGATCTTTAAACAAGATCACAGTCAAGAATCGATTCCCAATCTCCCAGATTGATGACATTCTTGATAAGTTACAAGGAGCAAGTGTTTTAAGTCGTATAGACTTGAAGAGCGGATATCATCAAATCCGCATTGCTCGTCAGGATGTGCATAAGACTTCATTTAGAACAACCTTTGGTTTATGAATTCTTAGTGTTGCCTTTTGGACTCACTAACGCACCCGCAACATTCAACAGAATGATGGATAGAATTTTCCATTCATATAGAAGATTTACAGCAGTCTTCTTTAATGACGTCTTAATCTTCTTAGAGACGGAAGAAGAACATTACAAACATCTCGCAACAGTATTTGAAGAATCACGCAAACACAAGTTATTTGTGAATGCTAAGAAAAGTGAATTCTTTTTAAAGAAATTCATTACTTGCGTCATATAGTATCTCACAATAAGGTGAGAATGGATTCTGACAAGATTCAAGCAATCGTAGAATGGCCTACTCCAACTATAGTGCATGCTTTTAACCTTCGTCTTGCAGTAAAAATCTGGTCAAAACCATGCTCCGAAAAAACCCTGAGCATCGCCCCACTGTGAGTTTCATTGATTTTTCGACATAAAATCAGTTAATTCTCTCTTTTGCCAGCCACCAAATATCTGAAAATAATGTACTCCTGCTTTCAGGCTTCTGAGCTACTGAAGAATCCTCATGTCAAACCTTATGTGGCAAAATGCAGACTTCAAAGCGGTCTCATCTTGGCTGGAACTCCAGAGCGAGCTCTGCGTAACTTTCATCTCGACGACGAAATCATCGACATAAGCCATGACACAAGCCTCTTTAGTAGCGATAGGGAGAACCTCTGTTCCTATTATTGGCGGTTCATTCGAGCTTTTTCTGCCATAATCAATCCTCTCCATGATTTGACAAAGAAGCGGATTCCATTCCATTGGGGACCTAGACAAAAACAAGCTTTTGAAAAGCTTAAGTATTTTACTCAATCACGGACCCGTCCTCACCGTCCCTGATCTACGCAAACCTTTTGAGGTGTACTGCGATGCATCTGGAGATTGTGTAGGAGCAGTTTTGAACCAAGAAGGTCTCGCCATAGCTTATGAAAGCCGACGCCTTAAAGACACAGAATTGCATGCTTCCATTTATGAGAAAGAGCTAATGGCAGTAATTCATGCTTTTTCTACATGGAAACATTATCTTTTAGGAGCTGATTTTGTAATAAAGACAGATCATCAATCTTTGCTATTTTCTCACATAGAGAAAGTTATAAGAAAAGCAGATGAGATGGGCCAACTTTCTTTCAATGTTTCTTTTTCAGATTTTGCACACTTCTGGAAACAAGAATGCTGTCGTAGATGCCCTCTCCAGACGTCCTAAGGCCGTTGCTTAAACAACTATTTATCATGAGGAACTAGAATCTCTTGGTGATATGTATCCTCACGATCCAAATTTTGCTACAATCTGGACCGATCTTCAAGCAAGACATTCAAGCCCACCTTATTCTATTAAAGGTAATACACTATACCATCAACAGACTATATGCATAGCTCAACCCTCACGAAAAAAGGTGATGGAAGAAGCACATAATTCTCTCTATGCAGGCCATCGAAGGATTTTTGCAACTACTAATGCTCTCGAAAGGTTTTTCTTTTGGCTAACACTCTGGGCGGACATTGAAAAATATGTTCGTGAGTGTTTAGTATGTCAAAAGTTGAAATATGACAGACATAAAGTTTATGGCAAGCTTCAGTCTCTCCTTGTGCCTGACACGCCATGGGAGAGTATTGCCATGGATTTTATTACAGACCTTCCTAAATCAAAGAATGGAAATGATGCAATCTGGACTAGTATAGACAGATTCAACGGCAAGCACATTTCCTTTCTGTTAAGAAAACAATCAAAGCTGATCACATGACTAGAATCTTTCTAGCTTAGATTTTTAAACATCATGGATTGCCAAAAACTATTGTCAGCGATAGATATCCTCGCATGACTAGTTTATTTTGGCAAGCAGTATTCGAGAATTTGGGAACTAAGCTTGCTTTTTCGTGAGCTTATCATCCTCAAACAAATGGTCAAAGCGAATTGCTAATGCCACTATTTTAGATCTTCTGAAGTCCTATGTTTTGGAAAGACAATCTGAATGGGAGCAGTACTTACCATTAGTTGAATTCGCGTATAATAATACTGTATATTCCTAATTGGTAAAGCTCGCTTCGAAATTATATATGGGAAGCCACTTTTACTTCCTGTTTTGGTTACCAAAGAAAACATCTTTGCAGCAAACGAATTTGTGCGCGATATTGATACCGCCTATCAATAAGTCAAACAAGCAATTCTTTGCACTCAAGAGCAACAGAAGAGAAAAGCAGAGAAGCACAAAAGAAATCTCAACCTTGAAAAAGGACAATATGTCCTCTACGTAAGTTGGAAAAAGCTAGATTGAAAAAGCAGGTTGGAAAAGGGAAAGTTGTTGAACTTTTCCATAGATTTTACGACCCTTTCAAAATTACAGATAAAGTCAACGAAGTGACTTTCAGATTGGATTTGCCTTCTCATTGGCGCATCCATAATGCTTTTCATGTAAATCTCCTCCGACCATATGTTGGTTCTCCTCCCATGGCTCCTGTATAGGAAGACCCTCCAAAAGTCTAACAGACTGAGGAAATCGTAGCCAGAACAAGATAATACATCAGTCAGAGAGACAACTAAAGTCCGGGAGACTACATGAAAAGTATTTAGTCAAGCTTAAAAATTACACCCCTTCAGATGCAAAGTGGATGATTGAGTCAGATCTCAAGGATTACCCAGATATCTTGCAGAGTTATCTTGACGCTCTACAGTTGAGGTCAACTGTTTAGAACCAAGAGGGATGTAACTATGTCAGTCTTTGTAAATAATTAATTTATAAATAAACATTTAATAAGTTGTGTACACATCAGAATAGAACTAGTACTTCTAGGGCCTTATGTGCGCCTAAACGCGGGCTAAAGCACCTTAGGGAGACCCTAGCAAAAATATACGTTGAAGCCGTCGTGATCGAGAAATCGGGCCTTCAAAAGGGGTAGACAACAGCCTCAGATTTTAAGGTTCAGAAATTTTGCGCGTCAGTGAGAGCACATGAATGAGATGGGGTCCTTAGAACAATGATCCTAAGGTCTGGATTATCTTTAATAAGGCCTTGGGATAAGCGAGTTAAATTAAGTTTAATTATTTGAGAGAGAGAGAGAGAGAGAGAGAGAGAGAGAGAGAGAGAGAGAGAGCTTCACCACTTGATTACAATATCTTTTACCCTAGATGTATCCTGTGGTTTGATTTGGGATTTTTCCCCATGATCTCCTTGTATATAGTATTTCCCATTTTCTTGTATATGGAACTATGATTGATTTTATTTAATGCGAAGGGTCAAACCCCCACTTTAGTGCAGAGAGAGAGAGAGAGAGAGGGTCAAACCCCCACTTTAGTGCAGAGAGAGAGAGAGAGAGAGAGAGAGAGAGAGAGAGAGAGAGCTAAACTGTTGGTACTGCAGGTGTATTTCTCTTTGCAGCCCTTTTTTTCAGCTATCTTTGCTGCTGTCATTTTGAAGGAGGATATTGATATGACCACATGGGTAGCTGGATTGGTCCTTTTTATAGCTACATCTATGGTTAGTATCGAAAGCCTATGTAAAAAGCCATAGGCTTTTTAGATTTATGGAATGTAAATTCTATACTCATCATTTCTCGCACTTGACTCGCCACTCGTGAAAGTTTGAGGCTTATCAGCCACCTGCATGTGACCCTTTCATGCGACCATGGTGAGTGGAGTTGATTGGTTGAGGGGTTTTGCTGAGAAACCTCATACTTGAGATCAAAGCAGTGAAGAGTGCTGATCTGGCAGTATTTATGTGTGTTAAGAGTAGGATAAGACTAAAGGCGATGGCTTTAAGCGTGCCCGCTATGGTTCAACCCGTGCGATGTGTGGGGTGCAATCCTGTAAAACTAGCTGATACGGCGCATTGGATCGCAAAAAAAAAAAAAAAAAAGAGTAGGATAAGATTGCGTGTAGTTCAAAAGCTTTTTTGTCTTTCGACTTTCTTGCACATCCCTACTGACATCATCAATGCTATGATATCCCTACTCGTGTCATCAATCGCCAAGAGTCTGCATTTCAAACGCAAACAACAACATGGACTTGAGACAAAAGATCAAGAGACAAAAGATCAAGTTCTTAGCTAAAGACTAAGATGTTACTCTACAATGAACTGACCAGACGAGAAGCGTGTTGTTAAATCGTGAACAACCATTTTTTTCACTTCTGAAAGTAAGAGGTTCTCTCACCAAGTCTTGTTTAAACTTGAATTTGGGCGTATTTGATATAAAATCTTCATAAACTTCCTGAGTATCGGTTTAAGATGTGAATAAGACTTCCAGAGCCATCCTTGAAATCAGAGGTCCAAGGCTAGAAAATTCACTATTCTAGAAATAGCAAATTTTGCATTAAATTGCAATTTGCTGCTTAACTTTGCATTGAATGTCATTGGCCTGCATTCGTCTATCGTGGCAGTTCCATAAACTATTACATGCGTATAGAGGGTTTCTCAAATACGTTTCAGCTTGCTTAAAAATTTTCGACCTACCTTTCGGAGAGCTTTATTGTTTCGAAAAAATAGTAGGTCTCTTGAGAATTGTTGGCGGTTTGTAAAAAACAAGGCACTTAAGCCACAAATATTGGCTTTTCTGTTTATAGGACTAGTATGTAAGAGCAAAGTGTAGTGATAGATTGATTGATTGATTGACACACATTGATTTGGGACGGGGTGGAGAGCAAGAGAGTGAGAACGATCGAGCTGATTAACAATTTTAGTTAGGAGATGATGCTAGAAGCTATCTTGTGTGGTCCTTTTAATTGCTTGTGACAGTTGGAGTTGATACTACGAGCCTTTTTACAAGGCTTTGCTTTGTGACTGAGACATTACCATGGGTTTAGTTGTGTAATGTTCGAGTGCAATAGTTAGGGGTACGTCTATCTGCATGCAATTATCGACTAATAGCGTACATTGGAGCAGCACATGTGAATGTAGTTATCACCATTGTGCCAAAAGGTCACCCCTTCGTTTGAGGTTCCTAAAAGTGAGGTTGCTAGCATTGTCTTTCAAAGTGTGGTCAATGGTGCATAATCTCATGTGGCACTTCTTACAGAGAAATGCCTACTTGGTGTGGTGAATGTCTTATTGGTATAAATAAATAAATAAATAAATAAATAGAGAGAGAGAGAGAGAGAGAGAGAGAGAGAGAGAGAGAACAATTAGAGAAAGGCCATGAAAAAAATTGATGTACAAAGATATCCATGTTTGTGTGCATCATGAGACAAATGCAACATGCAATATCTCTATGATAGCACAACCTCAACCTCTCTAGCTCCATATATAGTATGTGTTAGTGTGGTTATTGAAGACCCATGGAAAATCATAGCCTTGGTCATGCTGATGTTTGGTGTAAGCCCACTCTCCCAAAAAATGTTTCTAGATCTATCAAAAGCTTATAGGCCTCAAAACGTTGGCTCTCGAGAGACCACCTCCTCCCTCCCTCTCTATTGACGAGCGGCTCAATTTTTTTAATATATAGCTCCAAGTGCAGAAAAGAGAGGGTGTCCATACTTTGTTGCAATCTCATAAAGTGCTACAATGCCCCATGTTCTCCGTGACAACATTCAAAATACTTGATGCCAAGTGGTCTTGTGGAATGAGATATACATTTTGTGAAAATGGACAAAGAAACTATTTAACCTCTCTATTGCTCTATTGCTCTTCACAAAGGAAAGACATGGTATAGAGTGAGACATGCTTGGTGGGCCATGAACATTATTATCCCAACTCAAAAATCTACAAAGCACAAGGACCCGCATGACTTTCAGACAGCATGGTGGGCCCTCAACACTATCTTACACATACATGTTCAAGTGGGATCAAGGGTGGAGGTGAAAAAAGGGGTGCGTGTGGATTCTAGATGTTTGAATGCAAGGCCAAAATTGTCAACTTTTCATCCCAAGAATATTTGCAAAATTAGTAAAAAAGTCGATAGTGTCCAAGTTAAGTGAGTGCCATACAGAGTTAGCTCAACGTCTCTCCAAAGTTTATAAGAAACAAAAGCCATGCCCTACCCCGTAGTCCATACTCCACTAATGGGCAAACAATAAAGATGATAGTAGCAAACTTGAATCCTACTTGGTTCACAAGCCACAATCGATTTGCATGTTACCATTTTTGGCTTCCCAACACCATCGCACTCATCATCACATGTTGGTCCTTACATATAGAAACTTGCTCTTTCTCACCTTTGTTCCTATCTTCTCGCACCCTTGCAATGTTCCTTGGTTACAGAAGACGTTTTGTATTTACCCCTTCTGCCTTTACACATCCACTTCTCGCACTTAGCCAAAAACATGCCACCTAAAGTGTTCATTAGCTTGATTCCATGTGATTGAGAGCACCAAAAAGAAGTTGGTGTGTAAGTCGAAAAGAAGCCTATATGGTTTGAGGAAGGAGCCAAGGGAATAGTTTGATGGTTTTACGAAGTCTCAAGCATAAAAGCAAACTGAGATTAATAATTGCCTCTACACACAAAAATCTATAAATGGTAATCACTTGATTTTGATCCTTTTTGTGGATGATATGCTCATGGTTGGAAAGATTAGTCTTGAGGTAGATGCATTGAAGGTGAAGTTACATGAGAACTCTGACATGAAGGATTTGGGAGAAGAAACGAACCATATTATTTGCATGCACATTATGCAAAACAGGTTGAAGAATTCTTGTTACTTTTCACAAAAAAAGATTCATTTACAATGTATTGAAGCATTTCAATGTGGATTGAAAACGCAGATTTCTACTCTAGTACTTAGCCAAGAGATTTGTCCCAAATTTGATGAGGAAATAGTTGGGATGCCAACATAACATATTAATTTGTTCTTTGTTGTTTAATACACGATAATTGGGACTTAGGTACATAACATGTGCATTTGTTCTTTGTTGTTTAATATACACGATAATTGGGACTTATGTACATTGTGAATCCTGGCAAGAAGCATTGGGTAGTAGTGAAATGTTTAACAAGATACATAGATGGTACCAAAGAGTTGTCCATTCGCTTTGAAAGAAAGCATGTGTAGTGGGCTATAATAATGCACATTATGCAAGGAATCTAGACAAAAGAAGTTCTTTGTAAGGCTACACACGTCTTTACATTCATGGGTGGTGCAATTTCATGGAGATCTTGTTTGCAAGATTGTATATCTCAATCTACCTTAGAAGTTGAGTATGTTGCGGCATGAGATGCCACTAAGGAGGCTATCTGAGCATTAATGCAAAAGTTCTAGTTATGCATTATGAAAGTCATTGGGCTTGCATTCTAGCACGAAATCCAATGTCCCTCCAATGATTGCAAGGAGCAAAGGTCTATCCAAGAAGAAGGAAACTTCTATCAAGTGCTGATGGGGATTGGGTAGAGATCCATACTTTACATAGCCTGTATATATGTCCCATAACTTGCTTAAAGGCACATTGGCCTTTAAGCGGGATGTTGTTGAGTAAAGGGTTGTTGTGCTTGGGTGGACTAATGCCAACCAACCTACATAAGATTGACCAATCCAACCTATTCATTATCTCTGCCAAGTTAATCAGGGATCTTAATACAACCCCTCCAATGATTGCAAGGAGCTTTGCCCACATTGTGTGTGCGTGTGCGTGCGCGCACGCGCACAATGAACGCACAATAGTTAAGCAAAAGAATAGAAAATTTACAAAATTTTCAAGAATTGGATTTATTATGAGATGGATGTGAATGGTGGCTTGTAAGAAGAGGTGTATATGGAGTAGCCACAAGGATAAGAGGATGTGAGTTACCCCAAATATGTATGTAAGCCAAAAAAAATATTGTAGGGGCTGAAGCAACCCTACGAGCTTGGAATGAAAGGATTTACAACATATTTGATTGCTATTGATTTTCATTTGACGAATGCAAATCACTTGTTGTATGTGGGCAAATGAGGCAGTTATTGTAATAGTTTGCATCTATGTGGATAATTTGATTGTTGGAGGTAATCATGAAGCTAAAACAAATCATGTAAAAAATCATTTAAAGGAGTAATCTGGCATGAAATATTTGGGCGAGCTCCAATAACTTTTTGGACATCAAGATTATTCACAAGAGAAAACATATAACGATTGCCACAAAGGCATCATGCATTGGATATATTGGCTAAGTATGATATGGATGATTGTATGCATATTGCTATGCCTGTAGAAGATGAAGACAATCCCAATAGGCGGGAACAGTCTCCTAGAAAGCCAAACAGTGGATCAATCACACATCAATAATTACCACGGCAGTTACCACAGTAACTTCTAGAAGGCTACAAATAGGACCCTTTACATTGTAATTGGGCTTCTTACTTCTTACTTCTTAGCTCTGTTGGTTATTAGCCTTCCAAGTATTTCCTGAGTTATAATCCCTTCGCCTGTAACTTCACCTTGTAATCATTACTACTGCTGTAATCATTTGAGCTTCAATCCGTTATACCTTGTACTGGTTGTTCCTGAACTATGAATCTGAAACTACAAACACTTTTCTAGTTGTCCAGTTTGTCTCTTATTTCAGTATACTATTTCAGTTCAGATAACTATTTCAGTCAAGTCTCTAGTCTCTATTCCAATTTCAATGACTGAACTGATGACTTACCAGTAGCTCTAAATTCTAACACTGGAATCAGCTATCTGAAGAGATTAGCTCCAATTCCATTTTGGCAATCACGGTGGTTAGAGCTGTTTGCTCGTTGACCAGAAAAATCTTCTCCTAGTTAGAATTTTCAGCTGTAGTGATGGCGCCCAAAACCAGTTGTGGTCGTAAACTATCACACCGCGTTGACCCTGTTCCTAAGGAATTAGAACGAGACTCTGATCCTAAGAAGGACCCGGTGACTGAGACTGAGGCTCAGGAGGAGCACAATCATGTTGATGAGATGAAGGACTCTCATCACTCCAGTCAGTCCAGAAGGAGAAGGGCTAAAAGAGAAGAACGCAAGGCCAGGAGTTCTCGGACCACACATAGGGATAGTGGGGCCAAAGGCAACAAGGGTAGTCATCACAATTCCAATAGAAAATCCAGAGAAGAGACAAAAACTGAGACTGACGAAGACATTGATTGGGATGCTGATACGGACCATTACCAAAAGTCCTCAAGACGGAGTCAAGTTCCGAAGGTCACAAGTGGCAAAGAAGATGCTGACCGGCATGATTAAACCTCTTCATTGAAAATTTCTTTCCCAGTGTTCAAAGGTGGGAAGAAAGATGATCCAGATGTTCATATCCAACGTTCCACTGGGTTTTGCCTCCTAACTAGTTTCTCTCTCTCTCTCTCTCTCACACACACACACACACACACACACACACACACACACACACACACACACACACACACACACACACACACACACACACACACACACACACACACACACACACACACACACACACATCGAGGCTATCTCTTCTCCTCCCTGGCCAGCCAGTCCGATGGTGGAGGAGCATGCATTTTCCGTGTTGTGAGCCTTTTCCAAATAGAGAGCTTCCATCCACTGTGTGTATGTGTGTGTTACCTAAGGCAAGGCAAAGGCATTGAAGGTTGAATGTGAGATGAATTCTCGCTTTGAGGCTTGCCTACATGCTTAATGTATGATCGAGAGCCATTGCGAGCTCACGCTCTGCATTGGCAACAATAGTAGGGGGCATGGTATAGAAATAGTTGTAAGCCCAACATGCTAAAATAGGGGTGATACCACACGAGTTGTCAAGGAGGTTTGAACCCTTAGGGACTGTTCCCCACTGGTCCATATGATGGGTTGGCCAACCTTATCCGGCTGGGATGCTCCACCTCACGGAGTCGGGTGTGTGAGTTGTAATTTCAAGTTCTACTCTCTCTAAAAAAAATAAAAAAATAAAAATAGGGGTGATGCCTTTTCATGATTCACCCTTCAACCTTGTCTTTGCAATGAGTATCCTCTGTGTGCTTGGCTAATAAAAACATTTGCATTTCTGGGCAGGCCAAAAAATTAAAATATATATTTCAAAAAAATTATTCTCTTTTTCATTAGCAAAAAGGGAAACCATCACTAAGGCCTCCCCCTTTTGGGGCAGGCAAAAAGGTGAGGAGATGAGTTTTGACACTTTTGCTTTCTCCTAATACAAAGAAAATTTTCATCATTAATGCAATCCTATCTTTTAAAGAATTGTTCCCTACAGCACACTAAACTTCTAAAATCTGTGTCCACTTGTTGATTGATGGTACAAGTGTGAGATCCATCCTGGTTGGGGGTGAGGGTGGTGGTGACAATGGCAACCGAGAGAGAGAGAGAGAGAGAGAGAGAGAGAGAGAGAGAGAGAGAGAGAGAGAGAGAGAGAGAGAGAGAGAGAGAGAGAGAGAGAGAGAGAGAGAGAGAGGAAGGATGACCTTTTTGGATTCGTTGTACAAATATTTATGTGGATTTCTTCCTCACTTCTCTCTTCCATTTGTTAAGGTGGGCATAATTCCCAACTTCTATGTCTGCCACATCTTTGAAGATAAAAAATACATTTTTTTTTGCAAATCTTTTCCAATCATAGTTATTTTGTAAATGAATGTCATGAAACAATATTCTCAGACTCAAAGTTTGGTAACCTTACTATTCTCAATGTTGAATCCGTCCATGCCCTCCTTTCTCTTCCCCTCCCTCCCTCTTTGTTCGTGCCCCCCACCCCTTCTGTTAAAGTTATGGCATCTCAAGTAACTACCCAATGTGATCCCAATATTTATTTTGGCTTTTAGGCATTTCTTTCACTTATCTGTCAAAGTTTGGGTAGGAAAATATATTGAGGTGGGTATATATACAACCCAATGCCCCCATTGTATTATGCATCAACTATTCATTGCCAAGGTTGGTTGGTTCAGGAGACTCTCTCTCTCTCTCTCTCTCTCTCTCTCTCTCTCTCTCTCTCTCTCTCTCTCTGTCTGTCATGCATTCTCCCCTTGGTCTCTATGCTTCCACAATGTTGACTTTGACATGGTATCAGAGCCTTGGTTGAGGACCAACATGTGTTGAGAAGAAGGATTTGCTTTGGGCTTGCTTCCCGGAAAGGTGCCGAAAGATACATTTCAAAACGCTAACGTTTTTGGAAGACTTGTAGCAGCAAACTTGGAGACTGATGTGCATTTTAAAACGTTGGAGAACAGACGTAGCGTGAGCCAAGGAAGGAGCCAAAATGCCAACGTCATCTTCTACCTACTAGGCATTGTAGAGCGCAAGCAAGGCGAAGTATTGATCAAAGCCCAACATTTTGAGATGCTTTGGCCATGCGTTAGTCATTGCAGTGCAGAGTGTGCAGAGTGTTGAGACATTTACAAAAGGAGGTCTTGAGTACAATGTTTTAAAATAATGAGAGAAGTTACCTTAACCTTAGGCAACGACTTGAAGCTACGAGTGAAGTCGGCAAGGATGGGCAATGTGTGCATAATGAAATGCATTGGGTGGAAGTTCTCGGAGCTCTTCAAAGACCTCCTTTGGAGAGTTTTCATGAAGGCCTCCTTGAGGATAGTTTTGGCATAACTTCACCCTCAAATGACCAATAGCAATGAGAGGCTATGGATAGTGGATCGACCAGCATCTGGTTAGCGGCCTATGCTCGATTGAAGCTCTCAAGGAAACCATCAATTTGTTTTGCTCGAGATTATGAGGTCAAAATCAAATGCATGAGTTCGTTAGAGGACAAAGCTAAAGGCAAGCTTAACAAGTACTCAGTAAGGGGTCAGTTAGTTGCCTCGACACCCACGAGGTTCGACAACCCCTAATATAAATGTGACATGATGCTGTGTTTGGCTCTGGAGTTTAGTGCCAAAGACAGAAGTAGGAGCTTACAAAGAGATAAAGAAAAGGCAAGCTAGATAAAGATAATGATGACAAACATTTTGACAGAGGAGATCGGCATGGCACATGTGGTGGCAACCACAACGCCCATGACACCAAATTTCTAGTAATGAAGCACTTGTCGCCACTAGCTTCAACTAGAGAGAGGCTTGCGAGTGGCAGAGAGGGGGAAGTAGTGTTCCCTATAAATAGTTTGGAACCTTGTGTTTGAGTTCAAGTTCTAGCTATTTGAACCCGTGGGTCGGAGTTCAAGGCACATGCATCTAGTAGGGAACCAATGACACATATCTAAAACACTATGGATGAGCGCACCAATCCATTGTTGTTCACTTGGAGTATTTTGGATGTGATGCGTTTACAGTTCATGAATGGGGATTTTTGGACATAGTGTGGCCTATAGTTCAATTTTCTACAAAGAAACCAATTCTCAAGATGGCATTCTTCTAAGGTACAAAGTTGAGGGTAGCATAACTGAGGAGAGAGAGAGAGAGAGAGAGAGAGAGAGAGAGAGAGAGAGAGAGAGAGAGAGAGAGAGAGAGAGAGAGAGAAGGAAGGAAGAAGGTACTAAAAAAGATATGTGGAGGCAAGGGGAGGGGGAGAGTAGGAGAGGTATGTAATGGGAGGGCAAGGAGGTGAGATTGAGGGGGATCTGGTGAGAGAGAGAGAGAGAGAGAGAGAGAGAGAGAGAGAGAGAGAGAGAGAGAGAGAGAGAGAGAGAGAGAGAGAGAGAGTTGGGTGCAAGGGAGGGAAGAATTGATTGAGAAAGATATGTAGAGGTGGAGGGGGGCAAAGCAAAATACGCAAGTAGCAGCACAGGAGGATAGGAAGGAGGAGAGGAGGTAGGTGGAGGTCATGGAGGAGGAGAGGGTGGAGGATGAGAAGAGGTTGGAGGAGAAGAGTGGGTGGTTGGTGGCCAAGGAGGGTGGCACTAGTGGTGCAAAAACTGCCCTCAAAAAAACAAAAAATTCACTCCAAAACTAGCTCCATATCTCAACTCTAGGTAGGCACGCAAGGGCAAAGTATACCCATTAAAAGGCCCAAGTAAGCCAAGTTGTTGCAAAGGGAAAAATTAAACCAAGTGGCTGTACATGCATAAGGAAACCATGGGGTCATTAAGATGCATAGATTAACCAGAACACCATCACATTGTATGCCATGATCTCGAGACGAGTCACAAAAGCGGAGAATTTACCAAGAGGGGGGAGGAGAGCAGTATGTCCAAGCTTTGAGAACACCATGATACATCGGAGTTCATAGCAAAAGGAGAGAGGATGCCAAATGTATTAAAGCTCTTCATATGAAGTATAGACAAGTAATAGGCAAAGCAATGAATCATTGACTTGTTCATGCAGAGGCATTGAAAGAAGAGAAAAAAAACAGAGCCGGTGACCACCATGGTACAGAGAGGGGAAGGAAAGCCACGAGACTAAGTGACACACGAAATTCAATGTGGAGGGGTAAGGGGATCGACAGTTCGGAAGTGGGAGGTTGGATCTTGAGGCGGGCTAAACCCGGGCAGCATGAAAATCAAGGCGAAATGGAACATGGGCAGCGCAAAATTTCAAGCCTCCGCCGAATGGTTTTGAACCTACCACCCTCCGGCCTAGGTTTTGGGTCACATGGGCTATCCAACACACCAGCACGCACATGTTGTATTGATCCCTGTTTTTATGATGTATTATGCTTAAAGACATGCATTGCTCGGGTTTAGGGGGCCCAATTTGTGGCCACGTTTAGTTTTGATAGGACTGCTACGGATACGATTGCATAAAATCTTGTGTGTGGGCTTGGGAACCATGGATCCCCTTACCACACTGCATTCAATTTTGTGTGTTACTTAGTCTAGAGGGAAAGAAAGTGCACGGCCTTCGAGATGGTAGTGAAGGCACCACAAAAAACCAAGGCACATCAACGTTCAAGCCAAAGGTCTTGAGAGGTCTAGTTCCCACCATGCTAAGAAGCAACACATTAAAAATGGGAAATAATTTGGGGTTTCACACTAGATCCTTTAATATAAATGTTTAAATCAGCAAGGATACCATCGCATACAAACCCATTCAAGGCAAGGCAGTGGATTAACAATGAAATTTTACTTGATTAATTTTTAGTAATGACATTGCAAGCACATGGATCTATAAGGTGTCCCACTACTCAAAAGGATTTGGAAGCGGATGTTACCATTTCAAGGATAGGCAACCAATTAAATGGGAGAGAGATTTAGAAGGAGTTTTTAACCTAAGAAAGCACCTCCATTAGAGGTAACTCAAAGACACCTAACTTGCTATAAGCAAGTCCATGCAGGGAAAATAATTATAAAAAGTATTCTATCCAATAATTCTTAGTGGATTTTTTAACAAACCGACGAGCTACTTGCAAGGTCAAAAGGTTCTCAAGTGATGTGGATAATATCGATAATTTCATGCAAAATAAACAATAGGGAAAATGAAGTTCTAAAATAGAGTAGGGCAGTAATGTTTTTTATTCCAATTTTTTAAAGGCATCAATAAGCCTGGTCTAGAAAGAGTTCCTGTCATAAAATCTAATATCTAACCAACCCAAATGATTTCTCATATTAAACTGATCATTTAATGTGGGAGAATAGACGGGAACAAGGGTTAGAATATAGACATGTGCTTTACGGGGTCTATCTCAACACGGGATCAATGGTAAAGGGGTCCAAATGAGAGATGATCTGTCAAAGAGCAAGGCTAGCTAATGGAGCTTAAAGACCTTAGGGTGAACTTCATTAAAGACCTCCAATAGTTAGTGATAAAATTCCTTTGAACTTAGGTAAGCTAGGGCCGAGCTTGAGGTGGGAACCCTACCCAAGCTTGAGGTGCTTGTCGTGCTTGATGGCTAAGGTGCTTGAGGTGATTGCTGACTAAGATCCAACAATTCTTAGTGGGGTTTTTAACAAAACAACCGTCTACTTGCAAGGTCAAAAGGTTCTCAAGTGATGTGGATAATATCTATAATTTCATGCGAAATACACAATAGGGAAAATGAAGTTCTAAAATAGAGTAGGGTAGTAATGCTTTTTATTTTAGTTTTTTAAAAGGCATCAATAAGCCTGCTCTAGAAAGAGTTCCTGTCATAAAATCTAATATCTAACCAACCCAAATGATTTCTCATATTAAACTGATCATTTAATGTGGGAGAATAGATGGGAACAAGGGTTAGAATATAGACATGTGCTTACAGGGTCTTGTTGGGGTATAAAGCCCAATGTGGTCGCCCAGGTAAGTGGGCGGGCCGCCAGGTATGTACACATATTCTTTTGTAAAAACCTAATAAGAACTCACTATGCTCTACACATTACAGTAGAGCGAGTTCACCATATCGTCGTGCTCTTCTTCTCGCACTCTCTCTCGCGTTGCACTTCCGCTCGTACTCCTTCAACTGGTATCAGAGCTTAGATCGAGGCTCAGGGCAACATTTGCAGGTAGCTAGAGTCACCTGCTCAGATTGGAGTGAGATTCGACAGGCGAAGACATGGCTGCCATCCGGCTTCGACAAAGTTCTGCGCATGCCATTTTCGACTACGTGGTCTCAGCGGGTGCAGATCCGACTCTGCAAATTTGGGGTTTTCGGCCTACGAATGTAGGTGCTGAGGATATTGGCACTCCCAGAGTGTTGATTTGTGGCTGTCTACACATCGAAGGACGGCTCACAGTTCTTGAAGGCGTGTCACATACGACACGGGCGCATCTACACACAGACTATAGGCGATATCCACTAGTTCATCAGGTAGCTTGTGTTTGCTGCTTGATATTCCAGATTTCATCCTGACATTGCAGGTACTTCCGCATGGGATGTATTGTCAGAGAGGATGTATGTCTGTTGAGGGTTTGCTGGCTGTGAGTCATGCAGCAAACAACCGCCGCAGCGGTTACAACATACAGTGGGAAATTTGTGGATGTATGACTTTGTGGAAAGCTATGTATTGTCAGATTTATTGCAGCCTTTGTTGAGGGTCGAGTGAGGTTTTATTGAGCTAGGGGATTCTCGAATGTTGAGATCCTTTCGGTGATACAGGTCTTGGAGCGATCCCTCGAGCACCCCCTTAGATAGGCAGCTAGGAAGTATTGACTGTGAGTTAGACAGTTGGGATTGCATCTTTGCTTTACTGCCGTTGAGGCATTGTCGCAGTCTATGCTTACAGGACAGTGACAGGACAGTGCAGGACAGTGAGAGACAGTACAGGTGCAGGACAGGTTTACCCACAACTTACAGTGTTAGAGAGATAGTGGTTTTTTGAGCTGTTTTTGGTCTGTTTTTTGAGTACACCAGAGCCATTTTACAAAGGAGACTCTGCCAAAATTTCTGCAGAATCTGAAGCTTTCTTGGTTCATTTGACAGGTTGATATTGGTTCAGAGGTCAGTTTACAGGGGAAACTCTGCCGAATTTTTCCCAGGAAAGTAAACTACTGTGAAGCGTAGCTATGGCTGGATCACAGGACACTGCTCTTTACAATATCAAGAAGCTGGATGGAACCAATTTCCCATTGTGGAAGAAGCAGATTTGGCACGTGTTGGTACAAAAGAAGCAGATAAAACCTATAAAGCTCAAGGGGATAAAACCAGAAGATATGGACGAAGATGAATGGAGCAAAATGGATGAATTGGCACTTTCTACCATTATGCTGACTTTGGCAGAAAGCGTTTACTTCAATGTAGCAGACGAGATGTCGGCTTATCAAGCATGGTTAAAGCTGAGTGATCTTTATGAGAAGCAGAGTGCAGCTTCACATGTATACTGGATTAAGAAGCTTGTTGACTTGAAGATGAAAGAAGGGACACCTATGTCCAATCATCTGAATGAATTCAACACAATCTATAGTCAGTTGTCAGCTCAAGGTGTCAAGTTTGATGAACCTGTTAGAGCTATGTTCCTATTGATCACATTGCCGGAAAGTTGGGACACTTTTCGCACAGCTTTGAGTAATTCTGCACCTCCAGATGGTTTGAACATAGCAAGTGTAGAAGGAAGTCTGCTTACTGAAGAAACCAATAGAAAGACAATGGACAAAGGCAAAGGAACAGCCTTAGTTGTCAGGGGAAGGACCAAAGAAAAGTACAAAGGTGGAAAGAGGAATGAGTCTCGTAGCAAGTCCCGCAGTGCTAAAGGCAAGAGTGACATAGAATGCTACCATTGTGGCAAGAAAGGTCACAGGAAAAGAGACTGCAGAGAATGGAAAGGAGAAAAAGACAAAGAGAAAGCAGAAGACCATGGTGAGAAGAACAAGTCCTCAGTGAAGATTCAAGAAATAAGTGTGACAAACACTGTTGCAGAGGATGACAGTCTAGTGTCAGGAGATATCTACTTCTTGGAAAAATACAATGGACTCAACTCTTCTTACAACATCTGATGGAAATGCACTGAGTGGCTGGATTATAGACTCAGGGGCATCACTTCATGTGTCTCCAAACAAGGAGTGGTTTACCTCTTATCTGACCACTAAAGATCATGTTCGGCTAGGCAATGGGCAGACATGTGAGATCTTAGGTGTTGGAGATGTTCAATTGAAGTTTCAGAATGGCTCTTCTTTCATGCGGAAGAATGTGAGACATGTTCCCGCAATTACAAAGAGCTTGATCAGCACAGGTTTACTTGATGATGCTGGCTACGTCACCACTTTTGGACAGAATATGTGGAAGACATCCAAGGGTTCTATGACAGTAGCACATGGAGTAAAGCCTGGCGGACTTTACATGATTTATGTATCAAATGTCTCTAACAATGTAATCAATGTAACCGAGCAGCCGAACGTTTCTTTGTGGCATAGGCGGTTAGGACATATGTCCAAGAAGGGAATGGAAATCTTGTCTCGTTATGGTTATTTGCCTGGTTTGTCATTTAATGATTTTGAATTCTGTGAACATTGTCTGTATGGTAAGCAAACACAGAAGCCACATAAGCATAGAAGCAATAGAAGAGATACACAGTTGGCACTTGTTCATAGTGATTTGTGTGGACCTATGCCTAACCTATCTCTAGGGGGAGCTTCTTACTTTATGACATTTATAGATAATTACTCGAGGAAAGTATGGGTTTACTTTCTCAAGCACAAGGATGAAGCGTTTAGTGTTTTCAAAACGTTTGTGACACTTGTGGAGAATCAGAGTGGCAAGAAGCTTAAATGCTTACGCAGTGACAATGGTGGAGAGTATGTTTCAAAGGCCTTTCAGGACTTTTGTGAGTCAAAAGGTATAAAACGTGAACTTACTGCTCCTTACAATCCTCCTCAAAATGATGTCACTGAGAGGATGAATAGGACCATACAAGAGAAGGTTAGAAGTATGTTGTCTAATGCACATCTGCCAAATGGGTTTTGGGCTGAAGCTTTATCAACAGTTGTTCATCTTATAAATAGATCTCCTAGCAAGGTTTTGCAGAAGGATTTAGTGGCAGAGATGGTATGGTTAGGCAAAGTGCCCTCATACAAGCATCTCAGAGTCTTTGGCTGTGAGGCATATACTCACGTTGCAAAGGAATTTAGGAACAAACTTGAGCCAAAGAGTAGAAAGTGCATCTTTCTGGGCTATAGTAATTCTGGTGAGATGGGGTACACACTTTGGGATCCCGAATCCAAAAAGGTTATCCGCAGCAATGATGTTCACTTTATTGAAGCCAAATATCATTCTAAACCAGAGAGGGTTGAGGAGATTAGAAGAGTTGTCTTCCAAGAAGATGGACCTGCACGTGCAAGACAAAATGTCAAGGCTCAAGAGGAGCAAGGACAGGATATAGTGGAACCACAGGTTGTGGCTGAGCCTGAGCCACCTATTGTGCGTAGATCTGGACGTATCACGCGACCTCCTGATAGGTTTGTTCCATCTATGAACTATGTCATGTTGACTGATTGCAATGAGCCTTCATGTTACAAGGAAGCAGTGCAAATGAAGGACTCCGGGAATTGGCAATTGGCCATGCAGTCAGAGATGACAGATTTGCATAAAAACCAGACATGGAAACTAGTTAAATTACCACAGGGCAAAAAGGCTCTACCTTGTAAATGGGTTTACAGGTATAAGATCACCGCTCATGATAGTCAGCCAAAGTACAAAGCAAGGCTTGTTGCCAAGGGCTTTAAGCAAGAACAAGGCATTGACTTTGATGAAGTCTTCTCTCCGGTGGTCAAGATGACTACATTGAGATGCTTTCTTGCATTGGTTGCCATATTAGATTTGGTGTTGCACCAAATGGATGTCAAGACATCGTTCTTGCATGGTGATTTAGATGTGAAAATTTACATGTAGCAGCCAGAAGGGTTTGTTGAGAAAGGCAAGGAAGATTTGGTATGCCAGTTGTTAAAGAGTCTTTATGGCTTAAAACAATCACCGAGGGCATGGTACCATAAGTTCCACAAGTTTATGCTTTCTCAAGGCTACAAACGTAGTGAGTTTGATCACTATCTATATACAAAGAAGGCTAAGGATGGTAGTTGGCTGATCCTTATTTTGTATGTGGATGACATGTTGATTGCTGGCAAGCACTTGGAAGAAATTTCAGCTTTGAAGTCAAAGATGGAAAAATCGTTTGACTTGAAAGACATGGATGAGGCAAGTCATATACTTGGTATGTGCATTGAGAGAGACAGATCAAAGAAGTTGATTTGGTTATCTCAAACAGAGTATATTGACAAGGTTTTGCAACGCTTCAATATGGAGAAGGGAAAGGCATTGAGTGTTCCATTGCCACCATATGTGAAACTTAGCAAACAAGTTTATCCTGTGTCTGAGGAAGAACAAGCTGAAATGGATAAGATTCCATATGCGTCTGCAGTCGGTAGTTTGATGTATGCAATGATTGCTACTCGCCCAGACATTGCATTTGCAGTGGGAGTAGTAAGTCGATACATGTCAAACCCAGGCAAGAAACATTGGGAGGCAGTGAAAGGAATATTGAGATACCTGAAAGCTACAAAGAGTATGCGCCTATGTTATGGGAGTGAGGAGCTAAGTGTAAAGGGTTTTACAGACTCAGATTATGCAGGTGACTTAGACAACCGAAGGTCTACGTCAGGGTATGTCTTTACATTGGATGGTGGACCAGTATTATGGCGTTCTAGATTACAAGATTGTGTTACTTAGTCTACTACAGAGGCTGAATATGTTGCAGCATCAGAGGCATGCAAAGAATCAATTTGGCTTAATCGACTAGTAACAGATTTGGGAATCAAAGAAGAGATGCCTGTGTTATATTGTGATAGTCAAAGTGCTATACAATTGGCTCGTAATCCAGTTTATCACTCAAAGACAAAGCATGTGGATGTGAAGTATCATTTCATCAGGGAAATGCTCGAGGATAAGCAACTTCAGCTTGTCAAAGTTCACACCACAGAAAATCTTGCTGATCTACTTACAAAAGGACTTCCCTCAGAGAGCTTTGCGCATTTTCGCAAGCAGTTAGGTGTAGGGTAGTACATCACTTCTCTACATCTCTTGTATATTAGCTTGTATAGTAGCTTCTCTCACACTTAAAGTACCACATTGGACTTTAAGTGGGAGGTTGTTGGGGTATAAAGCCCAGTGTGGTCGCCTAGGTAAGTGGGCGGGCCGCCAGGTATGTACACATGTTCTTTTGTAAAAACCTAATAAGAACTCACTATGCTCTACACATTACAGTAGAGCGAGTTCACCATATCATTGTGCTCTTCTTCTCACACTCTCTCTCGCATCGCACTTCCGCTCATACTCCTTGAGGTCTATCTCAACACGGGGCCAATGGTAAAGGGGTCCAAATGAGAGATGATCTGTCAAAGAGAAAGGCTAGCTAATGGAGCTTAAAGACCTTAGGGTTAGCTTCATTAAAGACCTCCAATAGTTAATGATAAAAGTCCTTTGACCTTAGGTAATAAGCTAGGGCCGAGCTTGAGGTGGGAACCCTGCCCAAGCTTGAGATGCTTGTCGTGCTTGATGACTAAGGTGCTTGAGGTGCTTGCTGACTAAGATGCTGAGGTGTTTGTCGTGCTTGCCGACTAGGGAACTTGATGTGCTTGTGGGAACACTACCCAAGCTTGAGGTGCTTTGTCATGCTTGCTGACTAAGGTTGTGTCTCATAAGTCAAAGGCATCCCTACAAAGGAGGGGGAAAGACCCAAAGCTAGGGAGATGAAAGAGCGTGCACGTGCGTGCGCGCACGCACACACACACACACACACACACACACACACACACACACAAAAGGTAAGCCAAGCCTCAAGAGGCAGCAAGGACACATGTCAAGCCCCTATCCATGCTACCCTCATGAAGTGCATGAATCCTATTGGATAGGCTTAAAAGGGGTCCAATGAGCATTTAGATTAATTAATTAATTATCTAAGTAATTATCAAGTCTCTCTCCCTCAAAGGGGAAAGAAGGACACTTGTCCAGAACCTACCCTTGTTGCTTGATATGCCTCTTGCATGTGATTGGCTAGAGGCTTGGAGGGGTCCAGTGAGCTTCAAGCATGAGCTACAAGGGGGGATTGGCCAAAGTAAGAAGGGGGGTTGTTGGGGGGTATACTCTCCCACACACACTCACACACACTCTCGTTGTGTGAAGTGCAAAGTGCAAGAGCCCCATCTCCTTCTCCAAGCTAGTAGAGAAGTTGATAGCCTACACCAACACTCTTGGCTATGGAATGCAAATCCAACCAAGAGCCATGCTTCAATGCTTAAGCTTGCCATCTTCTCCATATTTATTAATATGCTATTATGTATGCTAGCAAGAAGAGTGATGCTAAGTGAGGAACTATTTCTTTCTCCTATGAATGTTTATTCTTTCTCTTCCCTACCCTCATTCCCCATTAGCTCTCTCCACCTTCGAAGGTGTTTGAGGCCTTGGGACTGAGGCTTGGGATAGTTAATGCTTTTTACAAAGGCTATGTTATGCTCGTGATGCATGTAGCTTTCCATCTTCATTGCATCACCTAGGTCACAAGAAACAAAAATATTGTATTGTACCAAGTCTCTCTTGATGGGAGAATCTATAATACAAATGCTTATTGGAGGGGCGACCGGCTCCACATAAATCCGGTCCTCAATTGTTGTCAAGTTCTCTAAACTCTCTCTCTTGCAAAAGTATTGTTCATGCCAAGTAATTAAGTACTATGATTATGTTGCTACTATCAATTAAGTTCACCCTATATGTTCTCAAAGTAGTCTCACAAAAATGCTCTCTTTAATTCTCCTAATTCCGCTATTCTCAAAGGTCATAGGCCAATTTCATTACATTGGTATGAGAGCATTTGGTTTCTCTTTTCTTGCTTAAGAAGAGAGGTCCTTAAGTAGTCTATTAATGGTTGATATTGTTAATCATATTAGGATAAGTGGGACTGGAATCTATTATCGGTTTTGTTGAGCCCACTATGTGGGATATGGTGCACACCTTGGGAGCTCTGGTGTTAATAATGGGGTCTTTTTAGACTTGCCTATGGATTTATCATTATTGAGCCATAAGAAGTCTAAAAGGAGCTATCTCTCGATAATTTTGCAATATTAGACCCACTCCACTACTCTCTATAATTAACCAATTCGAGCCGTGGGTGTATATGCTCAAGTGCTGATTTTCAAAGGTTAAGAGGAGTAGCAACTAAGGTTTTGAATTGCCAAAGAATACACTAAGTAAACACACAAAGTATTCTATACATAAGTATAATTAGCATACACACAAAGTATTCTATACATAAGTATAATTAGCATGGTTGATAATAACCAAGAAAGTAGAATGAACATTGATAACTTTGATTTTGCACATGTAGGTGCTAATGATGATGCCCCCATGTTTTTCAATTATCTTGTTACTAGGTTGCAGCAAGCTATGGGCAACCTTCGGGCAACCTTCGTGCTTATGGGATTTCCTTTCCTCTACAAGAGGAGAGAGAGCTTAGGAGGCCTCTTGATGAGACCCCCAAAAGAAGATCTCTCCCATACGAGAGGAGGAATCCAAAGAACGGGAAAGTAATGAATCCCTAAATTCCTCTGAAGATGTGGCTCCACGACGATGGCCATCCAAACTATCGATAAATCCTCCCAAGAGGAAATGGTCAACCCAGAGTCCTTCTCCTCATGACTCTGAAAGGGAAGAGAGGAAACAAAGAGAGAAAAGGGCAAGAAAGAGGCCACCCTCTTCTCCTTCTTCTTCACCTTCCTCCTCTTTCGATGAAAGCTATGACTATTCTCCTAGAGAATACAAGAGGAGAGGACATCGCAAATCTTACCCTGCATGGCAAAGGTCACAAAAACTCAAGAAGTTCAAAGAGGGAGGAAAGAGTATCTCTTTTCTCACCTATGATGACACCTTTGGTGCCACCAAAAAATTATTGTCCTTCATCCAACAATTTGATGCGGCCTTTGGAGACGAGGTCTTTACGGAGTCCTCCAAGCTACACCATGTAGCTATGCACTTCCAGAAATTGGCTCGTCAATGGTGGACTAGCCTTCATGACAACAGTGAATCCCCAAAGACATGGAAAACTCTACGAGTTTCCATAATGAAGAAATTCCTTGCAAGCGATGCAAAGGACAAAGTGCTTATCGAAAAGCGAAGTTTGAAGCTTCTCTCCCATGAGTCTATTCACAAATATATGGACAAGTTTTGGGATTTACATCTCAAGGCTATTGTCTTTCAAAAGATAGACTTCGCCGAGCAAAAGCAACAATTCTATGCGGGATTACTTGAAGAGATGGCCGAGTACGTCAACTCTCAAAGGCGTGGTTCTATCACCGAAGTAATCCACCACACCATGGTTGCTTCACACATCAATTCCCAACAAGGGGCTAGATGGAATTTCAAGCCCATGGAAAACAAAGACAAGACGAATTTCAAGCCCATGGAAAACAAAGACAAGAGTGATGAAAAGGGGAAAACCAATGCGCAAAATTTTTCCCAAGGCAATTTCAAAAATAACAACAACAACAACAATCGGTCCAAGAAGGGAGTCTACAAAGGCAAAAATAAACTCTCTCCTGAAGAGCTTGAAGCTTTTTGCCATGACCACAAATAGTTTAAGTGTGGGGAGCAAATTAAATTTAGATGGTAGGAATCAAGAAGAGTTAGACTTGTCTAATTTTCTAAAAGGATTCCAAGATGTGTTCATCGATGATATCCCTATGGACTTACCTCCAAAACGAGGGGATGATGACCATCAAATTGAGCTCCTACCAGGAAGCTCACCGCCTAACAAGCCATTTATTGAGTTTTCCAAGCTCAACAAGGAGATCATGAGGCAAGTACAAGAATTGGTAGACAAAGGGATGGTGAGGCCTAGCTCCTCTCCCTTTTGTTCTCCAGTCTTTTTAGTGCAAAAGAAAGATGGTACATACCGTATGTGTGTGGACTATCGAGCACTAAACCATATCACTATCAAAAACAGATTTCCCGTGCCTCGGGTAGAAGATTTGTTTGATAAGCTTACAAGGCTCTACCTACTTCAGTAGGATTGACCTTAAAAGTGGCTATCATCAAATAAGGATCGTGGATGAAGATATCCTAAAGACCATGTTTTGTACAATATTTGGTCTTCATGAATATCTACTCATGCCTTTTGGCTTGACCAATGCACGGGCCATGTTTAATCGTCTAATGGAGAAAATATTTAGACCCTATCGCAAATTCACTGGAGTGTTCTTTGATGATATCATCATTTACTCCAAGTCCTTGAAGGAACACAAGCAACATCTCCAAGTGATTTTTCAAGCATTGAGGGAGAACAAGCTTTTTCTCAACCAAAAGCAAAGAGAATTTTTCCTTCAAGAGATTCAATACTTAGGTCATATTATCTCTCAAGATGGTATCCGTATGGATCCATCAAAGTCAGAGGTAATAAAAGCATGGTCTAATCCAAGGAATCTACATGAGCTAAGAAGCTTTATTGGTATGTGTGCATACTATAGACGCTTCATAGCAAAATTTTCTCAAATAGCAAGACCATTACATGACTTAACAAATAAGGACGAAGTATTCATGGACTAATAAGGAGAAAAGTTCTTTCGACAAACTCAAAGAGAAGCTTACCTCCCAACTAGTCCTCATGCTTCCGGATCTCTCAAAGCCATTTGAGGTCCAATGTGATGCTTGTGGTGATTGCCTTGGAGCAGTATTTCTTCAAGAAGGGCATGCCATAGCATATGAGAGCCGCAGGCTCAATACGGATGAACGGGTCTTTGGCATTTATGAGAAAGAGCTTTTAGGTGTTCTACATGCCCTAGACACATGGAAGCACTATCTATCAGGGACTCCATTTATTTTATGAACCGACCACCAAAGTCTCAAGTACTTCATGACGCAAACCAAGATTATGACAAACAAATGAGATGGGAAAATTTTCTTTTGCAATTTTATTTTCATATTGCTCACGTTGCTGGTAAGCACAATCAAGTGGCCGATGCGCTTTCACAACGACCAAAAGTTAATACAGTGTATATAGCAACTCACATTGATCTATCTTCTATGATAGATGAGTATGCTACTGACCCTGACATTAAAGACATAATGTCAGCCCTTGTTTTGGGGAGGAAAGACGAACCATTCACCTTGCTGGATGGTTAATTTTCTCCACTGAAATAGGCTATGTGTTTTCCACTCCCTTCGTGCGAAAGTTATATATGAATCCCATGCTCCTCCCTATGCGGGGCATAGAGGCATTCAACATACTCTTTGAGGAGTAGAGACATACTTCTATTGGCCTACCATGAAAGCCGACATACAAGAGTATGTTTCAAAATGTGTGGTATGCCAAAAGACTAAGTATGATAGAGGGAAGCAACCTGGATTACTCCAGCCATAGCCAATCTCTAATTCACCATGGGAGAGTATATCCATGAATTTTATCTTTGGATTACCCAAGTCTATCCATGGGAATACAAGAATATGGACAATAGTCAATAGGTTTAGCAAGCAAGCACACTTTATTCTTGTCAAAAATACTATTAAGGCACACCAAATGGTAACTCTCTTCATATCTTAGATTTTCAAACACCATGGATCGCCAACATCCATTGTGTCAGATAGAGATCCTAGAATGACCAGTAATTTTTGAAAAGGTTCCTTTGAAAATCTAGGTACTCTTAGGGCCAACAAATTTATGCTGTTGGATCATAAGGCCACCTCGTATGCCATTTTGACCTGATTACCCTCTTGGCATGCAGCTTACAGGAGATGTCGTCTTGGAGTAATTGCACTAGTGTATCTTCTTAGGTTCTGTAATGCCATTAGTTCAAAGTGTCGTATTATGACAGAATCATTTTGTTCCTCCATTATTTCCTTGACTGCTCGAGAGAAGGCCACTTTAGGGATGATGGACTCAATGCCCTTTTGATATTTTCTTGTCTCTCGCACATACATTGTCACTAGCCTTCATCTTTGATTCTTTGAGTTGTTAGTGGCAATGGTGGAGCTAACTGCAAGGCCGATTGAGGAGGGCCATTCTAGTGCTTGGTTCTCCTCACCTCTTATGCATACTACCTCCATCTCCCTGACTACTCAAGAGAAGGCCACTTTAGGGATGATGGGGTCAATGCCAATTTGATATTTTCTTATTCTCAGAGAATTTATTACCAACCTCCATCTCCGTTCTTTTGAGTTTTGAGTGGCAGTTGTGGAGCTATTTGCAAGGCCCATTGAGGAGGGTCATTCTTGTACTTGGTCCTCCACACCCCTTGTGCCTACTTCTCTTCAGGCATCAACTTTCCTTCTTTCTTCTTTGCACATTGTTTTGCACGTTGCAAAAAGGTAGTGGGTTTTGAGCTAAAAAATGCACCTTACTGGGAAGCTCGTGCCATGTCCTTTGTGGCCTTCTTCTCTACCTCTACTCTGGCTTGTAAATTGGCAAGATGATCTCTCTCTACCTATGCGCTTGCCCACTCCTCTTACTCCTTATGTGTTCTATTCTCCACCAGCTTCTTTTGAGCTTCTTTCTCTACTTCCTCTTCCTTTGCTTCTCCTCATCTCTCTTTATTTGCTTTTGATTCTTGTGCTTCTAATATAGGGTCACATTTTATGAGCTTCTTAAATTCTTTTTTCGGGCGTGGGCCAAACTTTTGGGGCATGTCTTGGTTGGTAGCTTGAGCTTCAGGTTGTGGGACGTGTGACAATATCTCCGCAATAAGAAGATACCCCCAATATTCAGGTTCCATGTACCTTGTTTCCACCTTGCTCTTTTGCTCTCCATAACCCTTCTATCTTCCTCCCTCTCCCTGTGGATCTGGAGCTCTTCTTCCGTTTGTAGTCCTAAAAAGGGGGGAGGGGAGCCCGACAAAGGTGTGTGGGTGGATGCATTAATGGTGGAAGATCATCAAAAATCTATTGCCTACTTGATTGATCCTCTCTATTTGATGGTGGTGGAGACTGTGGGGGTTCAATAACAAGTTTTGCAGGTTGGTTCCCACCATTGGTGAAGGTTGCAGGTTCTTTATGATGGATGCCACTTGTGGTGGAAACTTTCCCAATGGACTCTATCAAGGTATACCATTTGAGGGATTCCGTCATGGTTGCAAAAATACATCTTTTTAATTTTTGACATAAATAGGGAAGATTGTCAAAAATGGGCAACATGAGAGAGAAAGTTTCATTACAAAGAGAATCACTAGCTAGAGCCTCTAGAGGTGATTATGTTAAGGGAGACCCCAACCACTACATGGATGCCTTCAACACCTTGAAACACTTCCTCACCAATGCACATGAACTTCATGGCCACCCTCATTATGGCCATTCCTCTAACACATTGATGGTAGCAGCTTCATGCAATCCCTCATTGATTTTCATGTTGGTTTAATAGCAAAGAATCTATAGTTTGCACACTTTCCTAGGTATATTATCGTAAACTTTGCATACATTAAGGTTGGAAATGTGGAGATTCAATAGGTAGTATAAGAGTAGGAGATGTTGAGAGGTGTTAATGGTCTCAAAGAGGTTACAAAAAGAAGCTCTATAATGGAAAGCTTAAGCATTGAAGCATGGCTCTTGGTTGGATTTGCATTCCATAGCCAAGAGTGTTGGTGTAGGCTCTCAACTTCTCAACAATCTTGGAGAAGGAGATGGAGTTCTTGCACTTTCACCAAGTGAAAATGTGTGAAAAATGAGTGTGTAAGAGAGTGTATACTCCCAAGCACACCCCTTGCTTGCTTTGGTCGACCCCTCCTCGTAGCTCAAACTTGAAGCTCATTGGACCCCTCTAAGCCTAGCCAATCACATACATAATTCATTTCAAGAAACATGGGTAGCATTAGGACGTGTCCTCCTTACCTTTTTGAGAGCGAGAACTTGAAAATATCTAGATATTTGTTGAATTGAACTAGAATCTCATTGGACCCCTCTTTAGCCAAGCCAATAGGATTCAAACACACCATGTGGCTAAGCATAGGCAGAGCTTGACATGTGTCCATGTGCCCCTTGAGAAAGGGGTGCCCTTTGGGTGAGTGGGATGTTAAGTCAAAGATTCCTCTAACTTTGGGGATTTCCCCCTCCTTTCTATGGTCTCTTTTTGACTCAAGCACCTTACCCCCCATGCATGGGAAGCATCTCAAGCACCTTCCTCATCAAGCACCTCAAGAACCTTAGTCAACAAGCATGAAAAGCACCTCAAGCACCTTACTCATCAAGCATGACAAGCACCGCAAGCACCTTAGTCACCAAGAATGACAAGCACCTCAAGCTTGGGCGAGATTCCCACCGCAAGCACAACTTGCCTAAGGTCTAAGGACTTTTAGCACTAACCTTTGGAGGTCTTTAATGAAGCTAACCCTAAAGTCTTTTAAGCTCCATTAGATGCACTTTGCTCTTTGATAGACTACCTCCTTTTGGACCCTTATTGAGATGTAACCATCTCTCCTCTTGGTCCCATGCTGAGGTAAGTCTAGAAGCAGTTATTGCACATATCTCTTTGGTAGACCGTCTCCTTTTGGACCCCTATTAAGATGTAACCATCTCTCCTCTTGTTCCCCTGCTGAGATAAGTCTAGAAGCACTTATTACACATTGCTCTTTGGTAGACAATCTCCTTTTGGACCCCTATTGAGATGTAACCATCTCTCCTCTTGGTCCCCTACTGAGATAAGTCTAGTAGCACTTATTACACATTGCTCTTTGGTAGACAATCTCCTTTTGGACCCCTATTGAGATGCAACCTTCTCTCCTTTTGGTCCCCTGGGATAGGTCTAGAAGCACATGTCTCTATTCTAACTCTTTTTTGCATTTATTCTCCCACATTAAATGATTAGTTTACTACGAGGAAATCATTTGGGTTAGCTAAATATTGGATTTTATGACATTACCTCTCTCTTGAAATCATAGGCGTCCTCAACTATGAGGTAGAGAAGATAAAGCCTAGTCATTAGTCCATGTTTCTTAGCGGGTAGAGGATCCCTTTTTACCTTACGACATCATTCCAGAATGGATGACTAATCCATTTGGTGCTTGGGAGACTTAGCTGCCTGAAGCATGTCTGCTCTTTAGTCTATATCATACTTCAAAAGTAGAGTGACAAGTTCTACTTGGTGTTTGGGAGATGTCGTCACCACAAACATGATCCTAAGCATGCATAATTCTTAACATGCACAATAAAAGCAAGAGAACGACTCTTATAAGACAAAAACATTGTTCATTTAAAATGCATTTTCATATGCTTACTTTGAGGCATGATTGTAAGCATTGACAAGGTTCATATTATCCTTAAGCTAGGTTCCTTGTATCCATTTAACATATTTAAAAGGATAATTCTTGAAATTAATAAGATATCATCAGATAATCTTACCGCTTCTTAATACCTTGTCTTCATGTCATAGGATGGACTCAAATTGAAGTACTTCTTCTTGATCTTTGATTTTTGGAGGGTTTGCAACCATTGCTTCTTTTGGTGGCGCTCCTTTGTAAAGCTTACGTAGGCTCTTATGAAAAACATTGTGCATGAGCCAATGGTTGGGCAACTTTAACTAATAAGCCATCTCATTGATTGGCTTAAGAATTTAAAAATGGCTATAATATCTTTTTGCTAATTTAGCATAATACTCTTGGTGGCCCGTAGGATTCTTGCCCGTAGTATGCCTTAGACAAGCCTTGAGAAACTTTAGTAAGACCCATTTATTTTCCTTAAAGGCTAAGGCTCTTCTGTGCTTATTAGCAACAACCCTTTTTGCCTTTGTTGTGAGATGGATATAACCTCTTTAATCTTTGGAAAAGATTCTTGTGAGTCTCGGCTATATTCATCAGTAGCGAAGATCTTCCCATGTACTTTAAGTAGTAAGGGACTTTTGGATCTTCCCTCTTTAACCTCAAAAGGTGCTTTCCCCATAGAAGTATGTACAATGTTATTGTACGCATACTCTATAAGAGGCAGGTATTCTGTCATTGAGAACATCGATCTTCTTCAATGACATAGGCTAGTAGATCAAGAATCGTTAGATTAGTTATTTCAATTTGGTCATCCGTTTGTGGATGATAGGCCAAAAGATAAATTTAATCTAATTCCTAGATTCTCAACGAGACCCTTCTAGAAATTACTGGTCATTCTAGGATCTTTGTCCGACACTACTGTGGACGTTGGTAAGCCATGATACTTGAAAACTTTAGATCTGAAGAGGGTTGCCATTTGATGTGCCTTAATAGTCTTTTTGACAGACATAGAGTGTGTTTTCTTGTTAAGCCTGTTGACTAAAACAATCCAAGTTGCTTCCCTCAGTCAAATTTTGACTTTTGGCATAACACACATTTTGGAACATACTCTTCATGGTATGTTTACTTTTCATGGTAACCCAACATAAATACATTTATACTCCTCGAAGAGTAGATTATGGAATTCCTCTTTGCCCCGCATAAAGAGAAGCATGGGATTCATACATGACTGTCTTATTGTATGGTTTAGTAACACATAGCCTATTGCCGTTTAAAAGATAACCATCCTTCAAGGTGAATGGTTCTTTTTTCTTCCCTAATGCAAAGGTTGTAATTGCGTACTTAAAGTCTCGGTCTCAGTAGCATACTTATCTATCATAAAAGATAGATAATTGTGAGTTGCTATAGACACCATATTTACCCTTGGCCATTGTGAAAGTGCATCGACCACTTGATTGTGCTTGCTAGCAATGTGAGAAATATGAAATTTAAATTGCGAAAGAAAATTTTCCCACCTCATTTGTTTGTCGGAGAGCTTGGTTTGTGTCATAAGGTTCTTGAGGCTTTGTGATCCATTCATAGTATGTATGGAGTCCCCAAGAGATAGCGTTTCCACATGTCTAGGGCACATAGAACAACTAGTAGCTCTTTTTTGTATTTTCCCAATCCTCGCTTATCAGAGTTGATTCTTTGACTCTCATATGCTATGGCATACCCTTCTTGAAGCAAAACAACTCCAAGGCAATAACCACAAGCATCACATTGGACCTCAAATGGCTTTGAGAGATCTAGTAGTGTGAGCACAAATTGAGAGATAAGCTTCTCAAAAGCTTCTTGCACTTTTGCAGTCCATGAATACTTAAATTTATTTTTTGTTAAGTCATGTAATGGGCCTGCTATTAGCAAGAATTTTTCTATGAAGCATCTATAGTATGCACACATACCTATAAAGCTTTGTACCTCCTATAGATTCATTGGATTAGGCCATCCTTTTATTACTCTAACTTTGTTGGATCCGTATGGGTTCAATATTTAGAGATAATGTCACCTAAATATTGAATCTCTTGTAGGAAAAAATCATTTTTTTTAAAGTAATAAAAAGCTTATTTTCTCTCACAACTTGAAAGAATACCTGGAGGTGTCGCTTGTACTCCTCAAGAGAATTTGAGTGGCCTAAAGATTTTTGTCCAGCATGAGTTTGAATGCATCTGGAGCATTTGTCAGGCCAAAACTTGTAACTTATCAAATAGATCTTCTACTCGTATCATGGGAAATCTCTTTTTTTAATAGTGATCCTATTTAGTGCTCTATAGTCGACACACATATGATAGGTGCCATCTTTCTTTTGCACTAAAATTACTGGTGAACATAATGGAGAGGAGCTATGCCTCACCATCCCTTTTTCCACCAATTCATGCACTTGACTCATTATCTCCTCTTGTTGAGCTTGTGAAACTCAATAAGGAGGTTTATTATGTGGTGAGCTTCCTAGTAGGAGCTCTATTGTACGGTCATCATCCCTTGTTTTGATGTCATCAATGAAAACATCTTGGAATCCATTTAGAAAAAAAACTTTAATTCCCCTTGATTCCATTTATTGCTGCTTGTCAAACCATTGGAATCATTTATAGATTCTCCAACAAAAATCATATACGCAGAAGTAGAGCTTTTCATGGAATTATCAAAAGCAAGCATATTTACCAGGGATATGGTGTTCCCTGACTCATTAGCATCTACGTACATGCTCTTTTCCTTGTAGGTGAAGTATATTCTCCTTTTAGAGAACTTTATGTTGGAAGCCATGCGGTTAAACCATGGTGCCCCAACGATAACATCCTCATGTTTGAGAGGGGAGATGAAGAAATCCTCTTTGTCTACATAGCTTTGGACATGAAGCCTGAATTTTCCAATTAAGGGAGTAACAGAGACGTCTTGTCCCTTGATAGCTCCATTGGCTTTCAATGCATCTCCCATCTCGTGGGCTTGTATGCCTAGCTTGGTGGTCAACTCCGTGGATATGAAGTTGTGAGTTGAACCAGGGTCAAACAAAATAAAGACATCATGCTCTTGCAACTTTTCCCAAGTATAGGAAATGAGAAATACTTGGCAATGAGCATCCTCTTTTGGAGCTTCAACCATAGAGGCTCTAGGCGGCTCATTGCACACATTTCTTTGGGGGAAAGCACGATAGGCCTATCCTTGCTCCCCGCACTTGAAGCACACTCTAGCTCCTCGGGAGAAAGTCAATTCTTCCCTTTGTAGACTCCTTTATTGTTAGCTTTATTGTTGTTGATAGAGTTTCCTTGGGAAGAATTTTGAGCATTGTTCTTCCCCTTTGCTTCATTTTGATCTTTGTTTTCCATGGGCTTGGCATTCGTTTTAGCCCCTTGTTGGAAGTTGACGTGCAAAGCAACCATAGAGAGGTGGATTACTTCTGTGATAGAACCAAACCGTTGGGAGTTGACATACGTAGCCATTTCTTCAAGTAATCCTGCACATAATTGTTGTTTTTGCTCGACAAAGTCTATTTTTTGAAAGACAATAGCCTTGAGATGTAAATCCCAAAACTTGTCCACATATTTGTGGATAGTCTCATGGGGGAGAAGCTTCAAACTCTACCATTTGGTAAGCACGTTGCATTGCTTGCAAGGAATTGCTTCATGATGAAAACTTGTAGAGTTTTCTATGTCTTTGGGGATTCACCATTGCCACAAAGGCTAGCCCACCATTGACGAGCATATTCCTGGAAGTGCATAGCTACATGATGTAGCTTGGAGGACTTTATGAAGCCCTCGTCTCCAAAGGCCGCATCAAATTGTTGGATGAAGGCCAATGCTTGTTGGTAGCACCAAAAGTGCCATCATAGGTGAGAAAAGAGATAGTCTTTCCTCCCTCTTTGAACTTCTTGAGCTTTTGGGACCTTTGCCATGCAGGGTAAGATTTGCAATGTCCTCCCCTCTTGTATTCTCTAGGACAATAGCTTTTGCTTTTGTTGGAAGAGGAGGAAGGTGAAGAAGAAGGAGAAGAGGGAGACCTCTTTCTTACCCCTTTCTTCCTTTCTTTCCGCTCTTCCCTTTTGGAGTGACGAGGAGAAGGAGTGTGGGTTGACCATTTCCTCTTAGGAGGAGTTGGTGATCATCTAGACTGCCATCTTCATGGAGCCACATCTTGAGAGGAACTTAGGGAATTCATTACTTTCTTGTTCTTTGGATTCCTCCTCTCGTATGGGAGAGAGTCTTCTTTTGGGAGTCTCATCAAGAAGCCTCCTAAGCTCTCTCTCCTCTTTGAGAGGAAGGGAAATCCCATAAGCACGAAGTTGTTGAGTAACTTCAGCTTGCAAAGTAGGGTTTCCCATAGCTTGTTGCAACCTAGTAACAAGATAATTAACAAACATGGGGGCATAATCATTAGCACCTTCATGTGCAAAATCAAAGTTGTCAATATTCATTCTACTCTCTTGATTATTGTCAGCCATGTTATGTATAAAATTAATTTGTGCTTTGATACCCTCAAAAAACTTAGTCGCTACTCTTGTTTACCTTTGAAAATTAGTTCTCAAGCAGCCACACCCATGGTTTAGACACTGTTGATTGCAAAGAGTAGTGGAGAGGGTCTAGCATTGCTTGGTTGATTATAGTTCCTGCTGAGCTTGCTAGTAGCTCAATAATGGTAAAGCCAAAGGCAAGCTCGGAGAGACTCCATTATTAAGACTATAGTTCCCAATGGTGTACCTTGAACTAAGTCCTTCTCAACAAAGATAATAGATCCTTGTCTCACTTACGCTATTGCAATAAATAGGCCCAACCTTTCATGGAAAACTTAAGGACCTCTCTTCCTAAGCAAGAAAAGAGAAACCAATAGCTTTGATACCAATGTAATGGAAATGGCCTATAAACTTTGAGAATAGTGGAATTAGGAGAATTAAAGAGAGCATTTTTGTGAGACTACTTTGAGAACATAGAGGGTGAACTTAATTAATAGTAGAAACATAACCATTATACTTAACTAACTTGGCATGAACAATACTTTTAAAAGAGAGAGAGAGAATTAGAGAACTTGACAATAGTTGAGGACTGGATTTATGTGGATCCGGTCCCCCCTCCAATAGGTGTATTATAGAGTTTCCCATAAAGAGAGACTTGGTATAATACATTATTTGTGTTCCTTGTTGTGACCTTGGTGATGCTATGAAGATGGAAAGCTTCAAGCATCACGAGGATAACATAAACTTTGTAAAAGCATTAACCATCCCCGGCCTCAATCCCAAGGCCTCAAACACCTTCGAAGGTGGAGAGAGCTAGCAAGGAATGAGGGTAGGGAAGAGGAAGAAGAATCATTCATAGGAGAAAGAAATAGTTTCTCACTTATCATACTCTTGTTGCTTAGCATAGCATAATAGCGCAGTAATGAATATGGAGAAGATGGCAAGCTTAAGCATTGAAGCATGGCTCTTGGTTGGATTTGCATTTCCATAGCCAAGAGTGTTGGTGTAGGCTCTCAACTTACAAGCTTGGAGAAGGAGATGGAGTTCTTGCACTTTCAGCAAGTGAGAATGTGTGAACCCCTTGCTTGTTTTGGTCGACCCCACCTTGTAGCTCAGGCTTGAAGCTCATTGGACCCCTCTAAGCCTAGCCAACCACATGCATAATGCATTTCAAGAAACATGGGTAGCATTAGGACGTGTCTTCCTTACCTCTTTGAGAGACAGAACTTGGAAATATCTAGATATTTGTTGAATTGAACTAGAAGCTCATTGGACTCCTCTTTAGCCAAGCCAATAGGATTCAAGCACATCATGTGGCTAAGCATAGGGTCCCACCTCAAGCACATCCCTAGCTTGCCTAAGGTCTAAGGACTTTTAACACTAACCTTTGGAGGTCTATAATGTAGCTAACCGTAAGGTCTTTTAAGCACCATTAGATGTACGTCGCTCTTTGATAGACTACCTCCTTTTGGACCCCTATTGAGATGTAACCATCTCTCCTCTTGGTCCCTTGCTGAGATAATTCTAGAAGCACTTATTGAACATTGCTCTTTGGTAGAACATCTTCTTTTGGACCCCTGTTGAGATGTAACCATCTCTCCTCTGGTCCCCTACTGAGATAAGTCTAGAAGCACTTATTACACATTGCTCTTTGGTAGACAACTCCTTTAGGACCCCTATTGAGATGTAACCATCTCTTCTCTTGGTCCCCTGCTGAGATAAGTTTAGAAGCACTTATTACACATTGCTCTTTGGTAGAAAATCTCCTTTTGGACCCCTATTGAGATGCAACCATCTCTCCTTTTGGTCCCCTACTGAGATAGGTCTAGAAGCACATGTCTCTAATTTAACTCTTGTTCCCGTTTATTCTCCCACATTAAATGATCTGTTTAATATGAAAAAATCATTTGGGCTAGCTACTAAGAGCACATGGATCAGGGGTAGTTGTAGGTTGTAGTACACACACATACACTGTAACACTTGCAATCTCTCTCTCTCTCTCTCTCTCTCTCTCTCTCTCTCTCTCTCTCTCTCTCTCTCACGCGCACACACACACACACACGCACACACGCACTCTCTCTCTCTCTCTCTCTCTCTCTCTCTCTCTCTCTCTCTCTCTCTCTCTCTCACACGTAGAGCATGCGTACAAAGGTGAGGAGATGGTACTGTTGCTGGAGCAAGCATGAATTGCAATCATCATCATGGGACGCGTTACGAAGAGGCGCATATGGGAGGATTGTTTTGTCGCAATTTTTAGGGCGTCATTATGTGACTCTCCCTCTCTCAAGGCTGCAGTCAAAGCTAGGGGGATCATATTGATTGGGCTACAGAGCAAGCAAGCAAGTAGACATATCGAGCACCCACACCTGATCTATGGAGACACTCTTAACAATTAATGTCCAGGGGAAAAATGATGCGTTCAAAGGCAAGGGAGCTATGGATGGATTCATTGTAGCTATGGGGCAGGCTCGTCCATTTCTTCTATCGGCTCCTGAACGTGTAGGTGGGAACCAAGTCAATGGAGCACTTCAGAAGGCAAAGGAGCTGGAGGCAGCTGGCCAGGCATGAGCGCAAAGTTACACGGGAGCTTGTGGATTGGGAGGGAGCGTGGAGGAAAAGAAGAGGTTAATATACACATTACCTTGATGTAGAAACAATATATTTGCTACCGAATTTGGGGGGCTCAACAACACAATGGCCGACTCAGTTGTTTTTGCCAAACTCCATATGCATGCCATTAAGCTCTCACCCTAACCTCCCAATCTGAACTTGGTGCGGCTCTCCCAGCCTGCCGACTTTTAAGCTCTGTGCCCTAGCCTCCCAACCTGAACTTGGCGCGGCTCTGCCAACCTGCAACTTTTGTTGCCAACTTGTAGCCGTTGTGCGAGAGAGAGAGAGAGAGAGAGAGAGAGAGAGAGAGAGAGAGAGAGAGAGAGAGAGAGAGAGAGAGAGAGAGAGAGAGGTCTTTGAAAGGCCTCAACCACTAAAGAATATAGGTTAGGCATGGTTTTTTAAAACGCCGATGGCAAAGTAACTATTGCCTTGAAAAGAAGTGGGTAATTGAATAACAAGGCGTGAATATAGGCTAGGCATGGGTTTTGAAAATGCCGATGGCAAAGTAGCCGTTGCCTTGAAAAGAAGTGGATAATTGAATAACAAGGCGTGCAAATATGGCCACGGTAGCACTTACCTCTCTCTCTCTCTCTCTCTCGCCCTCTTGAGGCTCAGAGAACACTCATCGGACTCCTTAGAGGATGACAGGTATCAAGGGGAGCGACCGGAATCACTTCCCCCATTATAATAGTATAGATTTTGTAAGACAAGCGTACATCTTTTGGACCATGCATTTCGATTAAAGGTACATCCATGCTGTTGGCTATGCTTGCAAGGTTTGCAAATCATTTCGACAAGCACACTTGCTCATGAGTTTACCCCGTGAATTGCATCAAGAGTCTTCCCTATTGCTTGGATCTCTCTTCATTATGAACGTGCTCTTTGAAATGCATATAGAGATGCCATCATGCCAACTGCTAGAAAAAATGATCCTTCGTGATGGTTGGGAAGTGGGTTATAGGGTGGGGTCAAACCCCCCCCCCCCCACAAACAATAGAACTCTTTACATTACATTTGAGATTACATTACTTTACATTACTTTACATTACAGTTTGACCCCCTAAACTTGGACAATGCATGGTTTTAAGCATAATACATCATAAAAATAGGGCTGAATACAACATGTGTGCGTGGGTGTGTTGGCCAGCCCATGTGACCCAAAATCTGGGCTGCGGGGTGGTGGGTTCAGAACCGGTCGATGGAGACCTGAAATTTTGCGTTGCTTGGGTTCCATTTCGCCTCAATTTTCACGCTGCCCAAATTTAGCCCACCTCGAGATCCCACCTCCCACTTCCGGACCGTCGATCCCCTTACCCCTCTGCATTAAATTTTGTGTCACTTAGTCTCCTATCTTTCTTTCCCCTCTCTGTACCATGGTGGTCACACCAGCTCTTTTTTTTTTTCTCTTCTCTCAATGCCTTTGCATCAACAAGTCAATAATTGATTGCTTTGCCTATTACTTATCTATACTCTTCATATGAAGAGCTTTAATACATTTGGCATCCTCTCTCCTTTTGCTATAAACTCTGATGCATCAGGGTGTTCTCAAAGGTTGGACGTATTCCTCTTGGTAAATTCTCCCCTTTTGTGACTCTTGTCTCGATCATGGCATACAATGTGATGGTGTTCTGGTTAATTTATGCATCTTAATGACCCCATGGTTTCCTTATGCATATACAACCACTTGGTTTAATTGGCTTTCTAAAAGAAACCCTTAGTGTTGTGATGGGTTCCGGAGACTTTCATTGTTTTCAGTGCATGATGGAGAGTTACCTTTCATTTCACATCCTGACATGTCTTTACTTTTCTTGCATTCTATTGTTTCAGAATGCTAAAGTGAAGCTCGACCTTGCATAATTTTAGTAAATTTTACACACACACACACACGTTTTTTTTTGCATTCTACTGTTTTAGAATGCTAAAGCGAAGCTTCGCCTTGCATAATTCTAATCAAGTCTATACACACAAACACACACACACACACACACACACACACACACACACACATTAATTAGTTCTTTTTATTTCACCTTTCATTTCACAACCTCACATGGCTTTACATTTCTTGCATTTTATAGCTTGATTCCGGTCAATGTTAACATTCGAGAAAGTCTCTTTTATTAAGTGGCTGCTGCTGATCGAGATTCCTCCTCACAAAGAAGAAAACCAAAAATACTAGCAATTTTTTTGAGATTTGCAGATTTTTTGGATGATTTTCTCACATATTTCATCGGTTTTTCTTTCGCTTACCATGGTTTGCAGCTACCTAGTCTCGATTTTCAATCGACTCAAGACTAAGGTGAGGCAATCCTTTCCCAAAAATTGATACCAGTTTAATTCAACCTAACAATTTTATCACTTTCTTATTGTTTTGAAAGCCATCGTGACCCTTTCACTTGTTTTTTCCTTTGCAAAAACTTGGCTTACTTGGGCCTTTTAATGGGTATACTTTGCCCTTGCATGCCTATCTAGAGTTGAGATATGGAGCTAGTTTTGGAGTGAATTTTTTGGCCACCAACCACCCACTCTTCTCCTCCACCCTCTCCTCCACCACAACCTCCACCTACCTCCTCTCCTCCTCCCTATCCTCATGTGTTGCTACTTGAATTTTTTGTTTTGCCCCCCTCCACCTCTACATCTCTTTCTCAATCAATTCTTCCCTCCCTTGCACCCATTTTCCCTCTCTCTCTCTCTCTCTCTCTCTCTCTCTCTCTCTCTCTCTCTCTCTCCCCCCACCCCTTGATCTCACTCATTTCCTCACAGGATCTCCCTCAATCTCAGCTATTTGCCCTCCCATTACATACTTCTCCTACTCTCCCCCTCCCCTTGTCTCCACATATCTTTTTTAGTTCCTTCTTCCTTCCTTTCTCCCTTGCACCTCTCTCTCTCTCTCTCTCTCTCTCTCTCTCTCTCTCTCCACTTGTTTCTCTTCCCCTCCCTTTCCTTATCCCACGTTTCATGTGCCAATATTTTACAAACACACATTTCATATCAAACACAAGTATTTTTCTTATGCTACTCCTTGACACAATGATGCATGTGCCTTCAAGATGATTATTTACAAAAGTTTCTATCTAGTATCCAATTTCTTTGTCCCAGATGAGTGTGGAGGCAGCTTTGCAACATTTGCTAGTGAGCTTTCCAGTGCAACCCCCCAATTCTAATTGCACTCCTTTATGGGGCTAATGTCTGATTTGCATATTAAGATTTACCACTTGCCCCCTCTAGAATTCAGATTTGCATTCATCACCATTTTCCTAGCCATACATGCCTAGTTCTTATAAGATTTGGCCAAAGTTCGAAACAATTTTGCACATAAGGCCTGGGAGGTCATGGAAAAAGCGATCAAGGGATAGGGAGAGACAAAGAGAGAGGGAGAAAAGAGAGGGAGAGGAAGGTGTCAAAGTCAAAGATGCAGAAGCATTAAGACCAAGGGGAGAATGCATGAGAGAGAGAGAGAGAGAGAGAGAGAGAGAGAGAGATTCTCCTGAACCAACCAACCTTGGAAATGGATAAATAATGCATAATAGAATGGGGACAACCACCTCAATAAATTGCCCTACCCAAACTTTGACAAATAAGTGAAATAAATACCTAAAAGCCAAAATAAATATTGGGATCACATTGGGTAGTTCACTTGAGATGCCATAACTTTAACACCCTCTTTGTAGGTTATAGTGGACAACAATAGTGAGACCAAGTTGATTAGGAAGATACCATGGATACCCTTGTAGTTGATCAATCTACGAGATACACCTCAATTATGCTACCCTCAACTTGGTACCTTAGAAGAATGCCATCTTGAGCATCGGTTGCCTTGTAGAAAATTGACCTATAGGCCACACTATGTGCAAAAATACCCATTCGAGAACCATGAACACATCGCGTCCAAAATACTTCAAGGTAATGAAATTTGATACACATCCTATCCATAATCTGGCCAAGAACAATGGATTGGTGCACTCATTCATAGTGTTTTAGATACGTCCAATTGGTTCCCTACTAGATGCATGTGCCTTGAACTCCAACCCATGGGTTCAAATAACGATAACTTGAACTCCAACACAAGGTTCCAAACTATTTATAAGGAGCACTACTTGCCCCTCTCTGCCACTCACAAGCCTCTCTCTGGTTGAAGCTAGTGGTGGCAAGCGCTTCTTAACTAGAAATTTGGCGTCATGGCCACTATGGTTGCCACCACATGTGCCATGCCGATCTCCCCTATCAAAATGTTTATCATCGTTATCTTTGTCTAGCTTGCCTTTGCCTTTGTCTCTTTGTGAGTTCCTACTTTTGTCTTTGGCGCTAAACTCCAGAGCCAAACATAGCATAGGCCGCTAACTAGATGCTGGTCGATCCACTATCCATAACCTCTCATTGTTGTTGGTCATTTGAGGGTGAAGCTATGCCAAAACTATCCTCAAGGAGGCTTTCATGAAAAATCTCCAAAGGAGGTCTTTGAAGAGCTATGAGGATTTCCACTCAATGCATTTCATTACGCACACATTGCCCATCCTTGCCGACTTCACTCGTAGCTTCAAGTCGTTGCCTAAGGTTAAGGTAACTTCCCTCAATATTTTAGAACGTTGCACTCAAGATCTCCATTTGTAAATGTCTCAACATGCAGCTTGTTGCTAGATGCTCTGCCAACGGCGTCTCAGAACACTTTGCATTGCAATGACTAACACATGCCCAAAGCATCTCAAAACATTGGGCTTTGTTCAAGACTTCACCTTGATTGCTCTCTACAATGCCCATTCATTGCAAAATGTTACAAAGTACTTTGGCCTCTTGGCCTTGTCCAAAAAGCCCCCTTCCACTCGCCTTGGTCGATTCAAACAACATATCTCATCATTAACGTCCGTCATGGACACGTTGAGGTTGGGAAATGGAGTATCCTCATCTAGTTTAGCTAGGGGGGCATCTTCTATAAGTTTAAGGTTTGGCTTTTTATTCTGAGCTGATCCTGTTTCCTGTACTCTGGCAACTAGATTGGGTCTATGATTTTGCACGCCAGACCATACGTAGCATGCATAAAAAATTAGTGACTACATAGGCCATAGATGCTAGGGCCAACACCAAACATTGAAACCAATCATAGATGATCTTGTCTATGTTGAATCTGATAGCTTCGCCTCCTAGATATCTTGAAAGTGTCTTCAATGCCATCAAAGGGAGCTCAACCCTCTCATCGAAGAAGTTGGAAAGGAAGATGATTTAGTCTTTCCGCCTCTTAAATATCTTAAAAGTGTCTTCAATGCCATGAGAGATAGCTCATCCTTGTCTTCAAAGAAGTTGGAATGGAAACTGAGAAAATTTGGATTGCTCAAACACGCTAGTACTGTCCAAGAAATTCATTCTTTCTCACGTCTCTCTTACCTAGTCCACGAGACCTTGCCTCATCCACAAGGATGAGAAACGAACTTATTTTCATACACAATGAGCTACAAGAAATTAAAACCAACTCTTGGTACATACAGATGAAAGTCTTCATACATGCACTACCATCATGAATGAAAGAATTGTTTCAATAAAAGTATACCTTCTGATTTTTATCTTCCTTGCCTAAAGAGGCGTTCCATAAAGCACTTGATGTTGACATCTTGCATAAGCGCCCAATGCCTTTTTATGACCCGATGTTGCTATCTCGCACAAGCGTCAATCACCTTTTTGTGATGTACTCACAGTTCAAATTTGAACGGGTTGTACTTGATAGCAATTGATAGTTCCTATGTAAGACTATGAAGACTCAATGCACAATCTTGGTCTTGCTCAAATCTACACACAAAGCACAAATGGAGGACAAGAAGAAGGGGAGAGCCAAGCTTTCCGAGAAAATGAGAGCGGACCCAAGGGAGGTTAAAGAAACGGTCTTTAAAGCAAAAGCAATAAAGAAGGAACTAAAGAAGAAGGTCAAAGTAACCCAAAAAGCAAATGCTACAAGAAATAGCAATGGAAAGATAGAGGACAAAAAGTCATCAAAGATAAATGAAGAAGAGGAATAATAGGAAGGGAGAAATCAATTAGAGGATCACTCACCTTTGTACTTGTCTTAAAAGCATATTTGATGAGTCTTTTTGAATTTATGTGTTATTTATTCCATCTTTCTATGTGTCTGAGTGTTGCAATTTTTGTTGCTCAATTGTGCCACAATGTGAGAGAGGGAGGTGGTCAAATCCCTCGTGTTGTGGCGTGACATAAACTTTTTCCTCTAAGTAAAACATTTGTAGAGCCACTATGAAAAAGGTTTTGTTAAGTTATGGAACGGTCTACATATGTTGCAGCACAATGTAGAAGAAGATGTGCCTACATCCCCCTTCTTGGTCTTGCATTATGGCACGATAATTTTGTTTGCACCATAGCGAAAGGAGGGGTGCCTAACAAAGAAAAACCCTCTCCCTTCTCTCATGTTGTTCTGTGACAAAATTGTTGTCATGCCACAATGCAAATGAGGTTGAGCAATAGTGGGAATCCCTAACATGTTGCATTGTGGTAGTGCAAATAAAAATTTTCATGCCACAACTCGAGAAAAGGGGAGGGGGGGGGGGGGGGGGGGGGGGGGGGGGGGGGGCCTACCCAACCACCTCCCTTCTCTTGCGTTGTGGCATGAAAAAATTTTCTTTGTGTCAGGACACGATACAAGTGTGAAACTTAGTGGAGTCCCCTCCATTAGATTGCGACAAGCTTAATGTCATGCCACATTGCGAGAAGGGGGGGTGTTCACCATCCCCCATGTGTCGAGTTGTGGCACGACAATAAAACTTATTGCACCACAACGCGACACAAAGGAGGGGGATGTTGGGCATACCTCCTTCTTGCATTACGATGTCGCATTTATGGTCATGCGACAACACGATTGGGGCTATGGTTATTTGTTTATATACCCCCCCCGTTCATCGAAAAAAGTTGCACTGAGATGTGATCTCTCTCTCTCTCTCTCTCTCTCTCTCTCTCTCTCTCTCTGTGTGTGTGTGCCTTGCATACAAATGCAAGGGTACCACATGTCCTACACGTGTGTGGATGCACACTTCCGAATGCAATACACTTACCACAGTCATCGAGGCTCATAAATTCTTTCATCGCCTTGTCAATATCTTGCATTTTGTAATGATGACAATGTCGATCCTCATATATAATGTCTATTTTTATAGAGTCCACAATTGTTAGAGCTAAGACCTTCAGTCTCAAAGCTATCTCTTGTGCTCATACTCTCTTACTAGTAAATTTTTGCTTTTCCTTCCACATTTCTATTTTAAAAAATACTTTAGGCTTCACATGGTACACACAAATAGACAACCAGAAAGATATACCTGCAGCTAGGCCAACCTTCTTCCTCTCATGTTGCAAGCAAAAGTCAACCAAATTTACATGCAACTATGCAAAGCCAAAGGTATGAGCAAAACCAAAGCGTTCTACTTGAGCTCCAGAAACTCTAAAGGAATATATCTCTCACTATCCCTAAGCTCCCCTTTTAGAGAGTTGTTCACAAAATCTGTGAGAGCGCTGGCCTCAATTTTAGGTGGACAAGAAGCGTAATGGATTGTATTCATGAGGCAACCAAATAATTTGTCATTGAGATCTTTTAGGATAGTTGTTTCTTCAAAGCTCATGCGCACATAGTTACTATGATGCCCTATGATATCAATTCTCTAAGGCTATGGTGGTTCAAGTACGACAAAAACCTTGAACCAATGGTAATTTTTAATAAGAAAATGGATAACATCTTGGCCATCCAACCATTAATTAAAGGCAACAGACATATCTATCATGCAACATGATTATGGCACATGTCTAAACGTGGAACATGGCCAATAACCAATAGATGAAGAGTCTTATGCTGAAGCAAGGGATGGAGAGATAGAGGAGGCCATTGATGAAGCTATAATAGGGATGGTCTTATTTTCCTTGGTCCTCATTTTGATGTTACCAATGGTAATTTTTGATAAGAAAATGGATAACATCTTGTCCATCCAACCATTAATTAAAGGTAACAGATGTGTCTATCATGCAACATGCTTATGGCACATGTCTGAACGTGGAACATGGCCAATAACCAATAGATGAAGAGTCTTATGCTGAAGCAAGGGATAGAGAGATAGCGGAGGCCATTGATGAAGCTATAATAGGGATGCTCTTATTTTCCTTGGTCCTCATTTTGATGTCACCCTTCTTGTGTGGGGACAAGTTCTATGGAGATTAACATATTGCAAACGGAGCGGACATACCAAATTATAATTTTTTGTCTATGGTATGTGAGATTCATTTTTCTTACTTGGTTTTTGGTTCAATAATGTTTAGTCTCATGATCAGAGTGTTTTCCACTCACATCTCATTGGTCTCCAACCTTTTGTGGAGAAGGCAATGTGAGGTAGCTATGTTAAACGTGCAACTATTTGTGGTGCTAAACTTGGATTCCACTCCTTGATTGATGTTGTTGATTGGTTTCAATCCATCAACATAGACATGACCAAGGTTTAACTTTTAGCTTACAATAAAAATTAAGTGTTGCGATTTTTTGTCATTGTTTATATATTGTGTCTGTTGTGAGTAGAAACTAAACTCATTCTTTGATTCAGATAATAGTTCTTATTGGTGCCTTGTTGGACTGAACATGGAGCGCAAGGATTCATACCTTGCAAATTTTGTGCACGAGATCCATGAGAATGTCCAAAGGTCTATTTGCTCATGTAAATGGTTATAAATAAACCCCCTTCATGGACCCTTCTTATATAGACACATTTTAAAGAGAGTTCTCTATCTCCCGCCCCCTCTTTGTCCCCCTCAAATTCCTCCCCTCTCTCTATCTCTCTCCATCTATCTCTCACTATCCTCCTTTCTCTCCTTCAATATCTCCCTCTCATTCGCCCCTTCATGCCCCCCCCCCCCCCCCCCCCCCCCCCTCTCTCTTTGAGAGAGAGAGAGAGAGAGAGAGAGAGAGAGAGAGAGAGAGAGAGAGATTTTTATGTAGTATGTGTGTGGCTGATGAGTGACTCTTGATACTCTAAAATTGTGGTGATGAGAGTCTCAATGGAGATCCCACATTGTGTTCGGGAGAGGAAAGTGTGTAGGTCTAAGTCATGGCTAAAAATGTGCGGGAAGCAAGTTCAAATGTGACCAAAAGCTGAGCAATCTAGTAGTGTGTGGTACTCAGACTCTTGAAGAGCAATGTCCGCATTTGATTTGACTCTTCTCCATTGTCCCAATGCCCTGTCTCACATTGAAGGGAGTGGGAGCTAAGCCGAATGGATGTGATAGTGCGTATCACTGACAAGGGGATAGGCTCCCGGGGGATTCACTCTATATACAAAACAGGACGCCACCTGCGAGCGGATAACTTTGATAAAACCCCTATATATGACTCATATTAGGGAATATGACCCCCCTTTCTACGCTTATATGACAATCACTAAAGAAAACTATCATACCCCTATCTTACATATAAAATTTACGTTTCACAAGATCTAACTGAGTAAAACTAGTCAAAGAGTGTGCATCATAGTGACTGGCAACTACTAAGGAACCGGTTCTATTGATAACTAGATGTACCCTCAATGTGTCCTAGTTTGAATTTCAAACTATGTGCGCGATTACCTTGCACTCTCGCTACTCGTCCAATTATGACCCATCCAAAGCAAGTGTAAAATCAACCCTTGAGGACCTGCTCTAAATCAACCCTTATCTATGATTGACTTGATGCAAAATTTGATGTGTGACATGATAAAAAACTTCCCCAAAATTCATCCAAGTTCTAGTGCACACTGGTGACCAATAGTTACAAGTAATCAACCCGGGTCAGTCCCCCCCCCCTCCCCCCCCCCAATAAATATGATACCCCCCCTCCCATATTTTAAAGCTTGGGAGATAAATTAATGGGGGCCTGCCCCTAACTTATACGCTTATGTAACTTGTAAAAAAACCCCCCTCCCTTGCACTTACGTGGTGCGGTATGTTTTCCATGGTGAATGCCACGGGGATAGGCTCAAGCATGTAAGTGTGAGTATGGTTTTCCCTTTCAACAAAGAACATGGTTTTGTAGTTGGGGGCAATATGGGTAGTGTAATGTATGAAGCGTGACCCACCGGATTCCTCCCAAGCCGTAATACATTGGCGTTGTAGAAAAGTTTCATTCACTTGCGAGTCAATATGGGTGGTGTAATGTATGAAGCGTGGCCCACTAGATTCCTCCCAAGCCATAATACATTGGCATTGTAGAAAAGCTTCATTCACTTGCGAGTCAATTGAGGCATCATGTAGCAAGTGTAATGCATCCCATCTCCCAAACCACTTCTTTATGTCTTGCATCCATCCCATGCTCAAGATCTTGCTTTTAGAGAGAGAAAGAAGAAGACAAAGAGCATTTTAACATCGTGGGAAACTATCCCAAGAGACCTTAAATATCTATCTGATGAGGAGAGTTGAACTCAAGACTTGTTATTCAAGAGGAAAATGGAATAACCAATCTACCACACTTGGGTGATAGAAAGGTTATACCATTTTCCTCCTTTTATTAGCACGCGCGCGCACACACACACGCACGCACACACACACACACACACACACACACACACACCCATGAAGAAGAGTATTTTAACATCGTAGGAAACTATCCCAAGAGACCCGACGAGGAGAGTTGAACTCAAGACCTGTTATTCAAGAGGGAAATGGCATAACCAATCTACCACACTTGGGTGATAGAAATGTTATAGCATTTTCCTCCTTTTATTAGCACATACACACACCCACACACACACACACCCACCCACCCGTGAAGAAGAGTATTTTAACGTCGTGGGAAACTATTCCAAGAGACCTTAAAGAACTATCCGATGAGGAGAGTTGAACTCAAGACTTGTTATTCAAGAGGGAAATGGCATAAACAATCTACCACACTTGGGTGATAGAAAGTTTATACCATTTTCCTCCTTTTATTAGCACGCACGTGCACGTGCGTTCACATGCGCAACGTGCGTTCACAACGCACGCACACGCACACGCGCACACACACACGTGAAGAAGAGTATTTTAACATCATGGGCACCTTCTTTCTTTCCTCCCCTCTCACCCTATTGTAATCTCCTTCTATCATTATCTCTCTCTCTCTCTCTCTCTCTCTCTCTATTTTTGGATATTGTTTGTGTTGAGCCAATACTCCTTGATTGTTTGACAAGGTTTGTAATGGCCAACCCTAGAGATTTAGGAGGTTGTAGTAGTAGAAAAATGTTTGCAATCTTGTCTACCCGTGAGGGAGACATACAAACCCAAGTGAAAGATGGCATGACATTTGGAGATCACTTCTACAAGATTCCTATCGGTCTTAAATAGGAGATTGACTAGCACAGACCGTAGAGATATGTCCACAACTGCATGCGTGGGAATGGTAGAGCTATCTTACAATTCCTCTCAAGATAAAAATAGTTTTGTTGGTTTTTCTGAGCCAAGAACCACAAGATTCTACCTCATTGTCCAAAACTTCTATGGAACAAGTTTGGATCAAGAAAGATCACAACATTCATTTAAGTTCACAGAAGACCTAGAAATACAAAGTACTCTAGAGCACATATTGCTCAATAGCCACCGATGCCCCAAGTTGAACATAATGATTTTAAGGTGCTCAATTAGGAAGAAGGTGGCTACGGTGCCACAATATTTTAACAGTAATTGTGTCTAGGAGCCGAATCCTATTCCAAATGGTGTTTGGAAAATGATCAAAATGGAGAAAATGTATGATGGTCATTGCTGGGTGAAACCTGTACAATCAAGAATGAAGGATCGGACTATCATCAGGTGAAGTAAATGTGGTGGACACCTCATCTGCAACAACAATACATGCATGATCATAGAAATAAACAAACGTCCAGATGAAACATCACGGACAAAAAAGTTGACAGTTGATTTCATCTGTGGGTATGTTAAGCTCGACAAAAAAAACTCTAAAGTGATTTCATTGTGGGCAAAGTCCAATTCTACTTTGGGAATGCCTTGCATTGTTTATTACTTGATCACTAAGAGCAATTGGACCCGTTTGTTCATTCATCTTGAAAGTCGCAACCATCTAGTTTCCAAAGGTGTCTTGCAATCTGCAATCCAACCGTGAGAGAGCCTGTTTCCAATGTGGTCTCCAAAATACCTAAAACTGGACCTAGGCATTTGCAAATGAATTTTCCAAAACAAATGGTAATGGGGACAATTGTTTGAGAAAACAGAGAACAACTAAATAGCAATTAACTTCTCTTGATCTTGGAAGAGATGCAACCATTGATCCATACACAGAGGTAATCTATCAAATTTTTTGAGAAGAGAGTCAATGTTCACACAATTTGACAATAACATAGTAACTGCATTTTTAGATTTAGAAACATGATGAAAGAAGCCATTGCTACAAGGATTTGAGTTGGAGCTGAGTTCCAATTACTTAGGTTGAAGAACATGTGCGGTATACGTATTTTCATGACATGTTGTTTCAAGGATTTGAGTTGGACATATGAATGTTTTATGGACCACAATTGTCTCTAAAACTTTCTTGAATGGCCTTGAAGAGATCTACTAAATTCATCTCAGATATCTTTGGCTCTTTAGCAATAGGCTTTATGGTCATTGGCTCATGCCGCGATGCTTGCGAGCTAGTAGATTTAGGCTCAATAGACACTCTTTCTCCTTGAATCATTAAATTGTCCTCCATTTGGATCGCATTGGTGGTGACTGCTTCCCAAGTGGTGATACCTCTAATGACTAGGTCATTGTAGATATCCTCATGTCGTAGTCCCCTAAACAAAAGATGTCACATGTTTAAAATGTCAACCTACAGACTGGGGTCAAAAGCTGAGCTAGTGAATAGAATGAGACTGGATGGGAATGGAGACTTGCAAAAAAATTGGCTTTGCTTTGACCACTTATGTAGGGTTGTGGGCTTGACAAAAATGGTAGCACATGTGTACAATACTGCGTAAGTTTTTCTTGAGTGGGCTATGAATCTTCTTTCGTTTAAATGAGACATTTACCAATCTTATCATTATGCATAATTCAAGAAATGAAAACCATTGCTTTATGTGAGATGAAAGAAGAAAAAACCCAGACACAAATCATGTTCTAGATAGGAAATGGTGAATTCCGTGCTATTGGATAACGGACACTGTCCAAATGATTTTAGAGGATTAATGGCCAACGAGACAAGAGCAGATTGAAAATCAATCCGCCCAATGTTCAACAGTGGTCCCAACAATGTTATGGAGGAGAGAGAATTCGTGTTTGTTTCATTGGAAATAAAGCTTGCAATTCATACTACTCAATAGTTCATAAGAACTACTAGGATGAGCACAAGCGTCTGTGAGAATTATTGCATTTTACAAGACATGAGGATAAAGTGAATAGCTTGTATAAAAATATACAAGCTTGGTGGGCCTCCGACAAATTGGAGAATTGTAATTTGTTACAAATGGATTGTTGACTAAGTTGGTGGCATGTAGGGTACCCTCATTGGAGGAAACACTTTGTTAGGGTAAACATGATTGATGCATTTTTTGAGTAAACTACAATTGGAACGTTTTATAATTTCACTAAATAAAAACTATGTTGTAGGAAGTGGAAAAATTTTCATTCATTTTTACAACAAACTTGGTGGAAAAAAAGCATGCAAGTTTGTTAGCAGGCAAGGGCAATAAAGAGACGTTGAACTTGTATGATGCATGCATGTCTGATCTATCCAAGTCTTTGCTTCAAACGTGAAAATGTTGGCTTTCATAGAGGATAGATATCATGTGTACAGACCATCTTCGGAAAAGTTGGCTCATTGTGCAGGACAAGGGCGTGCACCCACACTAGCATCTATTGCAAGAGAGGTTGAGGATCACATCATAGGCATTCCTCTCTATCAACATCCAACTATCAAAGGGGATAATGTTATGTTATCTAGAAAGAAAAAACAATTAGAGCCTGTAAACTACAAGGAAGAAAAAACTTCACATCATCCAAATTTTTTGATGTAAAATGTTGCGTGAAAATGCAGAGATGTGTAAGCATCTGGCAGAGTGGCCGCTCAAGAATGCAATGAACATGAGGAGGGACTAGTGGTAAAGGAGTTCGACATACATAAGACAATGTGGGAAATTTGTTGTATACCAAAGGGCAATAGAGTTAAGTGGCGAGAATTGAAAAAAAAAACACCGGTCTAGGTTCTACTACACCATCCTTTTGGGGTATCAGATCTTGGGATAAGGGAATGGATAGTACTTATGAAAGAGGATTGAAGACCTAGTTCATGTGGTTTTACAATAACAATGTGGATCATACATGGCGGATTTGTAACACAATCATAGAGTGTCCAACTAGAGTACCCGCGGGACAAACTTGACTGCTAGTGAATTGTTGAAATTGGAAACTGAAGGGTATAAAGTGAAGAGGAGTGCAGCTACAAAAACACATAATGCATGTTATCGGCCAGCTAATAGGAAGAGGGTGGTGAACACACTCTATGACCTCAAAATAGTAGGGGGACAAAGTACTCTTACACTTCTTAATGGCCTCTTACCTAGTGAAGGTGGGGGGTGAAGGTGCCACGGGAAGCGTGTGCGAGTGCAAGTGCGAGAGCAGAGAGAGAGACCTACTTTTGGGTGGAGTGCATAACAACGTTATCCTGTTGAAGCTCCTTATTCTTTTGTATTAAAGAATAAGTGTATATAGGTTAAGTTAGTAGATGGGCTAGTAGTAAGTGGGATGTCCGGCCTGTTGGGTGGAGCGCACATCAACGTTATCCTGTTGCTCCATTAGGAAAGAAATGGACTCATTTTTGGGCCTTTTAGCTCTACTGAGAGAATGCTCCTTAGCCAATAGGAAGAAGGCTAACGTTACGTTGAAAAAACCTTTTTGGTCATTTTGAAAATGTCCATGAAAACCATTTTGGTGAAATTGTCATAATCATCAGAAAAGTAAGGTGCTTGATAATGACATCTTGCACAAGTGCCGAACACCTTTTTATGACCTATTGTTGCTATCTTATAAAGTGATGTACTTGTACTTGTGTATCTCGCACAAGTATCAATCACCTTTTTATGAAGAACATGCAATTTAAATTCGAATAGATCGTACTTGATAGGTACTATTTAAGACTATGAAGGAGTCTGAACCAAGCGAATAGAGGCCCTTGAGGGGTCTCAAGGGCCTCTATTCACTTGGTACTGACCTCATGAGGCCCTAGGCTTAAAAATGCTATATCTTGAGCTAGAGACGTTAGATTTCAACGTTTTAAAGAGCTATCTTAAGATTTTTGGACGTTTTGATGCATCCGTGGTATTATTTTTGTATTTTGAAAACAACTCTTATGTGTTTTCTCTCATCGCACATCACATCACTCATTAAGATTCACAGACATGGATTTTTGTGTATACTTAAGTTGGGCTTTCGAAAAGCATTTTGTACGAGCATGCATTTAAGTGATTGAGAAAAATTTTACGTATGTACTATGAGAAATAGAATTCCAAAAAAAAACTTTTACATTTTTCGCAATTATCTCTCTCTATGCTGAGTTGGCATTTCTTACAAGGCCCAAAATTGAGTCCAAGTTTCTCCTAATGCTTATTCTTTTGTATTAAAGAATAAGTGTATATAGGTTAAGTTAGTAGATGGGTTAGTAGTAAGTGGGATGTCCGGCTAGTTGACCCACTTGAAGGCCAACGCAGCCCAAGTGACCTAGTATGTACAACCGTGAAGCAATATAGTGGCTTCAACCTATACCCATCAACTCACTGCAATGTGTAAACCGCTCCAAGGCTAAGCCTTACGTGAAAGCATCTTCTAGGTTGTCATCAGTGTGTACCTTGACGAGATCAATGAGCTTTTTGGCCAGGAAATCTCTCACGTGATGATACCTTACTTCAATGTGTTTCGATTTGGAGTGAAACACGGGATTCCTTGCCAATGCAAGAGCACTCTGACTATCACAATATATCAATGGAGTCTCATCAGTGCCAAGATTTTTGACCAAGCAAGATAACCATACGGCCTCTTTACAATGCATCCGACAATGCAACGTACTCTGCTTCCGTAGTGGAAGATGACGTACAATCTTGAAGACATGACCTCCAAGATACTGCTGCTCCAACAAATATGAAAACATAGCCAGATGTCGATCTCCTATTGTCAACACAACCCGCATAGTCTGCATCCGCATAACCCATGATGGATGCATCACTATTCCCAAGGTGTAAACACCTACCTAAGAATGTGCTTCATTGCTTCCCAATGCATACTGCCATGATTTGCCATATATCGGCTCACCACTCCCACTGCAAAAGCAATGTCTAGTCTTGTGGCTACCATAGCATACATGAGATTGCCCACTACCGAAGAATATGGTACCTTAGCCATTTCTACTCTCTCAGCATCAGATTTGGGTGCATCTTCCTTACCGAGTTTCAAGAATGCCTGCATTGGGGTAGTCAATGCTTTCCCCCCCTGCATACTATGAAACGCTGCAAAACTTTCTCAATGTATGTTTCCTGAGATAACTCAAGAATACGACGTTTGCAATCTCTTTTGATTTGCATGCCAAGAAAGTGTGTAGCATCCCCCAAATCTTTCATTACAAAATTGTTGCTAAGTGTTTTCTTCAAGTTGGCAATCTCCGCAATGGATTTCCCAGCTATAAGCATGTCATCAACATACAGAACTAGAATGATCATCGAGCCATCATCTAGCTTTCTTGTGTACAAGCAGTGATCCTCTTCGCTCCTTTTATATCCTTGAGACCTCATATATGCATCAAATTTATGATACCATTGCCTTGAACCCTGCTTTAATCCATAAAGTGCCTTTTTGAGCTTACATACTAGCTCCTCACGAGATGTGTTCTCCTGAACAAACCCTTCAGGCTGATGCATGTAAACATCCTCATTGAGATCCCCATGAAGGAATACTATCTTTACATCCATTTGGACAAGTTCCATGTCCTCAATTGCTACAAGATCAAGTACGGTTCTAAGCATTGTCATCTTGACCACAGGCGAGAAGATTTCATCAAAATTGACTCCCTTTTGCTGTTTGAACCCTTTGGCTACAAGTCTAGCTTTGTACTTTGGATTTGGATCACCGGAGGTAAATTTCTTCTTGTAAACCCATTTGCAAGGTAAAGCTTTTGCATCATCTGGCAGTTCTACCAAGTCCCAAGTGTGATTAGCCAGAACCGAGTTATACTCAGATTTTGTAGCCTGTTTCCACTTCACCACATCATTAGTCATCATGGCTTCTTGGTAGCTGCTTGGCTCATCGCAATCGGTCAACATGATGTAATCAAGACCTGGCTGAAAACACGCAGGTGGACGAGAGACTCTAGTAGACCGTTTCACTTCGTGACCATTGCTATCCGCTCCCTCTAGAGCATTGCTAGTGGAAGGTACATCACTAGCATGTTGAGTTGATTTCACTGTCTCTGAGGCAACATCCTCAAAAGTGACTCTCCGAACCTCTATTTCCTTGGTAGGTTGTTTATACATCTTCGACTCATTTAAGATCACATCTGAACTATGGATAACTCGACGAGATTTCGAATGCCAAAGACAATATCCCATCTCTCCATTTGCACCATATCCAATGAAAATACATTTGTATGACTTTGGCTCTAACCTATGTCGAAGTTGTTTAAGCACGTGAGCATAAGCTTCACAACCAAAAACACATAAATGGTCATAGTGGGGCTTGCGTTTAGACCATAACTCTTCTGGAATCTCATAATTCAATGGCATACTAGGCGAACAATTTATAATGTGCACTGCGGTCAAGACGGCTTCTACCCAAAAGCCTTGTGTGAGATTCGCCATAGAAAGCATGGCTGTGACTCTTTCCTGTATTGTACGATTCATGCACTCAGCAAATCCATTCTAAGCTGGTGTGTATGGTGCAGTAAACTGCCTTTTAATCCCCCTTTTAGCACAGAAATTGTCAAACTCCTTGGAGACATACTCTCCATCGTTGTCAGTTCGCAACCTCTCGAGTTTCTTGCCTGAGTGATTCTCAATAAGTGCCAAAAAAAATTGGAACATAGGAAGAACTTGATCCTTATGTTTCAAAGGATATGCCCACACCTTTCAAGTAGAGTCATCTATGAATGTCACAAAATAGCTACCCCCCCTAGAGATTTGGTTGACATAGGACCACAAACATCAATATGTACTAAATCTAGAGGTTCAACTTGCTTTTGACCCAATGGTAAATGAACGGACGTAGTCTATTTGCCATAGATACAGTGCTCATAAACAAGAAAGTCAACATAAGACAAGACAGGTAAGTAGCCAAAACGAGTCAGAGTTCTCATTCCTTTTTGGCTAATATGACCTAGCCGACAATGCCACAACTCAATAGACGACAGCTCCGCTATAGATATGTAATCATGACCAACATCTGACACATGCATGGAATACAAGGTACCATGCTTCTGACCTCTGCGTACAACAAGATTACCTTTGCGTACTATCCATGAACCATTGCCAAATGTGGTGTTGTAGTCCAAATCATCAAGTTGGCCAACAGAAAACAAGCTCTTAGTCAACTTGGGCACATGTCTAACATTACATAAAGTAAAGTGCATGCCATTTCTTAGATGCAATTTGACGTTTTTGACACCCTCAATGTCTAGTTCATAAGCATCACCAAGTCTCACTTTGCCACAAGAGTGAGAATAAGTAGAGAACCACTCTCTATGTGGTGTCACATGGAAACTCACACCAAAATCTACTCTCCAATTCTGTGCATACTACGCATCTTCTGTAACAAGAGCCTTGACAGGTAGATTTGCTGTGAAGACCAATACGTCAGAGGTAAGTGGCATAACAACCGCTGGGAGAGTCTCTACAATAGGAGCATTTTAAGACTCTCGCACGTTGATCTCCTCTAACTTTTCTTTGCCCTTGTTTGAATCATCAGACTTAGAAGTCTCACCGGATTGTTTATCCTTCTTGCTTTGCTGCCATTTCTTGCAATCCTTCTTCAAATGCCCCTTTTTATGGCAGTGATAGCACTCAACATTATGCATAGAACCCCGAGACTTACAGCGTGAGCCCCCACGTTCCTTGATTTTGGCACGACTTTGAGTGTGACCCCTCTATCTATCACTAGCAACATATGCATCACTATCCTTCTTGCCTTCAGGAGATTTCCTACGAATATCCTTGATAAACAGACTCCCAAGAACGTCATTATACACTAGACCGGTACCAGGTGATGAGTTGCTAATTGCAGTACAGAACGTATCCCAAGATTAGGGTAAATTGCATAGCAAGAAAATACGTTTGATTTCCTCATCGTAGACCAAACCTTGAGTGGTCAACTGAGTAAAAATGATATTGAACTCATTAATGTGAGTAGAAATAGTGCCCTCTTCCTTCATACGAAGGTCAAACAACTTCTTCATCAAGAAAACCTTATTAGTGGCACTTTTATTCTTGTAACTGGAACACAACTTATCCCATACATCTCTAGTAGTCCTTTCTCCAATTATAGTAAAGTACACAGATTCACCCAAATGCAAACAAAGGGTAGATTTGGCCTTTGCATCAAGTTTCTCCCACTCAACATCTGTATACTCGCCCTCTGGGCGCTCCATGATAGGATCCGACTGGCCTTTTTGCATAAGAACATCTTGAATCTGCTCGTTCCAGATAGCAAAATTCATCCCATCAAATTTCCAGATATTGTAAATATCCTTTTCACCACTAGATGACATGGATGCAAGCTAAATATAATATGGCGATAAACACTGGTAATTCTAGGAAAAATTTGACAGAGTTTCCCCAAAAAAACAGACAGAATCTCAATCCAAAACTGTCTCAAGAGATTAGTAACACATCAAAAGTATTGCTCTCAAAGCATAAGATAGGTGCATCAACCACTAACTATGCATAAAAAGTCAAAAGCTGACCCAAGACTGCCAACACGATGTCAAATGCACCTAGCCCTCTCTATACATGTCCTATGGTGAGGCCACAAAAAAGGGGTACTCCAGCAACCTGTATCATCTAAAGGATCTGAACATTCGAGAATCTCCCAGCTCAAGAAAATATCATGCTATCGACCCTCACAAAAGGTTATGCAGACAAGAAACCAGCCCAGTCTCAGAAAGGGCCTCCAAACCAAGTCTCAAAAATGGTTGAGACTGCCATAAACAAGCCAAATTGGCTCCACAAAAGGTACATAAAGCAGTTTCTGCAACTCAACGTACATCCACTGTCAACAATACTGCAAGGTGCAGTATACGCGCTCAAACAGGTACCAAACAAAATGTGCAAGCAGTAAACAAATCCTTGCGGGGAGTAAAACCGCTCTCAAAAGAGCTCAATGCATATGCGCATCAAATACTCCCACTAAAATCTGTGCTGATGCAAAACACTGCATCCTGTAAGAAACCTGGATGTCCTGTATGTATGTAAGAACCTGTGAGGAGATGGATGCCTGAAAAACCCGAGACAATGTCGATGCCAAAAAGTACTCCCAATCATCCCATAAACACCGTCTCAATAGTACATAATAGCCATAAAATGGCTATATACAATCCCAAAATAGTCTCTGAACAACCTGCACCTGTGTCATGTACCTGTAGCAAAAGTGGAGTTGAAAAATACAACTTCTGAAGCGTAGCTCGGATGAAGCTTTCGACTGCATGAACGACTTCAAAAGGGGGTAAAACTACAGGACACCTAATGGGAATGCTCTCAAAATGTTGAATTTGCCGATGCCAAAATTGGAAACCTGTTTGCACTTTTGAAAGTGCGTGCGTGCGCGAACGCGAAAATGGCAAGCACAAACCCCGCTCTGATACTAGTTGAAGGTGCCGCAGGAAGCGTGTGCGAGTGCAAGTGCAAGAGGAGAGTGAGAGAGACCTACTATTGGGTGGAGCGCACATCAACGTTATCCTGTTTTTGCAGCTCCTTATGCTTTTGTATTAAAGAATAAGTGTATATAGGTTAAGTTAGTAGATGGGTTAGTAGTAAGTGGGATGTCCAGCCAGTTGGCCTGAATCCCAACAGGGGGGGGGGGCTTGGAATCTCCAAGTTTCCCTCTTTTTTGACTCGATTAAGAAGAAACTCCAAAAATTGGAAACTGCTTTTGCCAAACCTCAAGTGGGTTGCCCGACCCCCTGCATAATAGCATAGCTTCCTCCTGGATCAAATGGACAACCACTTGCTGCACTGCACAAATAACCACCAACATCTCCTGGGTCAAATAGGACAATCTGGTCCTTGCCCTTCAATTGCAATAGCTTACCATAGTGTTTCTCCCAACCATCAACCTGGTTTTTCTAACTGCCTTGAACCACGACCTCTTCTTGTAAAAAACATACAAAACAATTGAGTCTTGTACTCCCTCCCAACCATATAATGTGAGCCTCTCCATATAAGAAACCCCCTCTAGATAGAATTGTGGTTGATCCAAGGACTCCTCCACATCGATCTCTATCGGCATAAGCATAGTACACTGCTCATCCATCAACAGAATCTCCTCTTTTGTAGAGGCTAACCCTGACATCACCTATATCATGGTTAAATCTCTATCCACAAGCACTTGCATACCTTCATCCATGGCAACTTCTACATCATCAAATCCCCAATCACTTTCATCCTCAATGAATTCCTATATCCATAGCATCACCCGCGCAATCCATAGGCAATTCCAACTACTCCTACCTTGGTCAGTATCCAACCCGTCATATGAGCATAAAAATATGCACAACCCTTCAGTTTTTGCTTTAGCCTACACCATTTTCTTTGGCACTTCAACCTATTCTTTTTTCACATTGCTGACCACCATGTTATTAAACAAACAACAAGGCAACTTTACCCTTACCAACACAGGATTAACAGTCTTGGTCTCCTCTCCATAGCATGTGGCTCTATCCTCCTTCATTATCTCCTAAAAGCTCAAGCTTGTATGTTCATCATTAGCAGCACCACATGCCCACTCTATATTAGCATCCTCATCCTCTTGATGCTCCACAAAGGCTTGACCATCTCCATAGATTTGCACACTTTCTTCATCTCCTTCCAAGCAGTCAGTGTATGTAACTTGATTGCACTCAGCTACCTCTTTATGCCCTTGCTTCAAAAGAATAGCCTTTACCTCTTTAATCTGCTCTAGAAACCTGACATCTGATAGCTTTTTTTCACATTGGTTCTCTTTGACAAGAGGCTTATCCTTGTTGACAAGCTCGTCCACCACTGGCATATGCACGCTACAAATTGGAAACCTCAAAGGAGCATATTTAACCATCCGCCTTACCTCTTTTTCACTTTGAGCACCTGGCACCACCTTTGGTTGAACCATAGGACACTCTGTTGTTGTCGCAACAAGCACATAATTTGTAGCAAGCACAACTCTAGCTTTTGCTTCACCTTCGTGCTCTTCACTTTGGCCAGATACACTGTATGATCATAGGTATCCACACTACATTTGGCCTTTTCTTTGATCTTTGGATGCAAGCACTCGAGAAACTTTGACAACTTCAAGTACTGGTTGCCTTTGACCCCAATAGCAACCTCAATTGCCTCCAACAGGATTCAAATTCTTACTTACGTCTTGGCGTACCGCCTTCAGCTTTGCACTTGCCTTTGTCAAAGTAATGACCCTTCAAAACCGCTTTAAAAATTGATCTTGTAGCTCCTGCCACAAATGTCAACCATCACTTTCCAAATCATTGAACCATATCTTTGCACGTCTCAGCATCAACAGTGGCGTTGTCAGCAACTTTTTTGCATCCGTCAACATATGCATTGATAGCATCCATAATTCAAAATTAACTAACCAATCTTCAGGGTCTTCAACACTTGTAAATATGGGGCCAAATCTTGGCTTCACCATCTTTGCTATCTCAAAACTCGACCACCAAATATTCTTTGACCATGTTAGCTTCAAACACCGCTTCCAACTTCAAATTAGAGCACCAATGTGCTCCTCGGTGGGGGCACCATAAAATGGATACAAGGAAAGGGGAACACACACAGAACACAACACATATGCCTCTCTCTGTAGCGCATGTTACTCACTACACCCCAATCCACTAGAGTTCACCTTCAAAACTCAACAATTTCACATACAGATCATTGTTTGCATGCATATCAATGCATTCACACTTTGCACCAGCAACTGACATCACACCGCACCAATTTCGTTCGTTTACAAGATTCACAAAACACACACCACTCTCTCTTTCTCTCTCACACATAAAGAGGCCCGGGGAGGCACACACATCTCACACACTGACAAAAAATGGTTGGAAGAGAGAAAAGATGAGAAAGGGGGAAGAAACGACACAAAATTGGCTATGGTTTGATTCAATTTCAACAAAACTCCTTCTACAAACACCACAAAAACCTGCAACAACTGACTTTGTCGGCATGACCACGACGAGTGCAAAAAACATTGGCAACCTTTGGCTTTGCCTTTATGTGGCTCGCTTCACTGAGAGCGGCAAGAAATCTCCTCTTGATGGCACCCTCATTGGCTCCAAAAAAGTGCATGGCTTCTCCTTGCCAAGAGCTCTATCGTCTTCTTTGAAAGAGAGCCCCCAAAGTGCAAAAACATGGGCCCCTTTGGGAATGGGAAATTTCCCTATATTATTGTCCAAACTCCCACTTTTTCTTGCTTTTGCATGACCCGCCTCCTACTATTCTCGACATTGCTTGCTCTCCAAGCTTCACATGCATCATCCCTTATTTGGGGCATCCACGGCACTGTTGGTGCTCCCCACACAAGCCCTTAAAATTATTTTCCCGTTGGGTGCATGAATGACCATGGACAAGCCTCCTCAATAGCGCGTTCAACCAGCGCCACTACCGGTCACAATCCATCAGCGGTGCCGCTCGCGGTAACCAAAACCCAACAAGGGATGCCCCATTCCTCGTGCAAGCAGCACCTGTTGGATAGAGGCCATATCCACACGAGCTCATAGCTCACTCTCCAAATGATTTCGACAATGAGATGGGCATGCTATGGACTATATACCCTGCACGATTAGGCTATGCATTTGCATATGGGACGATGGTCCGGCCACGTGGTGCTCCTTCAAAAACTGGCCCTCAAGGCGGCTACCCAATTCTACCTAAATGAGACCAAAAGACTACTGGTCAATAGAGTTTTGGATGGGTTGGACAATTATTGTATGTCGACGTGTGAGTCTACATTTGAATGGAAGACCTGGTGGTGGCCCAAGGATAGACATTTCTACAAACCCAAAACAAAGACATTTATCACTGGCTCTTGGTCTTGTCAGATTGGTATTGTACCCTTAGCAGGCTCTGGGGAAATCAATGGCTAGAGGCAAGGTGGTGGAGGTAACCAATAACATTTGGAAGACACAGTGGCCTTTGATGAGGAATATTTTTCATTGCCGTCAAGATTGAAGATCTTTGCCAGAGGGATTGGATTTGATAGGTGTTCATGCTAAAAATTGGCTAGTGAGGACCTTGTGCGCCTCTTCAAGGAGTGCCTGGTTATTAGTGAGCTAGCCAAGAAGACGTGCAAATGGGTACAAAAGAGCTAGAAGATTGGGCTCGTCAAGAATGACCTAATCCTTGGAAGGTAAAGGATGAAAATCCAAGTGCCCTGATTTGCATGCAAATTGAACTAGATTCTGCTACTTGAAGCAAGTATGGAAGGCCAAGAATTGATGATTTTTTTGGAATTGCCTTCTTTTGCCAATTTCTTGGAGATATGCAAGAAATCAGAGAATTGATTGTTTCAATTGGTAAAAGAAAGGACCTTGACAAATGGTATTGGGCCATCAATGCTGTTTTGATAAGTTATAGATAGCATGAACCTTCTTTATTTGTACTTTGAACCCTCTCATGCATCTTTTGGGACCTGTGAATGCCCTAGCTTGGATTGTGAGCATGACTAGTCTTGTAATTTTTTGATATGTTTAATATAACATCATTCACTTTTGTGAGTTCTGCACAAAAAAAAAAGACCACTCCATAGGCATCAAGGGAGGGAAGAAATCAAAAACATTTATGGCCAAGAATTCCATACTTGGTTTCTTTTTTGAGGGTACTCAATGAATTAAAACCTTTGGTCCATTATGAAGGCATCCTAAACACGCAACCCAAGTTAAATGCCACTCAAACTTGGGCATCCTCTTTACCAAATGGTGGCAAAGAGAAATCTGGCATTGGGCATAATTATCATAGCCTTGCACATGACCTATGTTCATTCTCTGTATGAGTATACTAGTGCTCATGAATCTTGGCATATGTTAGAGCAAAGTTTTGGAGCTAAATCAAAGTAACCAAAGTAAGCTTAAAGAAACAACTATAGTGACTAACCATGGAGGGTGATAAGAACATTGCTAGACTGTGAACAGGCTCAAGATAATTTTTACTTGGCTTGCTTATATAAAATGTGATGTAGCAGAAGATGATAAAGTAGCTTTGCTTATAAGAGCGTTACCCAATCAATATGATCACATACTCACCATACTTGAAGAAAAAGGCGTGCACTTGATTTTCAAAGTGAGTCAAGTCCCTACACAAAAAAGAGAGAAATATCAAAGAGGGAGAAAAATACTATTCAAGGGGGGAGAATTAGTAGTATCATCCAATAACAGTACAAAGTGATGCTTTAAATATGGTAAAATAGGGCATTTAGCTAAGAATTATTTCTCATCCAAGGCTTGTACCATTTGTGGGAAGAAGGGCCATTTTCCTTCCAAATGTTTTATGAAGAACGAGGTCACTACAAGTAGCAATGTAAAATCAAAATTATCAAGTCATATAGTAAATGAAGACCAAGAAGAAGCGAAAGTCGATAGCTACAATCATGTCTCTTGGGGCTATTAAATTGATGATATTCTCTAGATTTTTTTTTTCCGTGTAGTCCTTGTAGTTGATTCATGGTGAAGATATCTTGGATAGGCTTAGTTTTGATCTTGTATACATTGTTTGACGGGAGGTGTTTTTAGTTTGTCTCTTGGGTTGGAGATGTTACCTTATTTGCTCGTGGACTGGAGTATGTTGTGTCATTATATCACTTGTCATAGCTCAAAAAACCAAAGGATTGTTAGGATATGTGGGATTTGACCTATGCTTTTGGTGTGTATACCTGCATGCCTAGGTGGAGCCTAGTTGGCAAGATATCATATGATTACCATGTGTCCAATCATAGTTGTATATTAGGACATATGAGTTGGAGATGATGTGGGACGCATGTCTAACCTCACCATCCTATCTTATTGCAGTATTAGCGAGAACCATGCTTAATTTGTCAAACCATGGGACGAAGCTGACTCGACTAGTGCATAGAGGCTACAAGAGGTTGTCAAGCTCTTGGAAAACAACTAACAACTGGCATCTAACTTAGGCTACACTCAAGTGACTAAAATCACCAAAAGCCAATCGCTCATCAGCAAGCAAATCACACGTTACAGCATCAAATGACATCCAAACGTAACGAAACTTCTAGGACAAGTTTATAAGACCTAAGCACACATGCCTATGGCCTCAAACCTCACTTTAGGTCAAGTTCCAAAATCGCGATTATTAATAGCAGTAGATTTTACACTTGGTCGTTTTTGACCCAGAATGCATCTAAATGCTTAGCAATGATGCCCCAATACCCCGCCTATGCTTAGTTTTTGTTTTAAAAGTGTAAATTCCTAGTTATGATGAAATTAGGCCGCGGGTCGGCGACGCCGAAAGCTACAAAATACCGTGAACTGCTTACGTCAAGGCGTAGAGCTCTTACCTCAGGTTGCAATTCAACAAACACATTTGCAATGTGACAACTCGAGAGGGAGTAGGAAGCACGAGAGGGAGAGAAGTGAGCGCCGTTAGCTCTCGCTGTGTATTTCTTATCCAAAAACTTATAAAAAACTTACAAAAATTGGCTTTTATACCTTAGCCAAGGTTTTTGGGTGGTCAAAAGTAATAATCTAGAGTTCTACCAAAGCTGGGAATTGAATGGCTGATACAATCTGGAAGCTTGTAGCCCCGGCTCATTAATTACAAGGTTTATCAAGAAAACAGGAGTTACAATATTCTCGATTTATCAAAATAATAATTGTTTTTACAAGGAGAACTCTGAAAAATGGTGTCCACGTTAGCTTGCCGCTAACATTCCCCCCCTCCTCACCTGTGTCGTCCCTTGACACAGCTTTATGGGCTGAAGTAATCTTCGGGTTGACGGAGGGCGAGGCGGTCCTTCAGTGCTTCCAGTGCTTTTTCATATCTGATTTTGCGTTCTTTGTCTGGCACTTGCAAAACTAGATGGTGACTTTGTTTTTGAGTTCTACTGCCGAGTAGACTACAAATCTGGCTGTGAGGTTGCTTATCACCGGCGCAAATATCTTCGTTCGCTAGGTGAAAAAGCCAGTGTAGAAGGCCTCCTCAAAAGCTAGCATATTGTGTGAGGGCAAAAACATGCATCGGGCGTAAAATCCATAAAGAACTTCCTCAGAGGGTTGCCCACTTAGATCATAGCAGAGGCCTTTGTTTCCTTCCAAAAATGAGAGCCATGGGGCTCCTGTCTGCTCAGATTCATTGAAGACTTGTATGCAAGTAAGTAGCATCCTGCAAATTTTGTAAAACATTGCGCAAGAGAGATCTGGCAGATTTTTGAAGAATGTCATGGCGCCCGTTAGGGTTTTCACCATGTATTCTTCTGTTGCTTGACCTCTCTCGAGAGCTGGCAGCCTGGGAAAGTTTAGCCATGTTGGCCTCTTCTTCTGTAGTGCTTCGTGTGCTTGCCATGTCCTTACTCGAGGTACATGACAAAATGTTGGATCTTTCTGTATGGCCGTAGGTGTTCTCATGAACAGAATCAAGTATCTTGGATTCTTGTTCAACCAGCTTAGCCGCCACTTTGGTGGTCTTGATCTGTGCTATCTTCTTGCATATCTCGGTATAATCTTTCCTTTACCTGTAAGAGTTCAACCTTGATGAGAGGGTATGGCAGGGATTGTTGGTGTCATTGAGCATTGATTTGATTGGGAGTGAGCTGTGTGACGTTGACAGAGTGTAAAACTCTCAACTCCCAATCCACAGCTGCCTTCCACTGCTCATCTACCTCCAAGGAGATCTTCTCCTTTAGTGCATCTTCTTCAGCCTTTGACAGCTAAGGAATCCCAATCCTCGAGCGAGTACTTCCAAGAGGACAAGAAACTGAGCGAGAATAAGCAATGAAAAAGATTAGATCAAGATCTCAATAGTTACTCTATAGAGTATAGTGTAACAAAGTAACCATGTTGCATCTCAAATAGTCTCAAACAAAAGAGCTATACTCTTCCTGTAATGTGTTCACACACATTAAAATAGTCTCAAACAAAAGAGCTATACTCTTCTGTAATGTGTTCACATACCCATCTCAAATAGTCTCAAACAAAGAGCTATACTCTTCCTATAATGTGTTCACATACACATCTCAAATAGTCTAAAACAAAGAGCTATACTCTTCCTGTAATGTGTTCACACACATTAAAATAGTCTCAAACAAAAGATCTATACTCTTCCTGTAATGTGTTCACACACATCAAAATAGTCTCAAACAAAATATCCATACTGTTCCTTTAATGTGTTCACATACACATTGATACACAGTCATATCCTTGCTCCTGAACCATCTTGCTAAGCATATTCTAAAACTCTATTTGTGCAAACTTATTCTCCATGGTAAATTCACATTTTGCAATTGTCATAAGTTCGTGCACAAATAGATCAAAAGTTGGTAACTGAAATGCCACATATCCATCATAATGCATAGGTAGCTCTTGAACTTGAATGATGTCCTTTTCTTGCTTGAGTGCCATGTGTAGGCTGCTTTGTGAAGGCATTGCATGTAGTATACCAACTACTCTAGAGGGACCATCGGACTATTACTAGTGTGTCCTTCATTCCAACACCTTGTGTGCTTTCAATAGCAATGCGAACCTTCTTGAAGATTGAGAAGGAAGATTTGTTCACCACTAGCAAGTTCAGTAGCCTTTATCTTCACCTGCTCTCCCATTAGAGTTAATGGATGCAAATTGAATGCATTAGTTATTTCATAATGTTCAGTAGCCTTTATCTTCACCTACTCTCCCATTAGAGTTAATGGATGCAAATTGAATGCATTAGTTATTTCATAATATTGTATCACAAAAGAGATAGAAAGTGCGTAGATGCTATCGTCAAACATAAGAACAATCTTGTGGCCACATTGTCGTCCATAAATGGTTATGTGCCTAGCCATGGTTGACTGCAGGATGAGGAATTTCAAACTCCAAGAAAACCTTTTCGAGCAATCATAAAAAGGAGCAAACCCCCACAAGATACATAGAACTTAAATCATAATAGAAACATTTAGCATCAAATTACATATCACAATCTATCTATCATTGTCTCTAAACGTCTAGAGCATTGCTTATGGATACTTTAATCATCCACCCTTATATTAACTCCTTGATTATCCAAGGTTATGCTCCCTCCTCTCAATCACGGCTTGTGTTCATCAATATTCAAGACATGGTAGATGCTTGGACAAGTAAAAGTGTGTGTGTGTGCATGCACACGTGCAATGTTGTGGAGGGTTTCTCAATACATAATATTATGGCAAGTGCTTGTAGGGAAGTTATAGAAGAAGTGGATTTGGTAGATTGTATTGGTAGGTTGGAGCCAATATGGACAATGTGTATTTGCAGTCTTTGGTGCTAGATTGTACCTTATTGAAATCGGGGAGAATTTTTTTTGGGTGAGTGACTCCATTTTGTCTAGCTCGCAAAAAAGATCTTTCAGCGTATAATCATGACACTTGAGATACGAAGAGGAAAAGGAAAATATCCTTCACATCACATACTTGAAAAGAATAGTTTTCATGGACTACGAACTCTTTTAGAGTTTTCATGGTGAGTTGCAAAAGAGGAGGCCCCACACGAGGACTTTGTGGCCAAGGGTGGGAGAGGTGATGAAGATCATAAGGTAATGTCAACATTAACGATCATTACCACTTGCATGCAATAGATTGGCAATCACCTCTTATGCAGTGCCTTTGCAATCACCTCAACCCCATATTTCGACGAGAACAAAGATGAAGAGCTTGTGTGTGTGTGTGTGTGTGTGTGTGTGTGTGTGAGAGAGAGAGAGAGAGAGAGAGAGAGAGAGAGAGAGAGAGAGAGAGAGAGAGAGAGAGAGAATAAGGTTCGTCTTCCACGATTGTGGGATCACTACCGAGGATTTTTTTCTCTAAAACCAGCCTTTCTGGTTGCACTCAAAAATGACTTTGATGCGCCGATGCCCTTGTTCAACAATCCCTACCTCCACCTTCTTCAAAAGTGGCCCTGACTCCACCACTGGGCAATGAGCTCTGCATGGAAGGGGGGTGCATGCTCTCGACCAATCTAGCCAATTGCGCTCTCTCTCTCTCTCTCTCTCTCTCTCTCTCTCTCTCTCTCTCTCTCTCTCTCTCTCTCTCTCTCTCTCTCTCTCTCTCTCTTCGCTTAGACTCACCGCCACCTCGAAAAAAATCTAGGTTTACTGTAGCAAAAATCTAAGTTTAGTGTAACCCCACCTACAAATTTTAAGATTAACCTCTGAATTTTATAGTTGAAGGCGAGAAAACCTCCAAAATTTGAACAATAAGTAGTGTAAATTGGTATTAAAACCTTCAGATTTAGTGATTTTACCTCAATTGTTTCTAACATGTAGGTAGGTTTGACAAGTTTTTGGAAAAAAGTTTTTTTCGAGGCACTGGTCACTCACTCTCAGCCGAGTTTAGTGAATTTTCAGTGTCGTGTCTTGTTCACTCGCAGGGCTTCTCTCTGTCACGCACTCTTAGAGTCTCAAAAGCAAGTCGGACTCTATCTCTCTCTCTAGTTTTTGGAAAAAAATTAGAAAGACATTTCCAAAACATAAGATATAAGCCTATCCAAAAGACTCAAAAGTCACTCAACATCCATCCATTAATGGTTTCAACCACAGTGGCAATGCTTGTAGCATGCATCTTCTAAGAGTTCTATGATAGAAGTCAAAATTCATGAGCCTTCTTCCTCTCCTGGGTGGCTTATGCACTAATTAGACACCTCTTCACTTCCTAACAATAGGAACATTGGTATGCTGATTCTGGTTCTGCATATCCTGCTTGCATCTAAACCTCTATGGTGGCTCTGGAACTCTGGGATCTCATACAGACAACGTGAGAGTGAATGGTGCTTGGGAAGTTGCGTACACATAGAAAACGCAAGCATCCTGCATATCTCTCACAGCAGCTTGTTCAACAATGTTCCTTACAAGAAACTGCTTGAAAGTGGACACACATCACCCAAAGTTGGAGCACATAATGGGGTTGGTGTGTCCTCTTCCGTGCTTGTTACGTCCATGGTTGTGGCACTTACCGTCATGACTGCTTATGCCGCAATTGCTTCTGTTTACCATCTGATTTGCTGATCGCTCAAGAAGAAGTCCATTTTCTTACATGGAGTAGTCATATAAACAAGCTCCTCCCCAGTATCCATGGCATCATATCCTCATGAAGAGATAATGCTTGTCACAAAACAGGAACTTTGTACTCGCTTTCTTTTATTATTAGATACTCAATACCTCCTTGAATAGGCCCATGCATACTAACACAACATATTTCCATTTGAAAAATAAATTGATCACCAACTTCTACACATGGAACAGAGCCAACAAATTTCTTGCTGCGATTTACTGTAAGGCCGTTAATCTGAATGATGCTGCCAGCCTGCAAGTCTGGTCTACCACCTTTGCTGGCATCGTACAATATGAGTGTCTTGATTACCTCTTCATGAGGAGAGACAAAAATTGGTGCTCCTATAGCGATTTTGATTTTCTGTTCCTTCTTTTATGGTTAGATTGCTCAAATGTGGGGGCTTTTGTGCCTATGGGTAAGCTTGAAGTCTCTTACAGTGGGATGACGTCCTAGTCCTATTTAGCTAACATGACGATAGCAATGCCTCTGGTGTATGGGTTTGCCGGTCCGAAATCACGGCAGCTGTAGTAGGACTGCCCCGCCTGTGAACAAGGCACACGGTCCCACAAAAGGGCACCATAGCTATTGCCCACTCATCACGACGTCACAATAGCCATCCGCGCTTGCAGCAGCTGGCCTGCCGGCTGCACCGGCAACTGCAACTATGGCTAGTAGCAACAAGAGAGAGAGTTGAGACCCACTGCTTGCTCCCCATCATCCCCACAGCCTGCTCTTCTCTCTCTCTCTCTCTCTCTCTCTCTCTCTCTCTCTCTCTCTCTCTCTCTTTCAAAAAACTCAACTCTCTCAAAGAGCGCGCGTCGGCGCGCGCTCTTTGAGAGAGTTGAGTTTTTTGAGAGAGTTGAGTTTTTAGAGAGAGAGAGAGAGAGAGAGAGAGAGAGAGAGAGAGAGAGAGAGAGAGAGAGAGAGAGAGAGAGAGAGAGAGAGAGAGAGAGAGAGAGAGAGAGAGTTCCTCTTCTAGCAGGAGTGTTCTGAACTCGATCGTGCGATCAGCAGCCATGGCAACCGTAAAAACGATGAAGGAGGTGTCCAGTTTGTGCGTGCATATGCGGCCCACTTGAAGCGCTCTGGCAAGATTGAGGTGCCTTCATGCATGGGCTGACATTGAGGAGCTTGCCCCCTATGACCTTGATTGGTACTATATTAGAGCAGCTTCATTGGCTAGGAAGATCTATCTGCGTGGAGGAGTTGGTGTGGGTGCTTTCCGAAATATAAACGGAAAAGTAACGACAGTTGCCCTTCACATTTTGGAAAAAGAAATGGCTCCATTGCTTGTGATGTTCTAAAGCAACTTGAGAAAATTGACATAGTTGACAAAGGGATCTAGATCGAGTAGCAGGACAGATTGCTGTCCCGGCAGCTTAGTGTATTTTGACTTGTAGCCTAGAGTTTTTCCAACGTGGAGAGGTTTTAGTTGAGACACAGATGAGGCATTTTTCTTTTGCCTTGGGCTTGATCTAAAAATTTTAATGTTACTCCGTGTTTCACTCTTGTGAAGGAATAAGGGGTTAGATTGTTTTTAATGACCGATTTGGTCGTCTCAATATGCCAATTCTCTCAGAGAGAGAGAGAGAGAGAGAGAGAGAGAGAGAGAGAGAGAGAGAGAGAGAGAGAGAGAGAGAGAGAGAGAGAGTGAGTGAGGGCAACGTAGGGTTGCAGGAACAGAAGAAAAAGCACAAGCTGCAGAAAGAAAGGAGAGGAAATCGACAAAGATTCCGCCCAAATTGGATCCCTCGTAGACAGTGGAAGGGACGACAGCGACATTGGCTTGACGATTCTGGACAATGAGCTTGATGATAACGTGCAGGCCCTTCGAGTCCTTGGCAGTCTCCTTGGCAATGTCCTATCCTACCTTCTTGGGCGACAGACCCAGAGGCCAAGTCTTGGGTGCCAATGAAGAGGAATCTTCAACCTCCCCTCCTGTTAAACGAACAAAAACCACCTCCTCATATTCTTGCTGCCCTTTCTTTATCTGCATTGCATCTTAATCGTGGGTGCAAAACATGTAGCACTCTAAACTTAGCTTCTTGTCTACCATCTACTAGAGTTTATAGTTGGCTCCACTCCCTCAATGGTGACACCAAACTGGAGAAGGACTAGAAGTAGGGGAGCAATTAGCACCGCTGCCCTTGTGATCAAAGCCCTCAAGGAGCCCGAGCACAATAGGAAGAAGATGAGTGCATTGCTGCACCTATTATTCCTCGCGGGACTGAAATAGTAGCTAAACGCGCTATAATCCTTGCTCAAGAACGAGTATTGTTGTGGTGGGTGCATGTGCTCTGGTGTGAACACGGCCTCTGAAGACAATTGGAGTTGCTCATGATTAGTGTGCTAAGGGCCTCGTTAATCCGCTCTGAGTTACATGCAACAATGTCTCCCTTCCTAATCTCGAAGAGGGCGAGCTCCGACAGTCAGATTCCTGTCTATTTAATGCATAATTAATACCACAATGATGAAGCCAACTGATAGAAACAACAGATATGCCATCATTTGCATTTATGACATTATTATACTATAGGTGCTTCTCATGATTGCTGGCTACTCTCATAATTGCATTGTCAAAATTCCTCCTATTAATCTGACCATGCAAGCCGCTGCAACACTCAATTGACTTTTTCTTCTTCTTCTGCTTGCCCCTCAATCCTAGCATTGGTGACAGGGTTTTGCTCCATGCTAGTGTGCCCCATGAGCTCTTACTTGGTTTTCAACCTGCAGATTCCTCTTCCTTCTCCTTTTAAATTTAAGAACATCAAGCACAATCGAAACATTTCTCTCGATGATATGATTGAGATTTCCCTTGTTATGCGTCCTCGTTCAATGGCAAAGGAGCTTGCTGGCATAGTAAAGGAAATTCTTCGTGATGCGTTTCTATGGGTTGCTCTGTGGATGGCAAGGATCTCAAGGATTTTTACACAGAGATTGACGATGGGGATGTTGAGATTCTAGAGAATTAGCTTAATTAATCTTAGGTAGGTGCCTCTCTAGAATGTAGCATTGCTAAAGTAAGTTTTACTTTGTGGTTCTGCTACTGGGTTTTTCCCGCGAATCATTTTTGGACAAATGTCAAATGATCCAAAATGGAAAGGAGTCGCATCTTCCATCTTTGTGAACTTAGTTGTTAAATTGATATATATTTAAAGTTTCCAAGAAAACATATTTTTGCTAGCAACAGTGACATGTATAAGGATGACTAGATTTGTATAATCATGATTGGGGAGCAATGGTACTGACATTTATTGTTTGGGTTTAGAGAAAGCTCTGTGTGTGTGTGTGTGTGTGTGTGTGTGTGTGTGTGTGTGTGTGTGTGTGTGTGAAAGGCGGCCAAAGGATGGACTGGCATGTGGTTCTCCTCCCAACCTCCCTACTTATAGCCCTTGGCCCTTGCAAGTAGGTCCCCTTAATTCATGCCTAGCCCTCGGCTCCTAGCTATACTGAGCAATTCAATCCCTAGCCCTTGGTCTGCTACCCGGTCCTACCATTGGCCTGACATTACTCCCCCCTTGGAGAAGCGTTTTCGTCCTCACAAACACAAGTGATGGTATCTTCTTAAGAACACTAATGTTTTCCACCGTGGCATTCCTCATGGATCCAATGGTTCGTTAGAGTGGAACGCGGTTCAGTAGGAGGTTCAATGAAATCAAGATTAACATCTTGATTTTCCACATTGTTGTCCCTGTGCAACCGTCTTGGTTAACCGACTCATAGCCAACATAGCGTGAAGACTCCATGTAGAACTCACTTGAGAATGCTAAACGAGTTATCACAATTAAGAGGTGTCTAAGTACAAAGCCAGGTTTCAGACTTTCTGGAGGTACTAGAACATGCAATAAAACCTCTGCTCAACTTTCCATGAAAGTAATATGCTGACATACTCATCAGCGGCGGCAACCAAGTCCTTGACTTGCTGTTGTTTCTTGCTAGTAGCCAACCTCAACTGATAATGAAGGTTGAGAACTTGAGAATAACAGGCAAAGACTAAAACTAGTCGCAACATGCCTTTCATCATATGAAGCAAACTCCAAACCAGAAAGATAACTGATCCAGTTGTGTTGCTTCTTGCTAACGTATGCACTTAGCATATCCTTTAGCGTGGTTCACTAATGTATGCGCTTAGCATATCCTTTAGTACTAAATAGAATGCTTGTAATCTTTCCATCCAACGCGGGATGAATAGCAGAGAATAATAGTGAGGTGCTTTTCCCAATCAATTAAAGACAGTCTTTCGTGACTGACGATAACCTACGACTAACCAACTGAGGTTCCAGTCAGATACTTGATGTGAATTTTAGCGAACTAAACTCATAGAGTTTAGATCATCCAATCACAAACACCCATACTAAACCATTATCGTATATGGCCGGGTGTCAACTCATACTAAATCAGAGAGGTTGCACTCGAAGTGCAAACACTTGCAGAAATAATAAAGCCCATGAATTTTCATGCCTCTCCAAAAAAATATGTGTTAAATACTAGGGCCCATAACACCTAGTGTGCAGGCAGTTAACACAAACAAATTTGAACTGCAATTTCATGACGAGACTTTCCACGGTACCTACGTGAAAGCCTTGCAACATAAGTTGGGCCATAATAGAATGTGAAAATGCAGTCACACCTAGGTACCAACCGTGAGACATTCTCATTCTCCTAGCCGTACTTAGCCATTCAATCCCTGGCCCTTGGCCTGCTGCTCGGTCCTACCATTGGCTTGACTCTGTGTGTGTGTGTGTGTGTGTGTGTGTGTGTGTGTGTGTGTGTGCGCGTGCGTGTGTGTGTGTGTGTGTGTGTGTGTGTGTGTGTGTGTGTGTGTGTGTGTGTGTATGATGTCTCTTTTTAGAAAAGAAGTATATACTCAGGGGGTTCGCCGTTCAGTTACCCTCTATATAATGTGTGTTCATGGGGTATTAAAAAAACCCCTCTTTTAACATGTCCGAATGAATAAAATGACCCCTTATTTTAGGATTTTTTCCAAAATTGAATATAAACACCCCTTATTTTAATGTATCTCTATTAAATTGCCTAATTTTTTTTTCAATCTAAAACCCCTCCTTTAGAACTCATGTTATGCATTAACATGATTACATAGTGCACCCCCCGAGAGTATATATATTCGTGAGAAACTCACTTAATAACTTTGCTCGGTTTTGAGCTTTCTCAGATAAGTTCGCTAAAACGGGCCGGCCTCTCCACCTGCTTGTGGATGAGATCGGCAAATGTAGCCGCAGCTGTTTCCTTTGTAAACATGCCCACTGTTTTCCTATCTCTTGCCCGCATGGTCATCCCTTCAGTGGGAAATCTGAGTGCCTCTTCCACTATTTCCTTTGTAATTACAACCTCTACCTTATTTCCTTGGTTGTCTGAGATTTGGGCAGTTTCGTCTTCCTTGATGGTGGACAGAAGCTCGTAAGCCTTCTGAAAGTCTACTCCGCAGGGCTCTTGTTCATAGAAGTGTCGGAGTCCCAACCTGCGGTTAGCCTCTTTGGTTTTTGGCTTTGCTGCGACATCATAAACCTCTTTAGGCAAGAGCTGCAACTCCACCGGGTGCCCTTCTTCACTCTTAAATCTGCTCGTGAAGATCGTGGTGTGGTGTTCTTCTAATTTCTCTTTAGAAAGATAAGATGCCTTTGCTGCCTTTATTGACTCGGGGTCCAGTTGATACGGGGGCAGTTCTTGCAGTCTCTCCTTTTGGTTTAACTTCTTCTTGGCCTTCTCCGCAGCTTGCATTGCTCCTGTTCAGTGAATAGAGTGCAAAGTTAGTGGAGTTGTAAGATTTTTCCAGAATGTCCTTTTAGACTGAAATGCTGATAATCTGGTCCAAATTGCTTCAAATCAATTTCTGAACAAGCAAAGATGCATAAAATCATGCAAGGAACAAAACTGTATGGTCAAAACAAAAATTTGCAACCAAAGTAAATAATCGCGATTATTTACAGCTGGGAAAATTTTCAACTTTTTTGCAATTTTGGCTTTATAGACTTGAAGTATGTGCCAATTGCATGCTCTAAGGGAAATTTGGGCTCATTTGGATGTACAGGGTGAAAATGGTACCAGATTTTGGCTTTAGGTCTCTGAAACAGTAGATATAAAGGAAATTTGAAATTTTGAAATCCAATTGACTCAAAATTGGCTAGTGGGATTATCATATCATGTACTTTGGATGTATGATGACAAATTTTTAAAATTGCCCCATTTTGGCCAAAAAGTAAATAATCGCGATTATTAACTTTTCTTCCCAAAATGACATTTTTTGGCATAGACTGGTTCTAGGCATGGTATAGAGCTTGGGTATGAATTATGAGGTGATTTGGATCAAGAAAAGTTGTTCATAACCCAAATTTTGGCTTTCACAGACTTCTTTGCGTTTTTTTGGCAATTTTGCAAGTAAAGGGTGGTCATTTTAGCTCATACTTGATTTTTGGCATGTAGTAGGTGTGTACACATGATAGGTGAGGTGAATTGACAATTTCCATGCAAAAATGTTGCAAAAGTAAATAATCATGATTATTTACAACAGTGACAAAAACTTTGCATTTCACATAAACATGTTTCATACACCTAATACAAGTCCTAAATTGAATTTGGTCAAGTTTGGTCATGCCGGCATCACTTTGTTCTCTGTTGACTTTGAAATCATCGTCTTTTGTGACTACTTTGCCTGTTGGGTTGGTCTGTCAACTTTGAGGCTTTGGACTTGTCCGTAGCATCATCGTGAAGCTATCTGTCCAATTCTGGCTCATTTGGAGTCAGTTTGGCCTCGTATGTCGAATTTGACGCAGTGTAATCTTCGAGCCGTTTTTCGCTTTTCGAGGGCTTTACTTGATGGATTTCTCCAAACCAATCATATACATTGTTTATGAACCTCATTAGCAAGACATCTGTGGAGTCAGGTCGAAATTCTAGCCATTCCCAAAAAACCCTAATTCTCTACTGAGGACCCCCTTGACCCTAGCCGAATGATCATCTGATGGTACGGAATGGTTCTATTATGTTAGGGCATGCTATGGTTCAAATCCCATCCGATTTGGTCAAGCTGACAGGCCGCTATGGTCACTTTTAGGTCGTAGGTCTTCGTGCACTGCTCGGCTTCTAGGGTTTTTTCTAGGGATTTAGACTAGCTATTAGCCGTACAAAATGGATCATTGATTAGTAAGGAACTTACCCCTCATGTCTCGTGTGAGACAGCGCTGAAAAAAGTCAATTGTAGGCTCCAGAAATGAAGCGCGAAAGAAGCCAAAATGCTCTCTCTGCAAAGCTCCAAGTGGAAATGAGGTGGTTTTAGCCTACTCTCGCTATCTATACCCGGACTTCCCGAACCAAATTTCCCTAGATTCCCCCGTTAGTCCTATTAGGCCGTGAAATCTATGTTAGCCTAAAAAATTTCCCAAATCGGATTCCTGTAGCTCATTCTGCAAAAATTTTACAGAAGTAGGCATGGCCGCCTAATTTAAGCTTCCCCGCTTCCATCTTCTGATTTCGTTGAAAATTTTTGTGCTTGTCCGCCTTGTCTTTCTGATCACTAGTGTGTCTTCCAATTTTCCATATGAGCTTTCCTGCTAATTATTATTAATTTTTGACCTTTTTATTGGAAAAATCAAAGAAAATAGAAAAATGCTCTAAAAAAGAAAAGTAAAAATCCAATAATTAAGAAAATCCCTTGAAAAACACAGCTTTATTGTTTTTTGTTGGATTTCTCCATTTTTAAGCCTTCTTTTCAACAAAAATGATAAAAAACACACAAAAAGGACTATTTGTGATGATTTTTTGATATTATATACACTATTTACACTCATCGGGAAGATATTATCAATGACTTTTCCCCGAGTTGATGAATTATAAGGGCATTATTAGGTAATTTTGCAAAAAATCACACGTTAACATGAAACTTTTTCCTCCCTCTTCAAACATTGCCTTTAATTACTTAGTATTTAGTAGTATCCTTCCATCCCTTCTAGATGGCGGTCTCCGGGACGACTGTGTGCATGGGTTGAACAATTGGGTCTATGCATAGCCGTGATTGGCTCTACCATGATATGAAAATCAATGCAATTCAACTCAATATGCTGTGCAAGGGTTGGATCTTGAGTAAATAACTCAAGGGTTTCCGATGTCGAAGTTTGTTGCTGGTGTCTTCCAAAGAGCAAATCTTGTAGCCTTTGTGCTCTTTGTTTGATAGTACCATCAAGGTGTTTAAGCACGCTGATTGCTTGAGCTGTTGGGAGCACTTTAGACGGTTGTCGAGCTTTTTCTCGCCAATGGTAGCTCGATCTGCTTGGTGCCTGGTTTTTGAGAGTCTGTTGAGACTTAACTCGCCATTGTTTGATTGGTTTCACGTTGTGTGGAGAAGATAAGTGCAATGGGAACAATGAGTTGCCCTCTTTTAAGTGATAATTTTAGCTGATTCGTATCCCAATCTGGTACTGCTTTGTATATTCGCATCCAAGGAATACCAAGAATCATCGTCTCATTCATGTGTTCATCTGGCAAGCATACAAATTGATGCGGACATGAAAATCCATGTACTACCACGTTCAAGTTGACCACTCCCAATGTTGGAGTCAGATTCTTGTTGCATCCTTTGATTGTCGTTATTCTTGTAGTCAATGCTTGACTTGTTGCTTTCTTGTATGTGGAATAACTGACTGCATTCACTCGAGCTCCTGTGTCTACCAAAGCATTGGTGCTATGATTATTGAGCTGTACTTTGATGCGCAGATCCATTCCATCTAACCAGTCGTCATCTGTTGAAACATTGTCTTTAGGTAATTCCTATTGTCGATCATCTAGTTCCAAAGTGTTGATGGGAATCAGTATCTGTTGATTCTTGAGAGCAGCTTTACGCTTGAGCACCCAAAGTCTAGCTTCCTCTTGGGCTTCCAATAACTGCTGTCGCTTCATCTTCCTTTGTTTGGCTGCATGCATTCTCTCTAGCAATTCATTGGTTAGTGGCAAATTGTATATCTTTAAATGACATCCACTAATCCAATTAGCCATTTATGGTTGACAATTTTACTGCTCCACTTGGGGATACATCTTCAATGATAAATGGTCCATTTTCCTTTTTCTTAAACTTGGGAATGTGTAGCTTAAGGGAATAGACTAGAACTAAGTCCCCTTTCTTGAAAATTTTGGTGATTAAGTGGGAATCAAAAAACTGTTTTTGTTTCCTCTTTTGTGCATAGATATGAGCTACAGCAGTTAGCCTTTGCTCGTCTAGCTTTTCCAAATCTTCAAGTCTTTTTGACAATTCATGTCCAGTCCACTCAAGAGTTTGTGCTACCCTTAATGTCAGCAATAGAAATTCTATTGGCAATATGGCATCAAGACCATAAACAAGGTTAAAGGGTGTAGCATTTAAAGCTGTTTTGAATGAAACTCGATAAGCCCATAGAGCTGCATGGAGATTCATTTCCCAATCGGTTCTTCCTGAACGAACCACTTTGGTCAGTACCGAGCTAAGTATGCTCAGCTTGTTCGTTTGCTTGTGGGTGATAGGGAGATGACTTGTTATGGATAACCATAAACTCATTTAGCAGATACTCTATTACATCATTGAGGAAATGAGTTCCCCGATCACTGACAATCTCTATTGGCAGTCCATACCTTACGAATACATACTCATATAAGAATGCAGCAGTGGTTTTGTAACATTTAATGGCCTAATAACTTATGTGTAGCGGAAATTAGCATGAACATAGTGGGCATTTCATTAGAATAGATTCCTAATGAGAATTACAAGAGTGCTTGGGTGGAGAGAGCAACAAAAAGCATAACACCTAGTTAGATAGCATCGACAATACTTTCAAAAGAGAGAGAAATTAAGCTATTGACAATAGTTGAGGACCGAATTTTCATGGAGCCGGTCCCCCCTCCAAAAGGCTTTGTATTATGGTTTCTCCCATCAAGAGAGACATTGTACAATACAATTCTTTGTGTTCCTTCAAGACTAGCTAGTGCAATGAAGATGGAAACTTCATGCACTAAGCAAAACACTTAACAAACACAACTTGAATTATCCCCGTTCTCAGACCCAAGACCTCACACACCTTCGAAGATGGTGAGAGCTAGCAGGGTATGAGAGTAGATTGAGAGGAAGAAGGAGTATCTTATGAGAAAGATGTACATCTCCTCACATAATCACTAATATGTAGCATAGCTTAGCTTAGTAATTAGCTTGGTAGAGGAGATGAGCATGCATTGAAGCTTGGCTCTTGGTTGGATTTGCATCCACATGCCAAGAGAGTGTTGATGTAGGCTTCTATCTCACAAGCTTGGAGTAGGTGATGAGTTCTCCATTAAAGCTTGGGAAGAGATAGTCTTCTCTTTCTTCACACATGAGCTTGTGTGAGTGTGTGTGTGTGATAATGCCTTGCAAAAATCAGCCCCCTCTCTCTCTTGGGTGAGCCCTCTTGCTAATTGCTCTTGTTGAAGCCTCATTGGCCCTCCCCAAGTCAAGCCAATTATAATTAAGCAGCATAAGTGATAGCCTTCTGACATGTGTCCCCCTTTCCCCTTTTGTGAGAGCTTTAGGTAATTAAATAATTAAACTAAACTCTCATTGGACCCCTTTGCCTCCTGACCAATAGGAATCAGGCAAGCCATGGGGCTCCTGAATGCTCATTGGACCCCTTGGGAGACTGCCCAATAGTCTTCTAGGAGACTTAATTCTCATTGGTTTCTTTTATTAAATGTTTTTAAATTAATTAAACTAGATTTACTCTAGCTTAATTCTCATTGGTCCACTTCAAGGGTCATCCAATAGAAATTGGGCACACCTTGTGGGCATCTGGCCTAGGGAGCTGACATGTGTCCCTCATTCCCTTTGTGTAAAGGGAGCCTGTGTGTGTGTGTGTGGATTTCTCTCTCATCCCCTACCTTTAGGGCTCGCCCCCTCCCATGTAGGGATGTGCAAAGACTTTTAAGGCACACACAAAGCATCCAATTTTCCCTAGGGTTGACCTTTGGACACAACCTTTGAATTTTGGAACCTTAGCATTTTGGAAGTCTTAATGGGCTGAACCTTAGGGTCTTTTTAGCCCATTGCTGCACATGGATCTTTTGCAGATAGCCCCCCCTTTGGATCCCTATTTCCCTCCTTTGGATCCCTACAGTGGTCGGTCTGCTAGCTTAACCAATATTCTAGCTTTTTCTCCCCTGGCCTTCCCCACATTAAATGATCAGTTTAATATGAGAAAATCATTTAGGAGAATTAGATATTGATTATTATGACATTACCTCTCTCTTGAAATCATAGTCGTCCTTGACTATGGTGTAGAGAAGATAAAGCATGTTCATGAGTCCTTTTCTTAGCGGGTAGAGGATCCCTATGTTACCCTACGACATCATTCCACAATGGATGACTAGTCCATTTGGCGCTTGAGAGCCTGAGGCTGCCGCAAGCATGTCTGCACATTAGTCCTATCAGTCTTCCATAGTAGAGTGACAAGCTCTACTTGGTGTTTGGGAGACGTCGTCTCCGCAAACTTGATCTAAGCATGCATACTACTTCATTTTTGTGCACAAATAAAGAAAAAGAGAGTCTTATAAGACAAAAATTTTGTTCATTTTTAACATTTTGTACATTTGCTTACTCTTGGGAAGCATTGTAAGCATTGACAAGGTTTAGATTATCCTTTAATTGTATGCCTTGCATCCATCTAGCATCTTCAAAAGGATAATTCTTAAACTTAATAAGATATCGTCGGATAGTCTTACTGCCTCTTAGTACCTTGTCTTCATGTCGGAGAATGGACTCGGGCTGCAACACCTCTTCTTGGTCCTCGATCTCCGGTGGGTCTTCAATAGTTGGTTCTTGAGGTAGCTCTCCTTTGTAAGGCTTTAATAGGCTCACATGAAAAGCATTGTGTATGAGCCAATGATTGGGCAACTTGAGTTGATAGGCCATCTCATTGATTGGCCTAAGAATCTGAAAGGGACCATAGTACCTTTTTGCTAGTTTAGCATAGTACTTTTGGTGACCCGTAGGATTCTTGCCCGTTGTGTGCCTTAATCGAGCCTTGGAAAACTTTAACAAGACCCAATCGTTTTCTTTAAAGGCTTGGGCTCTTCTGTGCTTGTCAGCAACAGCCTTTTGCCTTTGCTGTGAGATAGAGATAGCATCCTTAATCTTTTGGAAAGATTCTTGTAGGTCTCAGCTATACTCATCTGCAGCGAAGATCTTACCATGTACCTTAAGTAGCAAGGGACTTTTTGATCTTCCCTCAATTACCTCGAAAGGTGCTTTTCCCGTGGAAGTATGTACAGTGTTATTGTAAGCATACTCCACTAAGGGTAAGTACTTCTCCCATTGGGATCTTTGATCTACTTCCGTTACATAGGCTTTTAGTAGATCGAGAATGGTTAGGTTAGCTATTTCACTTTGGCCATCAGTTTGTGGATGATAGGCCGAAGAGAAGTTTAGCCTTGTTCCTAAATTCTCAAAGAGACCCTTCCAGAAATTATTGGTCATTCTAGGATCTCTATCCGACACTATGGACATGGGCAAGCCATGGTACTTGAAAATTTGTGAAATAAAGAGGGTTGCCATTTGATGGGCTTTGATAGTCTTTTTGACAGGTATAAAATGAGCTTGTTTACTAAACCTGTCTACTATCGTCCATATTCCCGTATTCCCATGGATAGACTTAGGCAATCCAAAGATAAAATCCATGGATATGCTCTCCCATGGTGAATTAGGGATTGGCAAGGGTTGAAGCAATCCAAGTTGCTTCCCTCTATCAAATTTTGTCTTTTGGCATACCACACATTTGGAAACATACTCTTGTATGTTCACTTTCATGGTAGGCCAATAGAAATATGTTTCAATTCCCTTTAAGGTAGACTGAATCCCTCTATGCCCCGCATAAGGTGGAGCATGAGATTCATACATTACTTTCTCACATAGTGAGTTAGTAACGCATAGTCTATTTCCATAGAGAAGATAACCATCTTGTAAAGTAAATGGTTCTTCTTTCTTCCCTAATGCAAGGGCTGAAATCACATCTCTAAAATCGGGATCAATAGGATACTCATCTATCATTGAAGATAGATCATTGTGAGTTGCTATGGAAACCGCATTCACTCTCGGCCTTCTTGAGAGTGCATCAGCTACTTGATTATGCTTGCCAGCAATGTGAGCAATGTGTCCAAGAATTTTCCCTTGTCTTCCCATGAATGTGCACTTTTCCGGGTTTAAGCAAATCCTGTAAAGTCTACACTTCTCAAATAATTTTTTGAGGTGTTCAAAATGATCAACTTGGATTGACGAATGTATGCATAAATCATCCATGTATACTTCCAAGAATTTCCAAAGATACTCTTTGAAAGCATGACTCATGAATCTCTGGAATGTGGCTGGAGCATTAGTTAACCCAAACGGCATAACCTGATAGGCAAATATACCCCATTCTGTTGCAAAAATAGTTTTGTGCTGATCTTTTGGGTCAACCAAAAGTTGATTGTATCCCAAAAAACCATCTAGGAAGCTGTAAGCTTCTTTTCTTGCCACTCGTTCTAAAACGTGCTCCGTTTATCGGAAGAGGAAAGTTGTCTCTAATGGTAGCTGCATTCACTTTTTTGAGATTAACGCACACTCATAATTTCCCATTCTTCTTAGGTACTACCACAATTGGAGACACCTAATCAGTGTGTTCAATTTCGTAAATGAATGTAGCTTCCTTTAGTTTTTCAATATCTTCTTTGATCTTCCTGGCAAATGTTTCGTTATAAGTGTCTGGTCTCTGTCTACTTGGTTTCGCATCATCTCTCATGGGTATATTATGTTGACAGATTTCTGGATCAACACCCTTGAGATCCTTGTAAGACCAAGCAAAGATATCCCGGTATTCCTTTAACAAGCTTAGCAAATGATTTTCTTCTTCTTCTGTTAGGTCATTTGCAATGTAGGCCAGTCTAGGCTCTTCTCCTGGTTCAGCCAAGTCTACCTTTTTAGCATTTTCAGGTCCTTCGTAAGATTCTCCTTGTTTCCATAGTTCTCTAACAGGTTGTTCGATTATGATTTTCCGATCTTGGAGAGTATACTTTTTGTAATGGGATGGAACATGCATTACATCCTTCACATCCTCTTCCGTGGTTTCCATTTCGGTGGTGTATATCTCCTTTAGAGATTTTTTCAACTCTTGATATTTCTTTTTCCGCTCGACTCTGGTCATGAGTGGTTTTTTATCCTGATGTTCTTCTTGAGTACCCTTCCTTGTTTTTCTCGATGTCCGAGATATTTTTGAGTCTCCTTTTGAAGGATATCTGCTAGTTATTTTGTCCTTGACACAATCATTAGCATCTATTTGCATCAGGAATTGTGTTTTACTGGAGACTGATGGCATAGGTCGTGCTGTCACAATTTCAGTGTCCCTCTTTCTCCTATACCATTTTTGTCTTCTTGATTTTTGGTTTGGAAAGTCAAAAAACTTTTCCTCCCTTCCCCTCAAGAGTAGTTGAGCTCTCGTATGTTCTTTTTCGAATCCCGAATCTTCTGAGGTAGCCGAGTGTTCATCCAGCTCATCAGTTTCATCGTAATAGAGGTCAGAAAAGACTTGCTGAGATTTCATCAAGTCCTTTGTTTTCTCATCCTTGTTTTTCTTGATGTTAAGGACTGACATCATTTGGATGGGAATTATGCGGTAGCCATCCTCATTGCAAAATTGAGTAGGCATAGATGTATTCACACATACATCCATTGTCGCTAAGATTTGAGTCCACTCGAATGGTTCGAATAAATGCTCTAGGAAGGGTTCAGGTTTGTAGGCTTCGTTTGTACAGTCCCTTTCTAGGATACATTCCTCTCGTCTTAAGCTTCCATTTTCTGAAGCTCCGCACATCTAAATAGGAGTGTCGAAGAGACTGAATCAAAATCCTGGATGGGTGTTTTCAAGACGTCTCTATAGGTGTGGTCCTTTAGATTGACCCTTGTTATAGATCCCACCTGCTTTAAGTACAGATAGTCGTTTCCCCAATCTTGGATAAGTTGTACTTGTCACATGAAAGGTCTTCCCAATATGATTTCATAGTTGAGTTTTTTTCCCAAAGTCTACTATGGCAAAAGTGTCTTGATATTCAATTCCACGGGAGTTGACTATCACTTTTTCTAGTAGCCCTAACAGTCTTTCAATGTGTCCGTCAACCAACTGCAATTTCATTCGCGTTTGTCTAATGGCTGGCTGTCCCCAGGATTCTCATACTGGTTTAGTGGCTATGGCTATGCAGCTCCACTATCCAGTATTACCATGGTTTCAATGTCATTATATTTCATTGGGAGGGTAGTGTTTCCTTCTTCCCCTTCATAATATTCTCCGACTTTGTTCATAGGAACTGATCGTATCTCTTTGTATTCCGTTTCATTTTTTGAGTTTCCCAGATTCTTAGAGGTTAACCCCGTTATCCCCACCTTTTCTAGGGTTTTCTGTAAATCATTCCATAAGTATGTCCCGAGTTTAAACAGTTCTCCCAAGGTAAGAGTGCATTGGATAGGTGTAGACATAATTGAATGAATGTTGTCTACTTCTAGGGTCTGTTTGGCTCTTTTTACTTGAGTGGTCTTACAAATGATGGATTCATCTTCGTTATCTCCCAAGTAAGAAGGTAATGTTTTTAATGTCATTGGTTTAGATATCCCTGAAGCCTCTGATTCACAATCCCCATACAAGGATTGTATATCCATGTTTATATCAGATGGAAGGTTATCCAACCAGACTTCCTCTATAGGAGCCGACTTTAAAGTTAGGCTCCCATCATTGATCTCCCTTACCTTTTTCCATAAGTGTCTTGGCCAGTCTTCCTCCACGAATGGAATTCCGTCTAAGGCATCTTCACTGTCCGGCACTATGAGCTCTAGTTCATTTGTTTCAAGGTGGGGTTCGGCCACCACATCAGATTTTGCTTTCGTTTCTCCTACTGCAAGCTCTTCCGGTTTTGCAATACTTTCAAGCTTGGGTTTCTGTTTATTCAGCATTTCCTGGGTGATTCTTACCAAATTTTGATAAGCTTCTAGCTTTGTTGCTTCCATGTCTGGAGATGGGTAGTTTTTCCATTTGTTTTCCATGTTTTGGCCCGCTTTAAGTCCTGCTTGGTAGGCTTCCAAGGTGGCATTAATAGGCTCAAAAATTTCAGCAACCAAAATGGATCCTTTCGATTTCACGGTTGTTTCCTTGAATTCACTTCCAGTTTCTTTCAACTTGTCTTGGGCTAGAATTTTTGCTTTCTCTTCGTTTTCAACCCGTTGTTTTTGTTTTCTCATCTCATATCTTTTGCTTCTGCTCCTTTTGATTCTTTGAGAAGAAAATTTTGTGTTCTCCGAATCATTAGAGGAATTGCGTTTCTTTTTCTTTGCCTGGGCTCTAGTGATTACCTTGATTGGAACAATCGGTTCGCTCTCTGATGAGCTACTAGGCATCACTTGGACTACGTTGACAACAGTTTTTTCCTTGTTCAAAGGATTCTTAGCACAATCTTCCGGAAAGTGTCCTCCCTTTTTGCAACATTGTATGCAATAGGCTTCAATCGGTTTGAGGTTTTTGTCAGGCTCTGGACATCCGTTCTTCCAATGGTCATCAACACCACAGTTATACAGTTTCCTGTTCTGGGCTTCATCATGGGTCTTCCCATGGGAGGTCTGACATCTTGATTAGCTACATAATACATTGGTGCGAGCTCTGGTGGATCATAAGTCATGGTTTCCTCCATTGGTGGTGGTTGTGGACTATACCAATCTCCCTCTACCATTACTGTAGATGGAATAGACTCTGCATAGGTTGTAACAGACACTAATGCTTGTTCATCTATGACTCCTTCTGAGTGCATGTACTTTACAGGCACCACATTATGTCCTAGATAAGGAGGTTGTTGTCCCAACACAGGTTGAGGTCTCTCCATACCCATTGGTGGTCTTTGAGCTTGAGCCATATTAGGCTGATATCTGTACATGGGTTGTCCTGGTGGCCTCATGGGCACGTACTGAACATTCCCATCATACTTTGGTCTGAAGTAGCACTCGTGGGTCTCGTGGTTGGTCCATTTAACCTTGATTGTACACCATTTTTGTGGCCTAATTGGTTGTCGTTGTGGGGATATCCCCTGTCCTGGTCCTTTTATAGGTGTTTTTTGCATATTGTTCATCATGTCATTTATCCTTTTTAGCATATCTTCTATGGCTGAGAGTGGTGCCGCGGCAGCCGTTCCCACTTGTGCTGGTTTTGTAGATGAAGTCTTCTCGCTTTGGTTATCCTTAGGGACATCCTCTTCATTGAAGATCTCACAATTGTCTCCTAGGTTGATAGCATCAGACACACACGCCTCTAGGGTTGTACTCTTTTTACTATAGAGTATAGCATGAAGTTCTTTGTTTAGCAGTCCCTCCAGAAACAATGAAACAAGTCGCTCCTTTGCAGGTATCTCTGGGCATTGAAGTTCTTTGTACATTTTTCCTTGATCGTTTACCCTAACCTCTTCTTCGAACTCAATACCGTGATCATCAATGCGAATAGCATACTCTTCGTTAGGATCCAAGTAAACCTGGGCTCCATGACCATTAGTCTTGTAAAAAGAGAGTATATCCTTATAGCGCATTGTCGTTCCGGTTTCAAAGTGAGCCGAATAAATTGTGTTTTTTTCTAATTTAGGTCTCTTCGATCCCCGGCAGCGGCGCCAAATGTGGGACGCATGTCTAACCTCACCATCCTATCTTATTGCAGTATTAGCGAGAATCACGATTAATTTGTCAAACCATGGGACGAAGCTAACTCGACTAGTGCATAGAGGCTACAAGAGGTTGTCAAGGTCTTGAAAAACAACTAACAACTCGCATCTAACTCGGGCTACACTCAAGTGACTGAAATCACCAAAAGCCAATCGCTCATCAACAAGCAAATGACATTCGTTATAGCATCAAATGACATCCAAACGTAACGAAACTTCTAGGATAAGTTTATAAGACCTAAAAACACACGCCTATGGCCTCAAACCCCACTTTAGGTCAAGTTCCAAAATCACGATTATTAATAGCAGTAGATTTTTGACCTAGTCGTTTTCAACCTAGAATGCACCTAAATGCTTAGCAATGATGCCCCAATACCCCGCCTATGCTTAGTTTTCGTTTTAAAAGTGTAAATTCCTAGTTATGATGAAATTAGGCCGCGGGTCGGTGACGCCGAAAGCTACGAAATACTATGAACTGCTTATGTCAATGCGTAGAGCTCTTACCTGCGGTTGCAATGTAACAAACGCATCTGCAATGTGACAACCAGAGAGGGAGTAGGAAGCGTGAGAGGGAGAGAAGTGAGCGCCGTTAGCTCACGCTGTGTATTTCTTATCCAAAAACTTATAAAAAACTTACAAAAATTGGCTTTTATACCTTAGCCAAAGTTTTTGGGTGGTCAAAAGTAATAATCTGGAGTTCTACCAAAGCTGGGAATTGAATGGCTGATACAATCTGGAAGCTTGTAGCCGTGGCTCATTAATTACAAGGTTTATAAAGAAAACAGGAGTTACAATATTCCCGATTTATCAAAATAATAATTGTTTTTACAAGGAGAACTCCGAAAAATGGTGTCCACGTTAGCTTGCCGCTAACACATGAGTTGTATATGGAGGGAAATCAGCCCCAATCCTCTTGACCCATGACTCTAGGGACTGATTTGGATCTGCATTGGGGATTGGTATGCATGTGTACTACACATTTGTCCTATGTTGAACTCTCTTCTCTAGTTTATTTCAATCAAGTTTACTTTCTAACTACATTAGCTTTTGTTGCACCGGTTGATTGTGTAATTAGTTGTGGATCCTCGTTATTGTTTTGCGTTGTCGTTGCTAGTTTCTTGTAACTAGTGTCATTTCATATATTAAAAATCTATATCTTCTTTGACATACATGCTATTTACATCGTCATCCTTTAGTAGCACTGAAATTCTCCATATATCATTCTTCTTTGTAGACACTTGGCTTCTTCCATTGCCTTCCTTCTTTATATCATAGGTACTTATGACATTACAAATATTACTTTTTGACAATCCTTTGAGCTTAAAAGTAAAAAAGATACACAAATTTTTCTACTGGTTGCTGGAATATATGTGGATGTAGGAAATAATCCAAGGAGTTGTTTCTCTTTGTTATTTTAAATGTCCAAAGCTAGCCATGGGTTCGTACTTGAGCCATTAACTTGGCAACAATGGTTTTTTTTCCAAGGAGAAAGAATATCCCACCATTCTTGGAACTCAAATACACGATATTTATAGTTTTTATTACTCATTCAGGTTTAGTCGAAGGAGTGTCAATGCTTTTAAAAAGTCAATATACATTGGAATTGGGGATGATACAAATTGTAAGTTTTACATTTTAAATGCACCCCACAAGATACATTGAACAACCTTGCCATCCAAACTTTTGACAGGGGAGCTAGCACAAATAATGAAATTCTTATAAAAGCGTTTACATATTGACTTTTTCAAATGAGTAGTTCCTATCTCATTCAAGGAATATTACTTTTAACCAAGGCAAAGAGGCTAGTAACACAAAGGCTCTTCCCTTTTGGCATGCCAAAAATACTTTTGGGTTAAGTCTGAGAAAATTATAGTTTCAGGCTCAAAGCATGCAATGGTGGTATAAAAAAAAGGACCTTTTTTGTTTCTACCTAGTTGGTACTCTTACAAAAGCAAGAGGTTGTTTTTTAGGCCTCTAAAATGAAATGGTGTACGAGGGAAGCTAGTAAAAATCAAAAATCAAGTGACCACTATGTTTGAAGAGACATCGTGGGTGGGGCCAACGATGGATTGGAGTTTTTGCACGTTTGAACTCGTGTGACGTAGCATGTGTGTCTTGCATAGTACCAGTGGCTTTTCGTAGTGGTTCTCGATTGTGCAATGCTATCACAAAGGTCTCAGGCATCACCTTCAGGATTCCCTTGTGCAGCTCTTGCGCCACAATGAGGACGCCCACAAGGACTATTGCCAAGGGCTCACCCGACAAAGGCAAGAAGCCCCTGACAATGGATGCAACCTCCCTCCTCAAAGGCACAAAGTCTCCCCGAAGCATCAACACACCGAACACAAGGGCTAGCAAGGGGAGGATTTGTGTGGAGAAATCAGGAAAGTCTACAGCACCTTTTGTCAAGGATGAAAATCGGTCTTCAACTAAAACAAGAGGTTGGTGTTTCTACACTGTCATGTCCTATTACAAGATTTGATTTTGTTTCATGAGAGGCAGCTATGTCAAAGGTTGTAAGGTCATTGCATGCAAGTTTATGTATTGTTTCTTGCTCAAGAGCTTTGCATTATGCATTCATGAAAGCATATGTACATTGAATCGAGCACAATTTCATGAAAATTTTCAACAATTGCACGAGTGTATTGTTTCATCTATGCATTGTATGTAATTCAATGTTTTGTTTCTTGCTCATGAGATTTGCATTTCTATCCTTTTTTCGCATTGCATGCATTCATGATTCAAGCATATGTGCCTTCAACCGAACACAATCTCAGGAGATTTTTTAACAATTGTGAATGTATTGTTTCATCTATGCATCTATGCAGAAGGGTCTTCTTGTATCCCTATTATCATACCCTATAGGACAAGAGGGTTTACTAAGAAAATGAGGAAGTTTAGAGTACAAAATATGGTACTGTACAGTAATAACTCTGTATAGCCTAAAATTTGGTTAGTACCAAATTGTGCATTGGGAAGAACATCTGTGTGACCAAAGGGCCATTTAGGGTGTAGGGTTTAGTTTGACATTGCTGAAATGTTGCCAATAGAAGGTCATTTAGGAGGCATGCCTAGGTATTTTGGATTGGTAGACGGAGGGAATGTCTAACATTTGAGCTTTGTGTTTCCACATTGTAGGCAAAAACAAAATGGAAGAATACCCTATTTTGACCAAGTTCTGTTATACAGCCGAGGAGCTTCACAAAGAGTATGGTCTCAGCATGGAGGGGGTGCTTGCACAGGATCTTAGGGATGAAGACCTCCCTCACGACAAGTGGATGACGGTGTTCAAGCAAAGCTACCAGAAGAATGCAAAGATCTACTTGAATCGTGTGCACCCAAACTCCTTGAAGATTGCAGGTTCCTCTTCCACAAGGTAATCAAACCCCTCCATCTTGTGGGGAAATCACTGCAAAGTTTGCGCACTGCTATGCTTTTGCGAGATGCCATGCAACAACAAAGGACCCTGCACGCCATAAAGTCGCATGGGCGAGGTTTGGAGAGGCAGTACTGGACATGTGTGCCAGCCACCTGGGAGGGTTGGAGCGGAAGGTCGAAGCTTGGCAAAGGGCAAACGGTGTCTCCCATGGCGGTTTAGGGTCATCTATTAAGAAGCCCCGCCTTACGCAAAGTGGTAGTAACCCCACATCTTCACGTAGAGTTTCCTGATTATGTTACAGAATTGGAAAGTATTGTTGAGAGAGTGCCTAAAAAAAGTGCAACTGCATCGGACAGGCTGAAAGAGTTGAAAGCATCTCTGCGGTAGAATAAGGAAACATTGTTGAGAGCCAAGGGTTCCAATGTTGTTGTGAAGCGGATAAAGGATGACATAGAGCACTATGAAGTGGAGCTTGCAAAACTGAAGCAGGAAAACCCTTTCAATGATGAGGACCTCAAAGAGGTTGAGGCTGATTTGGGAGCCAGTCGACGCATGCTTCGCCAACTTGGAAACAATGAGGACATGTTGAAGCTAGAGAAGGAGATTCATCTACAGCAAGTAATTCCTATCATGTCTTAAGAAAGTGGTTTTGGTAGTGCCTGCAGCTTTTTAGTATCTATAAATGATGCTTTGCTAGTTTGACAGAGTTTGGTGGTTTTGCTTCTGTATGGCAGTTGCATATTCTAGGTAGATTACTAGGTCTAGGTGGATTTTTTGAATTTTCTCTATGTTATTTTGCTACTTTTTGTCCATACTGGTATCTTTTTGGTTTTTTTGGATATACTTTCTTGTTTTGGTATCTTCTATCCATTTGTTTTTAGTAGTTTGGTAGTCTGATAAATCTAATGTTTTGGTAGTTCTTGTTGTGTTGCTAGTATCACTAAACCCTTACAGGTAGCTTTTGGCAATTTTTGGTAATGCTTTGGTAGTTTTTGGAGTGGATCTAGCAATGTTCTTTTGGTAGTTTTGGTTGCTTTTGGGTAGTTTATTGTTGGACTTTGGTGTATTTGTAATGCTTTTGGTACTAACTGGTAGCATTTGGTACTATTTTGGCACTCCCTTTGGTAGTTTATGGTTCTTTTGTAATGACACTACTTTGAATGTATTGGTACTTTTAAGGTTTTAGGGTAGCTTATTACAATGCTTTTTGGTGGCTGTTAGGATTTTTGGTACTAATTGGTAGCTCATGGTTATGATTTGGTACTAATTAGTATCTCATGGTTATGATTTGGTACTAATTGGTAGCTCATGGTTATGATTTGGTACTAATTGGTAGCTCCTATTTATGATTTTTGGTACTAGTTGGTAGCTCATGGTTATGATTTGGTACTAATTTTGGTAGTTTACGGTTGTCTTCTTGCATTGATGACTTGCTAGTTTTTGGTACTAATTGGTAGTATGATAGCTTTGGTATTGTCTGCTAGGTTCTGGTACTAATTAGTAGTATGATGGCTTTGGTACTGTGTGCTAGTTCTTGGTACTAATTGGTAGTATGATGGCTTTGGTATTGTCTACTAGTTTTAAGTACTAATTGGTGATGGCCTTGGTAGTTTCTGCTAGTTTTTGGTAGTAACCGGTAGTATAACGGCCTTGTTACTGTCTGCTATTGTTTGGTACTAATTGGTAGTATGATCGCCTTGGTATTGTCTGCTACATTTTGATACTAATTGGTAGCATGATGCCTTTGGTACTGTCTGCTAGCTTTTGGGTTTTAATTTGGGACTGTTTGTATTGTTGCTGGTTGAAAACAGGCTGAGTATGATGTGCTGGAGGCAACATGGAAGGAAGCACAAGGCCATGTCCTATTTGTGAAGCAGATGATTGCTGATGTTCAGCGCGGAAAGAGATTTATGTTATATCCTAGGCCCCAGGTTGTTGATTCGGGGGAGATGATCCATGTGTTTGAAATGTGTGTTGCATGTGGTGAGCTCTTGGAGTCTGCAAGAGTTGTAGGAACCTTTATGCTTGAGTGACGACATCAGTATCACCCTCTCATTCAAAAAGTTCACCACATCAACTGCACACTTCATATGCCAGTCATCTGGTTTCAATTCCTCATGTGTCAAGGTTCTCTTGATGATTGCCCCTGTCCCATCATGCTCTTCTTTTCCATGCCCGGATGCTAAGAAGCTATGCATCATGTGCAAGCATGTCTTCTCATAATACCTGGCCACAAAATAGTAAGGTCTACGTGCTTTGAATTGTGAAGCTGCACCATATGACCACACCCAATGGTGCTGCAAACAATGTCCTTGTTGTTTCAGCCACCTATCATGAAGCGAGAGACAATGTTGTACACACAATGTATCATGCTGCTTGTCATCGGATATGTAAAAGTGCGGCATCTTTTGAACACCACCTGCTGCATTTCTTACATAAGTGATGTGCACAAGTATTGTGACTTGGGTAGACCACCAATGCATTGACTGAATCTCATTCTAAATTTTAAAAGAATAATTCTCTGCAAAGTTAATAACTGATACAACAACATTTCTAGGAAACTTGAGCAAACAATCCTTGAATTGTTGGGCTTGCCAACGAAAGACAAAGTTGTGCTTGATGAAGCCAGTGAAGTGGGCTGAAAACAGGCTAAGAAAAGCAACACTTTTCATCCGTCGCACAATTAAGTCCTTTCTCTTCTTCTCACTCCCACCTGTTCCAACATCCATGAAGATCTTCACAGATACCTCCCTGCTATCCTCTGCTATCTCATCTGGACAAAATGTCAACTTCCGTACACCACATTGGGAGTAGTCCCCCATCAAGCATTTTTTTGGCATGGTATTCACTATCTCTTGGCCTTGGGCACATGATGGATTCCCACATACTAGAGTGTGATGGCATACTACCTGGTTTGCTAAACACTCTCTTATATCATCACTTCTACATCACACGGAGCAATTGCAAAGGTGACCTTTCCCATGATGCCCAAACTTGTTTTGCCGCATCTGATTAAAAGCCTCTTTGAAATAGAGTATTTGCACATGGGATACACAGCAGCAAGTATACCGCTCTTTCAACTTCCGAACAAAGTACGGCTTTAATGCCTCAAAGCATCTAAGAGACACGACCACGGTAGGGTGAGTCCTCTTGAATCTTTGGTATAGCTCTACCTGTGGAAGCAATACAATAAGAGTTAGTAAATTCCAACTTCATGCAAATGGTAAAATGCCACTAATGTGCAGTAGTACCAAAATTGGTTGCATAAAGTACAAAAGAATGTATTGTAGAACCAAAATTGGTTTTAAACATTACCAAAGATAGTAATGTACCAAAATTGGATGTACACACTACAAAAGATTGTACTGTAGTACCAAAACAGGTTGTAAACAGTACCAAAGGTAGTACTGTAGAACCAAAATTGGATGTAAAGAGTACCAAAGATTGTACTGTAGAACCAAAATTGGTTGTAAAGAGTACCAAAGATAGTAATGTACCAAAATTGGATGTAAACAGTACCAAAGATAGTAATATACCAAAATTGGATGTACACACTCCAAAGATTGTAATGTAGAACCAAAATTGGATGTAAAAAGTACCAAAAATTGTACTGTAGAACCAAGATTGAATGTAAACAGTACCAAAGATAGTATTGTAGAACCAAAATTGGATGTAAATAGTACCAATTTCAGTAATGTAGAACCAAAATTGGATGTAAACAGTACCAAATATTGTACTGTAGAACCAAAATTGGTTGTAAACAGTACCAAAGATAGTACTATAGAACCCAAAATGGTTGTAAGCAGTACCAAAAATTATACTTTTTGTCTGCTTTTGGCTCATTTTAGAATTGTTTGCAGAAGAGTACCCATATGGAAACTTTGCAAATGCTTTGGTGATAAACAAGAATGTTTTGGTACTATACAAGGAATAGTTTTGGTACTGCACAAAGACTTTGGTACTACACAAGTAGGCTTTGGTCAAATAGAATGAGGCTTTGGTACTAAAGATTGAGGGTTTGGAGCCTATAGGGATAGAAAAGGTACTATACAAAGGCTTTGGTACTGTACAGATAAGCTTTGGAATCACTAGTATGCAGCAGACTACCAAATTTGGTACTGCACAGGGGCTTTGGTTCTTTACAGGATAGCTTTGGAACTACATAGGAGTGCATTGGTATTGTATATAACCTTTGTAAGGTACTGTATACCACCACTACCATATAGCAGACTACCAAATTTGGTACTGCACAAGGGCTTTGGTTCTATAAAGGATAGCTCTGGAACCACCCAGGAATGCACTAGTTCTATATACAACCTTTGTAAGGTACTATATACCACCATTGCCATATAGCAGACCACCAAATTTGGTACTGTCTTGACCAAATCAGCCTTAAGAATCACCAAATAAATTACAATTGCTAAGATTTGTTGGTACCTGAGAATCGTCGAGTAGATGCACAGGATGTTTGACAACACTTTTCCTTCCAATTGTCTTCTTACATATGTCCTTCTTGTTTGGTGAAACTCTGGTTTCTGATATCCAAAAGGCATACACCAAATCTCTTGTTTCATTAGTGATATTGGTTCCTTGTGGCAATTGTCTCTCACAAGCACTCAATGGCAACACGTCATCCTCATCTTTATTCTCCAGCCTTGAAGTTGCAGCAGTTATATTCCTTCGATGGACAACCAGGACACTAGCAATTTTGGATTGGTTTACTGAGGCTACACTTGTACTATTGTTCAAGATCATCTTGAGAGAGGTTCTCTTAACAAAAATCTCACTTGATGAGTGTGGGACATTAATTTGACCCAAAGTGTTGTGCACACCCGATAGACAAATTTCAACAATGTCAAAGACATTGTTGAAATTTGATTTTTGCAGCTCAAGAATGTCTGGTGGTCCAATAGTTGCTGAAATATTTCCTTTTGCTCATTCCTTCACAGCCCGAGTGTTGGCTTGCGCCAACATCGCACCACTGCTGCACAAATGTTCTTCCTTGACCTGGCTTTCGGTAATCCAAGTGCAAAAGAAGAATGTCATTCTTTCCTTCTCTGTTCGTGTTTCTTTGCAGCCCAATAATCATGAAGAAAAGCTTGATTAGTGACACATGTCTCAATGGAACTAACAATGGGATGGTTTTGCATCTATTCATCCATGAATGATTCCTCCTCATCCAGCTCATCGAAAGAGAGTAGCTGTGAGTCACCCGAGCGGTAAACTCTTGTAGTATTGTCCATTGGCAAGGAGCACACACACAAAGAGAGAGAGAGAGAGAGAGAGAGAGAGAGAGAGAGAGAGAGAGAGAGAGAGAGAGAGAGAGAGAGAGAGAGAGAGAGAGATGTAGAAGTGGTCACTAAACATCAATTAAAACCAGGGTTTCGTGTGCATCTTTCTGGTGCAAAGAGTGAGAGAGAGAGAGAGAGAGAGAGAGAGAGAGAGAGAGAGAGAGAGAGATGTAGAAGTGGTCACTAAACATCAATTAAAACCAGGGTTTCGTGTGCATCTTTCTGGTGCAAAGAGTGAGAGAGAGAGAGAGAGAGAGAGAGAGAGAGAGAGAGAGAGAGAGAGAGAGAGAGAGATAATGAGAGAGCACCCCAAGTTCGCTGGCTATGGAGCACAGAAGGTGCATAGGAGAAACACAACTGTGTGGGGAGAGAGAGAGAGAGAGAGAGAGAGAGAGAGAGAGAGAGAGAGAGAGAGGTGGTGTCGTGAAAGCCAATAACCATAATGTGGGTCCAGCCCTCTCCCCCCACCTCCTCTCTTGGAGTGGCCCCTCCAAATAGTGAAACGTCTAAAAACAAAGAAATATATGGCCCCTCTTCATTTCCAATGAAAAGGTCCAATTTATACACAAATGAACCACCAAGCTCATGTTATGTCAAGGATAGTCCTTTTTGTACCACCATTGCATGCTTTCAGCCTTCAGCTAGTTTCTTTAAAAAAACACGTGGCACTATGTTTTTCATATATGTATATATATAGAACACAAGTATAAAGGCCAATGATTGCAACAGTCGGAGGCACATTGTCTCTGTAAACACACATGAATGCACATTCAAAACACTCCACAATTGAAGTGATATGCATGCACACAAAGGTAGAGATGAGAGATAGAGAGGGGTGAAGAAGAGAGAATCAAACACTAGGTACAATCTCCACCCATGGAGAAGTGATCTTCTTCCTTGTGCAAGTATTGAAAAGTCGAGCTCAAAATAGGTACAACCCACTTTGCGTAAACATAGGAATTGACCAAGGACTCTATTTACAATAGGCATATAATTGCTCTAATAACAATTGGTGCACACCATCAGCATCCACAGCTAAACTTGAATCCATCACCAACATATCTTTCATCTAGCCATTCATGTATCTACTAAGCAAAAACACCATACCATGTGATCATAATAGATATATGAATCTTCATTGCATATGTGAGGGCTAGGTATGTGAAGCCTGGGTCTCCACCCAGCCATATGCCTTTATAGGCAACCCTCGAGCCGCTTCACACTGGCCCTTGAACTCACATTATTCCCCCCTTTGGAGAAGTATTTTTGCCCTCAAAAACAAAAGTGGTGTATTTCTTCTTAAGAACATGAATGTTTTCCCAAGTGGCACCTTGTGCAGGTCAGTTTGTCCACTTAAATGATACTTTACGACACACATGATGAAGAGTACGTAAATGATGAGTCTAAAATGCACTTGGGTTCATGCCACATGCGCTAGATGTCCAATGATAAAGACCAAAATCCAATGGTCAATGACATTGTCATCCTTATGCAAGCATTTACTTAAATGACTTACATGAAAACCCAGGTCTGCAGGTAAAACAAAGTTTGTAAGCCATATCCCCAGCTTGCTAGAGTATTGTGAATGGCGCACAATATCTTGGATATACTTGAGGTGTTGACCGTATGTTTAGACCTTCTGAATGCTTTGGCACGCTTGAAAATACCCATTCGCCTTTCATGAAGGTTACTTGTTGATGTTTTTTGTCAGCATAATCCTTGTATCTATCCTTGACGAGTAACATTCAACATATCCATATAATCATGGATGAAGTTCTTGACTTTTTGACATGCTCGTCAACAATCAATCGCACTATAAGTAGTGATCTAGATTTAAAACCATACATAAGCTTGAAAGGGCTAAATCCAATCGTAAAATGCTAGCATATCCTCTAGCATTGGATTAACACTTGCAAGCTGCCCATTTGTCTATGGATGATTGGAAGTACTGATATTGATTTGTGTTCCCAACTATTCACAAACAATCCAAATAAGTCATAGAAGTGGGTTCACAATCCCACCTAATACAATTGTGTAATCTATATAATCAATATAAATTGTCAATGACCAACTTGTTTAACTTTAGAGATTGAATGGTGGAGTGAATAAACCGGTACAAAGTTTGGACAACTTATCTACAAGCACCCATACAAAACAATGACCTCCTATGGTGTTGGTGGATCCACAAAATAAATCCTATATAGGCTCATAACACCTAATGTGCATGCATTAGCAATGACTTACCATTCCATCATTTAAATTTCATGTGCTTGCCAATAGTTATAGTAACATCTATGCTCATAGCACACATGAAAGATAAGGAAATTGATGTGTAATAGATTTTTGGAAAGATCTAAACACTACCCACCATAACAAAGCCTTGTTAAAACATTTGAACCATAATAGAATGTAAAAATCATATCTAGGTACAAACTATGAAACAGTTTCATTAATAGGACATAACCTTTCTATATGCGTAATGGGTACGCAAAATTATAGCCTTTAAACAAAACTCAAAACAACCATCCATTAATGTTGTTTCCAATACCTGTTGGATTAATATCTCTTACTAGATATCCAACAATTTTTGGCCATCGTAATTTTTCCCGACACCACGTGCTTGAAGGACTTTGTGACAACACATAATTGAGGAAACATGCACTAGTATCATCCCCAATGACTCATACTATCCTCATGTGGAATATTTCTCTTATACTGATATCAGTAAACGTGATATCCATTAAGTACGAGAAGTACCTGTGTGTGGAGAAAATTGTAAAGACTAAGCAACAAAAGTGAAAGGGACCCTCATAAACCTTTCTCTACATTGGCTAAACCAAAATCCATGAGTTCCTAGACCATGTTGTCCACCTTGTGATTGATAGTGTGCCTTAAAATGATTGCCATCTTGGAGGCCTTTGACCGTCTTGAGAGAGGTGACCACAAAAGAGTATAAAGTATCCAGAGTGGACCCTGCAATTCCATGATAAACAAAAATAATAGTTATATTAACCTCTAACCTTTTTTATAACGACTACCATGCATCAATGCTTGACCATTGTCAAAGTCAACGATGCGGAAGTGTAGAGACCAAGGAGAGTGAGCACGAGAGAGAGAGAGAGAGAGAGAGAGAGAGAGAGAGAGAGAGAGAGAGAGAGAGAGAGAGAGACTCTTGAACCAATCAACCTTTGGAATGAATAATGGAGGCAAGGGGTTGCATATATACCAACCTCAGTAAATTGCACTACCCAGAATTTGACAAATAAGTAAAATAAATACCTAAAAGCCAAAATAAATAATGGACTCATATTGGGTAGTTCACTTGAGATGCCAGAACTCTAACACCCTCTCTACAACTAGTCGACATAAATAGTGAGACCATGTCAATGAAGAAGCTAACATGGACACCCTAGCAACACCGGTCATGGTGGATACACCTCGGATTTGCTACCCTCAACTTTGTACCTTAGAAAAATGCCATCTTGAGCATCGGTTTCCTTTTTAGAAAATTTGAAATGTAGACCATACTACATCCAAGCATCCTCATTCGTGAACTGTGAACACATCATGTCCAAAAAATAATACTCCAAGATAATGAGCTGTGGAACACATCTTGTCCATGATCCAACCAACAACAATGGATTGGTGCACTCATCCATAGTATTTTAGATATGTCTAATTGGTTCCCTGCCACATGCAGGGGCCTTGAACTCCGACCTAGGAGTTCAAACACCAATAACTTGAACTCCAAAACAAGGGGCTAATTTAATTATATGGGGCACTTCTTGCCCTTCTCTACCACTCACAAGACTCTCTCTAGCTGAAGCTGATGGCGACACCAATCTCCATGTGACTAGAAGGCAAGAATTTGTGCCAATGTAGACTCCACTACACCAGCGGCCTCTTCGTTTTCCTTCCCTGAGTCACTATCATTGCTTTCCTCCTAATGCTTGCTCTTGCCTTTTTTCTTTGTAGAATCTCTATCTTTGCCTTTGGATTTGCAATCCTTAGCCAAATGACCACGCTTTCCACAATTGTAAAATAGCAGTTCTTGGTCCATCAAGGCCCTCATTTGATTTTATTGATTCCATTTATTTACTTGGGGTGAGAGAAAATGTATGTAGAACATAATTATCTAGTAGAAAACAAATGACTACATGAAAAGTATTTTTGGTGGATTTTTCTCACACCAAAAATTTAGAAAGGCTTTGATGAAAAGATTTATCTATAGAATAAAGAGTATGCACAATGGTAAGAAAAATTATGGTTACATTGAGTCAATGTACATAGCATACTTAGGTAAATTACGTACACCTAGCTATAAATATTTAAGTAAATACCAAAATAATAATAGTAAAAACATCTCCATTTAGACCCTCCATACAATGAAATATTTACACGCAAATGGTTTAGCCTCAAGGAAAGGGGGGGCAACAACGACGCCATCATTGCCTATTCCTTTCTCTTTTCTTGGCCTCTTTGCCCTTGCATGTCATTCCCACCCTTGATTCACATTGTGGCCCCCCATTGGGTGGCCATTGCTTATGGGTGACCATTGCCTAGGCCGTTATGGGTGGCCACCCAAATCCCTATACCCCACTTGGCTTACACATCAACAAAGGCATTTCTAGGCACAACATGTTTCTCTGTTGTCATCTCTCCCCCCCCCCCCCCCCCCCCCCCCCCCCCACACACACACACACACACACACACACAAACATGTTACTATGACACACAAGTGTCCACTAGTTGTTTTTATTTCATGCTGGGTAGCTCATGTATATCTAGGCTAAGCAAGGATCAACCTACAATGGTCACTTCTAGTTTTTAGTCTCAATACATGGTAGCTTTCATACCTACTATTGAGAATTTTTGGCTTAGACACCTCTTGATTGACTTGGGTATTCGCTGCCAACATGATCTTAAATGATAGAGTGCTTTGGAAGTTGTGAGGAACCATGTTTCATACTCGCACAAAACACATCGAGGTGCATTATCATTATGTCAGGGAGAGAATCACTGCAAGAGGGCTCAAGCTGTCTTATGTGTCTACACAAGACAACTTTGTTGATTTTTTCACCAAGGCTCTACCTCATGAGAAGTTTGAATCTTTTCGCAAAGCTTTAAGGTTCATGCCTTTTGTGAACTCATCACAAAGAGGTTGACACTTCCCTATACATGAGTGCTAGCTCATGCTCAGTGCATCCCACCTCGGGGTCCACTATTAAGAACCCCTCTATATAGCATGAATTCATAGGGTAGTTAGAAAACCCTTGGTTAAAATGTGGCCATGAATATATTGACCCCTCTTTTTCATGAATATTATAATGGAGTCTTTTCCGAAATCTATTAAAAAACCTCCACGTGCTAATGTATCTCTATTAAATTATTTAAGTTCTAAAAAATACAAAAACCCACCTACTAAACTCATGCGTTATTAACATGATTATACAATGGAGTCCCCGAGCATCACTCCCAGGGGGGGATTTGTTACACATTATGGCAATGATGTGTGTGAGCACACTTAGGACCACCACAATAGTTTTTTCCCCTTGTTAGAAGGATCCCCCCCCCCCCACCTTGTATATGCACCCATCACTCTACGGCAAGTGTCATGTAGCCTATTATGGTTATGACCAAGTTAGTCGTTTTTTTATTGCTGAGTCAAAAAGGCGGGGTTTAGGGGGAGACCACCCGGCCAAAGCGCCCAAGTGGCTGGACCAATGTGGAGGTTTTTATTTAGTAGTCTAAAGGAGGTTCACAACATTATAAAGCAATATGTGTTATATAAATATGTTTATCAGTGGACATATTAGTCTTTAGTATGTTTATCAATCTTTAGTGGACATATCAAATCAAGACAATAACTTAATGATGAACATTGAAAACCTCTAGAATGTGGTAGGTTCTATGAAGTCAAATCTAGAAGAGAATATCAGTGGACATATTAGTCTTTAGTATGTATATCAATCTCTAGTGGACATATCAAATCAAGACAATAACTTATGATGAACATTGAAAACCTCTAGAATTTGGTAGGTTCTATCAAGTCAAATCTAGAAGAGAAAATAGAGGAGCTTATAGACACCGTGGTGAATCAAGAATTAATGGAACATCTCACGCACAATGTGGATGATGAGGAACCAGATCAAGACAAGGATGATGGAGACAAGACGATTAATAGGAGGGACAACTATGATGAGCAACCTCCTCCAACACCAAGGTCAACCACGAGGGGATAGCAAGAAGGCAATATATAGGGGGATAAGGGGACTAGCATCCAATCTTCAGATCAAAGCACCAACAACAAAACTGATCAAGACCAATCTAGTCAGAATCATCAACAAATGCAGCAAAGGGCAACTAGACAATAGCAATTTGAGGCCGTTATCAGGGTAAATAAGGGCAAGGTAATACTTGTTGATTTAGAATTAGACAAAAACCCTGACTACTCCATTGAATGCTTAAGTTAGAAAAAGAAGTTAAGAAAGAAGAAATAACTGAAGGTTTAGGATTATCTTCATGATGATGCTAGAAGGATTGATTAATGAAGATGGTTGGCTACCACGAGCAAGCCACTTGCAAGCTTCCCCCTCACCCCAGCACCATTCAGCTGCTAGCATGAGTGCCTTAGAATTAGGCTCACTCCTAATGAGGTGATGGTCAGCCTTCAAGCACAACATCTTACTACCATGAATGTTCAAATCTTGGGGCTATAGATGGAGATGCTCTCAGAAATAGACCTTCGTACCAAATTGGAAATTCAAGCACTATAATGAAAATTGCTAGGAGAATCTTATATCAAAAAGTAAAGATATTGCTTGAGAATTCAAGCACTACTCACTAAAATGAAAATTGCGAGAAGAATCTTAGATAAAAAAATTAAAGATATTTCTTGAGAATAAGGGGACCCAAATCAAGGATGAGTCTCAAAGAACTAGAAACAGATTTTGAAAGTCTGTTTCATCTGGTCATTTTTTTCAAGAAGATGCTCATGCAGAGAATTAGATTGTTCTAAACTTCATAGAGTTAGTTTTTGACTCCCCAATCCTCACGTACGCCTTGCCCTAGATTTTACCCCGCTTTGTATCTAAAGTATAATGAACCAGTAGATTAGTAAAAGTATATCAAGATAATGAATCAGTTAAGGGAATGGTATGACCAAAGTAAAGTTGTGTGTGGGTTTTCTTGGAAGAATGTCCTAAATGATACTGCACATAAGACAACAGTGTCAGAGCTAAAGAATGATCTGCATAACTTAAGAGGTATGATGAACCAGCGGAGGGATCAAATTTGCATATTGATTAGGTGCACCAATGAACTCCTCCAATTGTTGATGGAAGCCTTTAAGATTCCAGAGAAGGAGTTGCCCAACAAAGCAGTATTAGAACTACAATTTAGAGAAGTGACTGAAGTTTTCTTCAAAGCTAGAATCAAGTCCAACCACAATTTAGAGAAATGGATGAAGTTCTATTGAGAGCAGCTTGAATCACGTCTGACCAGCCACTTCTAGAGGGTTGGATTCACACTGCATCGGTTTTTCTTAAGTTAGCCAAAGCCAGACTCACCAGGGGACAACGAAATTTTTATGATACTGAAACAAAGACCTAGAATTCTTGGACACCGTATGAATTTGAGATGATGACTCATTGCAAGGAGAAACTAGAGTAGGAGGCCATCTATTGGATTATTGAAAAGAACAATGCTGCAACCACTGCTCAAGGAAGAAGTCAACCTTAGACACTTCACGTCCCGCCTCAAACAATTGAGAAGCCAACATGGAAGAAGGCTCTAGATAAGAGGAAGCGGTAACATTCCAACAAACTAGATACCGTGTACAGAAAGCCCAAGAACTAGAGTGTTACACAGTTGAAGTTTCAAAGGAGCCTATGATCACTTGTAGAATCATGAGCTAGAATGAAAGTGGGTGGATTGAGAATAACCATCCCCATGTATACAAGTCACTGTGAGAGGCATATCTAGAATTTTTGAATACGCCAAAATTCAAACAAAGGGGAGGAGGAATGTAGATGGTGGGAATAGCCCTTAGGTGAGCACTAGCACAGTTATTAGATGGGGTAATTATCCAAATATATTTACCATCATAATTGCACAGTGTTTGGGTACCTATAAATAGGGCCTGTTACGTCATTTTGTGGGCTAGTCATTCCGTAGTCTAGAGCTTACCCCTTTGTAATCGCTAAGCATTTTCTCTAAGCATCATTGAGCTTTCTTGTAGCTTTCTATGGTGCCAGTTGTACACTTTGTAATTTCTAATCATTTGCTCTAAGAATCATTGAACTTTCTTGTAGTTTTATATGGTGCCAATTGTACACTTTCCAATCTATGAATACACATTAGTTCTAGTCTCTTATCTTCACATTTCCATTCAATCTTTATTTGGTTCGTGTGCTATTTGAAGTCTGATCTTATCTAATTCTAGTTGTACATCTGATTTAATTTGATTAATTCCAAGTCTCTAATGTGGAATAGCTATCAAAAGGGACCAACTAATTCCATAGCCTACTTGAGCTATCATCAATACCATCACCAACCAAGAAAATATTGTTGCCTAGTAATTGTCTTTACAAAATGAGTCCTCAAGAGGATTCTACCAAGGTATTTTAATTTAAGTCTCATATCTTCTCAATGAGTGCTGTAAATTTTGAAAGCATCATATGAGAGAGAGAGACAGAGAGAGAGAGAGAGAGAGAGAGAGAGAGAGAGAGAGAGAGAGAGAGAGAGAGAGAGAGAGAGATTCTAATGCCATGGAAACGATCTCAAAAGATCTCAAAGGTCCATATGACTAGTCTTTTGATCATCAAAATGTTTTCATCGACAAGCATCAAACAAGTACAAGAAGTATGTTGATGAGAAAGGTCGGCGAGTCACTTTCACAAAAGGTGGTGGAGCTATGGCCTACAAGCTTTCTTATATATGAACTCTCGTATTCATCTAGCTTTTCATGTAATTTATGCAAATGCTTGCATAGGGACAACAATGTAGTTGATCAATAGGTTTTGGTTGATTTCATTGAGCCTCCCACCTAGCCACATGAACCCAACCACGTTCTTGTTTATCATGATTTACATATTTGTCATCATTTGTGTCGCCAAGAATTAGTTAAGTCGAAGAAAACCTAAAGAAGGTGTCATTAAGCAAAGCATTAGTGTCCTTAAGAAGAAGTATACCACTTTTTTTTTTGAAGATGAAAACACTTTTCTAAGGGGGGAATAATGTGAGGCCAAGGTCCCAACAACGGCCCAATGAGAACCAACACGGGGGGCCTTCTATTCTTATAGAAGGGGATGGTTGGGTGGAGCATAAGGTTCCCAAGCTCACGGCCTCTTGCAAAAAATCCCACATGCAAAGTTTAGACGAGGGGAGCAATGGTATATGAGGTAGATTGGGGCTCTCCATTAGCATCACAAAGGGGAGATATCCCCCTTGGAGGGAGTGCCCCCCCCCCCCCCCCCCCTCCGGCGCTCCATCCACCGACCATGGCATCTATCTCTATGTAGTCATCACACTCGAGGGTGCACGGTGGCAGCTCTATGTTGGTGTACAGTGGTTGCTCTTCCATTTTTGTCATCACTAGTTGGAGCCCATTGGGCCACAAGTTTCACAATCTGGCCGGCCCTTAATGTGGCCACACCACATAAGGGGATTTTCTTGTGGAAAAGAAATTGGACAAAGGCAATGTCAGCCAAATCAGATGGGCTAAAAATATTGACAAAGTTTTTTTAAAATTATTTTTTGAAGAACGACCAACAAGAAGATAAAAAGCATTTTTTTCATCTTTTGCAGCGAAAGGAGAAGGAGAAAGAAGAAGGAAAACAATTTTGTGGTCTCTCTTGTAACTAAAAATTGGCAATTGGTCCAAGTGTTTCAGTGTTTCATAGGTTTCTATCTTTTGAGTTGGAAGTGGAAGTTTTTGGAGCTTTTTGGCTTTGTAGTTATAGGTTTTCAAGGTGGATTGACGCTACACAATTAAGTTAAAATTGGTTTATGGTTTGGGTGGAGCCATCAAAGTGTATGCAGATGGGACTTATGTGAAATCAATTGGGGTGAGAAGAGACCATCATTTAAAAATCGACAGTGGTAATTGATAAATTGAATTAATTTGAAAGACATGCTATTTCAAAATTTTGTAAAGTTTATGAACACGCTATGGAAGATAAAGGAGAAAAGGAACGAGCAGTGGTGGAAAATTTTGCTTTAAGTGTGATTCCAAAATTACGAGGATGTGTTGAAGATATTCAAGCGGCACATGAAATTGTTTGGACAGTATTCAAGGAAGCTCTAACAGAAGAATATTTTATTTGAAGACAAGGAAAGAATGACAAAGTAGAGTTCAGTCAATGCAATGGTAGGACAAAGTTTTATCTACAGGAGAACTATTAAGGGAATTTGAGAACATGTTAACAAAGATCATTGAATTTAGAGAAAGTAGAACTTTTCGTGTAGGTCATGGATCAAAAATTGTTGAAGAGTTTGGTTGATCTCTTAGAGCAATCTACGGGTGAGTTGTAAGAGGTTAAAAAAGCGGGAAGCATGACTAAAAAGAGGCAAAAGTAGGTGAATAAATTTATTGTTGCAAGTATATGTGTTAAAACTACCAATGAGGAATTGCTTGTGCAACTTAAAGAAAAAGGTTTGAAGGAAGATGAACCAATTTTGGATGAGCTTACAAGGGTATTCATGACTTGGTTTGAATTTAAGGCTATTAAATTTGATAAAAAGGGTTCTGCAATGTAGCCAAGTTAGTGTCCACTATGGAATTTTTTTTTACATGTGGTATGATAGTGTTGATCACATACGAAATCATTACGATGGTTCCAATGATGCAATAAGCAAGAATATGATTTTTTTGAATGATAGGATGATTAACTTGTGAGTGAAACTTATCTTCCTCTTAAAACCAATTTTGGGAAGGGAGGCTAGAAGAAGGTTTTGGAAGATATGCAAGCTAATATTAATATTGTTGATGCACTTACTTACGATTTGCATGTAAAAAGTAACTTCCATGTGAATTTTGATGATCAAACTCAAGTGAATGGTAATTTTTGGACATATGCAATGATAACAAAAAGGTTTTTCATCAATAATTATGTCAAGTGCATTAGAAAAATGACTGGGTGGTAGGATTCTATTGCATTACGAAGGGAATGGGGTCTAAGGGGGCCTCTTTATTTCGCATGGGATTAAAAAGGAGATTATGGAAGAGGCAAATGGGTGGATGCCATGTGGACTGAAATGGTGGATATGGGGCCTAAATGTAATTGGTCAAACTTGTACTCTTTTATTAAATATAAAAAGGAAATCTCTTATAAATTTAAAACATTGAACTTTTCTTTAAACAGTTGTGGTAAAACCGATCCTTTCTCTCTCTAGTGGCTCTGCCAGTTTCTCCCCCCTCTCTCCTAAAAGGGGGTCCCTCCAAAAATGTGTTGATCATTCCCTCCCTCTTTCTCTGTTGTACCATCTCTCACTTCTCTTCACTCCACCTTGCAAGTTGATTCTTTTTCCTTAATGTCAATTTTCTCTCCCAAAAAGCTATGCAACAAAAGTTTGAACCTCCTTTCCCTCCTCAAGCTTACTGCATTCTCCTCAACTTAAAGTTCTCCATTACTCCATTAACCTCACGACACACCTTTACCTAAAGCTGAAGATCCACATCATATCCTTTTGCTAGATGTTCCATCTTTCTTTCCTCAATAGGTTTCCTGCTCCTTCTCCATTAAGTTCTCTAGAGTAGATATATTTCTTTCTCAAGCTTTGCATATTATCTTTCCCATTTAGCCAACTTGCAGGTGGAGTAGTATAGCAGTAAGTGGCATTAATCATCTTTGTGTACCATCAATAATCTTGCTCTTTATGTAGCTAAGAATGTGGATGTGTATAGATTCATCATAAGTGTTTGTCTGCAGGGTGTGCCACTATTCCCCATGGCATCATCAAGTACTCAACGACCTAGGAGTGTCATTGAATCTGTTTCATGTAGCAATGTACCAATATAGGATGTTGGGTGATTATGGATTTCAAATGATTGATGTAGGTGACAATACAGCCCAACCCAAGAGGTGCACACAAGGTATCAAGCAGACACATAGCTTCTCAAGCACACCATTGGAAGGGAAGAATCGTGGAGTTCAAGCAAACCCAAGATGGCAAGCGTCTTACAAAGGTGCAATATGTGTATGTTGCTTCTAAAGATAGTATTGGCTCCATCGAGGTTTCCTACAAACTATAATTCACTCCTATATTAAGTTCCTAGATTGTCTATTTTGTGCTTTTTCTGTATATGTTGCTTTGATGATATAATATTTCCATTGCCTGATCATGTTTATAGATGTTTTCCCATCCGATTTTGTAGAGTGTAAGCCAATAGATTCCTTCACATGGACTTTTGAGGCCATCCACGCAAACCTTAGCAAGTTGCTTTATGCTAGTTGTCCATCCTCTGAGCTTGCCTCACGGGACCATACTTATGTCACGCCATGGAAAAATGGGTACGGTAATTTTCTCCGGTTCACTCACCAACCTTGTAGAGCCTAGAGTGAGATAGTGCCTTGATCACAAACGTACATGCCGCAATGAAGTGCACCTATTGTTTCCACAAAGCAACACTATCATGGTTTATGTCTCTTCATGTGTTTGTGTATATCTTTTGATTGCAGAGTGTTCACAGGACACCAGCAATGTGGACTTGCAAAGGGGGGAGTGCAATCAACGGCTTCCTTGCAATTGAATGGGAGACTAAGGTGGTCAACCACTAGGGAGATAGAATCAAGTGCTCTGTAGTTGTTGAGTATGTGGTGTTTAGATACTATATTGTGAAGCAAAGATTTTCAATGGTCTTTCCCTCCAAAAGATGACAGCTGCTGCTGACGATGAGAGAATGGGAGGCACTAAACTTTGATGTTGCTTCTAGAGAATCAGTTGACCTGCAAATATGCATCCACGATGAAGCACTGCATGACATCTTAGTGAATAACGACTGGCACCCTAGTCATCTTTGCGAGTATCTTAATCTCAGATATACCTTGCCCAAGCAATACCTCTTTGTAATCAACAAAAAGGTTGTTGGTTCCAAAAAAAATAAGAGCTTTCTATGTGAGAACATTTCGTTTTCACGATGTATTTTTGTAAGATCTTGTAATTCACTCATATTTTGCTCCTATTATTGCATACGTTATTTTGAATCTCACCTCTGTGCATACTTGTTCATTCTCAGTTTGTTCAAGATTTTGATTGAAATGTGCAATTTATTTGGAGCGTGAATGCTTTCAATGTTGGTGTCTTTCAATGCTTTGTCGTGTGATTTTGTTAAAAAATATAGTTTAAGTAAATTTGACGTTAATTTTAAGTGCTTTTTAAAAAGTGACCTTAGGTATATAGGTGGATTTTTAGGTTTTAAACTTCATTTCTGACTTTCACAAAACTTTAGCTCTTCTTTTCCATCTTCTTCGCAAAAATGAACCCATGGCAACATCTTGTGATGCACTTCTCACACAACTAGAAACGGTAGGACTTGGAATCGAGCACATGAACTAGTTAGTGTGTTCAAGGGGACAATTGACATTCAAGCCACTACCAACATGTATGTAGAGTCATTCAAAAGATTCTTGACAACATGGTGCAGACATGGAAGAATATACCATAGTGTTTGAGGGGTCTCACATGGCGTGGTTGCTAGTGGATTTCCTCAAACACCTCTATGCAACCGACAAAAACTTTTGCTTTTGCTTGTTGAGGTTTATTAAAGGGCTCGTTGAATGAGACTACAGGACATAGAATGAGGATGACCTCATAGACTTGGGCATGGGGTGCATAGGCACCCAATTCATTTCTTGGACATGGTTCTGGTCTTACTTAAGCTTGAGGACATGGAGAAGGGAAAATCAAAGGAAAAGGCCATCCAAAAATTGCATGTGAATCAAATGAAGTTATCAAAGAGATTGATGAGTAGACTGAAGCATTTATGGCACTCGTCCTCTTGCAAGAGCCTAAATCCACTAAGGAGGAAGATCGAATGAGAGAGGGAGATGAGGTGTTGGAGGAAGTCATTGACCTCCAAATTCTCACTTTGCATACAGTGGTAGTGGATGGTCATCATTTTTTGTTCCTTGATAACATTGCCAAAACACTAGGACTCAGAGAAGATGAGTCTCTCTCAATGCTTGCTATCTATGCACGCATGAAGGATCCTAGTGGAAAGGAAGAGAGGTCAAATTTCAAATCGACTTTGAAAACCAAAGTCTCCCAATAAGCCTCTCTTTTCTCCCTCATGAAGACGAACAGAAGTTAGTGAAAACGATGGCAAATACCCTTGTGGAAATCAAATCATGTGCCTAGTTTTATGAAAGCGTTTCGAAAAGGGCTTTCCATCCACACAAACCATTGATTCCTATGGGTGGAGATGATCGCTCTAGCATTGACCTTACAAGGAAAACTCTTGAAGAGATGGATGAAGAAGCTAAGGTAAATATGTTTTAACGTAATCAATTGTCTATTTTTCCTTACAACAAGTGTTAAATTCCTTTAAATTTTTTTGCAGATTGCATACCATGTTGATAAGTTTGTAATGAGAACTAGGGGTTCTTGCAATGTGTCCATGGGTAGGGAAAGATCCTTGTGGCACTACTTGAACCACCTGGGGCCATCGGTTCTTCAAGTTTCTCACAAAGAGTTCTCCAACCATGGTACTGCAAAGCTTCTCAAGTGCAAAGCATTAAGTTCCATCATCCTTAATGCTCACAAATGTATATTAGTGGATCGGGAGGTGCCATTGTATGCCTTTATAGGCAAGCATGTTGGGTCAACCCTCTCCCACTGTGTCTTAAGTCTAGGTCAAGGGGTGACAAACCCAAAAGAATTTGTAAAAACCCAAAAATTCATCGACGATGCCCCCCGGTCTTTGGGTGCTTGATTGTTGGTGGTGAGTTTAAATTTAACAACTTGAGAAATTCAAATACTAAATGAACACAATGTAGATAATCAATTGTTAAGATTGCACCGAATGGTAGAAATTTGACTCGTTGATATTATATGAAAGATTACAAATCTCATAAAGAGAGGTTACATGGGATAAGTTGATTCTTATGCACACACCCTTCATTTTGCAAATTGATTTTGCTAAAGCTAAATCCGTATTTTTTAGGGTAACTCACTTTGCATGCACCATACAAGAAACATCATCTTGGAAAAAATACACCAAAATGTCCTCGGCGGCATACTGTAGGGCCAATAAAGTTGCATGTTGTATGTGGGTCACGGAATCACTATATACATACAATATCTCTCTCACCACTTGAGAGAAGGGTTATTTTGGTATGATCGTCTCAATGCTCTTCTAATACTTTTAGATCTCCCTCAAAGAAATTGTGCCTGGCCTCCATCTCCATTTCTTCTGTGATGTTGGTGGTGGTAGAGTTGCTTGCCTGGCCCATTGAGGAGGGTCATTTTTGTACTTTTTCCTCCTCTCCTTCAGGGTCCGTTGTTGTTCGGGCATGAGCTTGTACTTTTTCCTCTTTGTATATCGTTTTGCTGTTTGAGGAATTTTTGAGGCCTAGAGCTCTTATTTTCTCTTGTCGGAAGGCTCAACGCTATCCTTTACCGCTTTTCTCTCTGCCTCTGTCCGTGCTTTTAAATCATCCAAGTGGGGTCTCTCGATCGTGGCTCTCTGCCAATCCTCTTGCTCCATTTTTCTTTAGTGTTCTTCTTGCATTCTTTGTGCTTCTTTCTCAACTGCCTCTTTCTTTTGCATATCTTTGTTTCTCTTCTGTCTCTTGGCTTCTCGTGCTTCAAAAATGGGGTCACCTGGTATTACTTTGATCACCCTTTGTTTGAATTTTTGGAAAAATTTCCGTACATGCCATGGTTGCTTGAGTGCCAAGTGCTATGACAGAGGGATCCCTAACCCCGAGAAAATACTTTCGAGCAAACAGGAAACCGAGCGAATATATACAATAGAAAAGAGCATATCAATATTGCAATAGTTCAGATGTTGAACATAGAGTAGTAAAATGAACCAGTCATATCTTAATTTTTGTCAAATAAAAGAACCATACACCCACACCTAATTCATTGGTACATACTCAAAAACTTGCTAAAAACCTTAGATATTCTCTCGCACAACAAGGCTCATCATAGGACCACAAAACACATAAAGTGAAAATCCTTCACACCCGAAGGCACGGCTATAGGGGCCATCATAGATTGACAAAAAACCCACAATGACATACAAAAACTTTAGAGCACAAAACTTGATCTACTGTTGCGTGTTCGGTCGTACTCCACCGAGAGCTTGAAAGACCTCTACCTTTGTCAAAGTCGCTTGGTGCATGAACTCTCATGGGCATGAGAGTCCAAACCCAGAACATGAAGAAACACATAGTATATATGCTTGCATGGCACATATGTTAGCCTCTTGAACTCTCGCTTCTGAAAATCTTCACAAGTGCACCTTGGAAAATCTGATAATGTCACAGAGTATGAAACTCCCTTTATCCTTGAGCCCTCTGTGCCAACATAGAAAACATGTGTTTCATTGCACACAATAATAACTTCCTTAATCAATTCTGCCACCAAGCATGTCCCCAAATCAATTCTCGTCTGAAATTCCTTTGTTAATTTGGATCGCCACTTGACAACCTTGCCATCCCTATATCTTGGTCGAAAGGCACTCGGAACTCTATTTGCATCTCGAATCCCCCCATTCAGAACTACACCTCTTGCTCCATGTTGCTGATGAAGCACAAATCCATTAGCTTGTAGTTGTTCTGCCTCATATGGCACAAGATTAGTGCCCTCAACGACACTCCAAACGCCTGGTGCAGGTCCGGGTGGTCCCACCACCATGTCATGAATTTTCCATGTGTGAAAATTACTAGCATTGCAAAACCAAATATAACCCTCTACTATCCCCCCAGGATTTGACCCAGATGAGGGTATTTTCTCCGACCCCAAAAACAAGGTTCCCCTCTGTTAATGTCATTAGAGCCTTCATTAATGAATCTTCCACATCTCTCTGTTTAATCCTGCAAAATCCCAAAACATGTCATCTTACGTCCGGGTTCAGTTCTCCTAATCGCCCATACCGTCTTTGCAACTTTCACCTCTGGCCAATATTTTGTATCCCCTTGTACATTTGCATGTCTTTTTCCACTAATGTGCTCAGTAACTGTAACAAAATCAGGTATGTGGCTATCCTCCTCTAGCACAACACCACCATCCACAAAGATTGACCCCTTTTTCTTCACACTCTTCTCCCTGCTATATGACCTATTCATCTCTGGACTTTGCAAACCCATTTCTTTCATCGAAGAGTGAGCAAGATTGACCAATTTTGTAGCACCCAAAGCTGTGGACGATCGATTAAAGAATCTCTGAGCAAGATCTTGTATACCCGGACCACTGCATGTCTTTGCACCTTTAAGGTAAGCATTATACTTTACACTTTGTAGCACTACCATTGCCATGTCTGCCCCTGCAGCTTCATACAAACTAATTTTTTCTTTGAAACCAAAGCATGCCCGCATGCTAGCATGTTTGCTCTCAGACAAGTTAGTGTTGGGGATAAAAATTCCAGACTCATCTTGCATAACAAAGTGTCCTCCCCAATGTGAAACTCTGACATCCCACCAAGCCAACCAAGTCTCTAGACATGAAACCTCTCCATCAATAGCATGCCCAGATCTCCAATAGCGACGAAGTTCTCCCTTGCAGATTTCAGCTTGATTCTTTGACGATGCGATTCGCCAATTGCGGCATTTAATCTTGTGTTCTTCTTGGGAGGAAGGCTTAATGCACTTCACAGTATGACGGATCATGGATTTCTCCCAATGGAACACACATGATCGTTCCTTGGCAGGCATAGCCATATTGGGACCTCCAAAATAAACGGTTCTGACTGCTATCCAATTTGCATTTGCTTCATCAGCCATGAAACCTCTAAACTCGGGCTTATCATACCCTTGGACTTCAACCACCTTATTGAGCATCCTCCAAAACTCTATTTGTGCAAACTTATTCTCCACAGTAAATTCACATGTTGCAATTGTCAGAAGTTCACGAACAAACGGATCATAAACATGTGCACACATTGTTGGACATCCATGCACACGATGCACATGATCAAAGTGCACCCACATGTGTTCCAAGTTTCCACCCGGGCGCATTTGATTAACTAGATCAACCCCACTTCCCGGACTGATGGTTGACATCTTAAATACATGTGGTTGTTGTCCATCTCCAAGTTGGACAGGAAAAAGAACATCGTGAATGTATGGATACCTACTCTTGCTCTTTAGATCAAGCACAGCTTCCAAACCTTTTGCACTTATGTTTTTTGATCGTTTGGCACATTCCAAGCTTCTCTCAATCATTCGCTTGTTTGACAAAGGTGTGATTGTGTCAAGAAATTCAGCAAACTCACCGTCTTCAATACATTTGGTGTTCTCAGCATTCTCCATGACAAGCTTTTCCATTATAAAATCTTGAGCAATTGTACGCTCCAACTGCTTCGCAGTGGTAAATGGATCTGCAAAAGCACGAGTTTGTAGCACCGATGCAACTTTTTCTTCATTTGATCTGGACCTTCCTGCTCCACATGGATGGTGATGCTTGCCTAAATGTAGCATGCATCGGGTCCATCTTTGCTTATCTCTCGGCATACAATAATAAATAACTGCAGGACATATGGCCACACATTCAGGCATTTGAGAGCAATGACTACATATCAAGGTGCCATAGTCAGGTGTAAGCATGCCTTGTGGGGAAGACTTTGAAAGGCGACCACGCCAATGAACCTCATTACATAATCTAGTCCTTAGATAATATGGACAGTTAATGTTATGACAACACAAGTGACCTGAGCATCGACTGAACCGAACAATGCCTGGAAAAGTGTCACTACTGCATGTGACATATTCAGTCCACATGTGAGTATCATTTCTTTGCTCCATCCCTGTCATTCCACTGGCTGCACCAGAAGGTGGCAACTCAAATGCAACATAGCCATTGTAATGCACAGGCAGCTCTTGAACTTGAATGATATTCTTTGCTTGTTTTAGTGCCAGATAAAGATTTCTCTGCAAAGGCATTGAACGTATGATTTCAAGCACGCTAAAAGAACCAAGCTTCTCAAACTCATCAGATTCCAAATCAACTATTGCTGGTGCAGACTTGATTCTACTGCCATGTGCAGTTGTCTGATTTGAAGCAATGCGAACCTTGAAAAACTGACACTGGTCGTGATTTAGAAGGAAAACCTCATCACCATTAGAAGTTTCAATTACTTCCATCTTTACCTGGTCGCCACTTAAAGTTAAGGGATGCAAATTAAAGGCAGTAGTTAATTCGAAATGTTGTCTCACAGAGGCTACAGGTAGGGCATACGTGCTACCTTCAAACATAAGAACAAGCTTTTGGCCTCCTTGCGGTCCATAGATAGTGATATGCCTAGCCATTACATAAAACTATTTTAATGAAAGGTGGACCAATAGGATTACTGCTCAAGAACTGTGGGCTAATTGAGTTACGATGCTGGGTAGTACAAACATTAACCAAAGTGGGAAAATTGAAAAAGACCAAAGTTAATTGATTTAATTGCAATGTGTGATGGTGGAGACGTCGCAGCCGTCGAGCATTCAAGAACGTCTCCTATCAATCATGTAAAATTCCATTTTTTCACGTCACGTTCGAGTTGGGCGTTTTTAACTTCAAATTAACTCAAGACTCTTCTTATGAATCATGATAGACAATCACCATGATGTCTGGGAATTTTTTCAAAATCCGAACAACATTTACGACATTTATGAAAAAATATTGGAGATCTTTAAAGAACTTTAAATATTTGAGAGTTTTTTTTAAGAATTTTATATAAATCAAAATTGAAGCAGAAAATAGTTGTGAGCGACTCGTAGAGCTCGAAAAAAATTTTTGTTTAGTGTAATCCCACCTTCGAGCCCTCCTTAGTACAAATAGCAAGTAGCCCTTATCGAACCAACTCCCGCAAGCTCATAAAGCCAATTTCCCAGCTCACAACAGCTATCAATAGCAACTCCTTGTACGCTAAAGCCACTTAAACCTAACCTACACAATCTCGCGCCATCGACGAAAAAAGACGAGACTAAGCGACTATTACTCAATTTTTGTAACTTTTTTGTGAAGGTAGAATACCTACAAAATTCTGGTAGTTTCGTGTAAAACTTGAGACCATTCTCTCAATGGTAATTTCGTGTAAAACCCAAAACTTGAGACCATTCTCTCGATGGTAATTTCGTTTAAAACCCAAAACTTGAGACCATTCTCTCGATGGTAGTTTCGTGTAAAACTTGAGACACTTATCGTGTGAAACTTGAGACCATTTAACTCCATGGACCAAATAACTGAAGTGTTATCATCTGTAGGTTTGGCAAGTTTTTAAACAAAAACGTTTTTGTGGAGACAAAGGCGCACGACATAGAGAGCCATTGATGGGGACGCGTAGGACACAGGCCTCGTCTCTTCTCTACTACAAGTAGCGCGCGCCGACGTGCGCTCGTTGCGGTAGCTTGCAGTTTCCAGCCTTGCTATTGTCGAGCTCCGAGTTTCCAGCCCTGCTGTCGTCAAGCTCCAAGTTTCCAGCCCTGCTATCATCTTTCAGAGAGTCTGCTTGTGACTTGCGCTACCTAACACAGCTGCCTGAGAGTCTGCTTGCGCTGCCTGTGTGCTTGCGCTGCCTAACACAGAGTCGGGTATGTTTTTTTTAGCACTTAGATACCATAGTATGTTTTTTTTAACACTTAGATACTTAAATACATGTAAAATAGTGTATGTTTGTGAAAATGAATTTTTCCGAACACTGGTTAATAGTATTTCCAGCTTTTAAAAATGAGAGAGAGAGAGAGAGAGAGAGAGAGAGAGAGAGAGAGAGAGAGAGAGAGAGAGAGAGAGAGAGAGAGAGAGAGAGAGGGGTACCCTCAACAGTTCGGAAAAAATGTGTGTCAGCTTCTTGCGAGATTTTTTTGGCTAGTATAGTAAAATTGCCTAGTTTTGGAGGGATTTTTGTAAAATGAATTTTCCCGAACACTGGTTAACAGTATTTCAAGCTTCTCAAAATGAATGAGAGAGAGAGAGAGAGAGAGAGAGAGAGAGAGAGAGAGAGAGAGAGAGAGAGAGAGAGAGAGAGAGAGAGAGAGAGAGAGGTACCCTCAAGTGTTCGAAAAAAATGTATGTCAGCTTAATTTTTTGTCATTTTCAATTTTCAAAATTCATGATGAGCGCAAGGGAAAAAGCAGGCTAAAATAGAGGAAAATACTATCGCAATGACCGAACGCCGGCGTGCAGCCCTATCAACAGGCTTGAAATTTTGCCGTGGTTGGCTTGCTTAGCCAATTGTTTCCCACCGAATGGTGTTGAATGATGTATCATTATGTCCAATCAACTAGAGATTCTGCATTTTGTTTTTTTTTTGGTTAATACAACTTAATTTTAAATGTAGAGCTACTTATGCCATGTCTGCAAATTTAAGTTTAGCTTTGACTTGTGTAGGTCAATTCACGACAAGGGCAATCGATGGTAGGCAAAAATGGTACATCTAATCGAAGAGGGCGTCCTCCTGCCAGGTGTTTTAAACTTTTAAATATCTGCAATTAAATATTCTTATGAATTTTTTACATTTTTAATGATGTTGGAATAAATAAATAGCCTTGGTTTCTAAAATCTGTTGGAGATATATCTCATGGGCTATGCATAGTATTTGAAATAGTGCTCTAAATTAAATTTTGTTTCATTTTGTTATTCCATAACAATACTTTATGTTTCATTATGTGTTTTCGTCAACAACTGATTTCCTTTTGAAGGTTACTAAAAATGTTGAATTGTTTATTTACATTGGATCAGCCCTAGATCCCGTGGTCGTGCCCGGAGAGGGAGGAGTAGTGACCAAATCTCTTATGGTCATGTGGACAGTAGTGACCAAGTCTCTTCGGTTTCAGCTACTATCATGGTAGAGGAGCTAGAAACACAAGAAGAGGAGATTCTATCTATGGACATGGGGCAGGGATCTTTACATGAGATAGATGAGACACTAGCCCCTGAGGAGAATGGGTTGCAGATAGTCCCATGGAGATAAGGGACGAGGTTAGTGCAGCCGCAGAAATGGAGGATGAACAAAAAATCTTCATGCATAGGGGAGAAGATATGCTTGAGAGCACACGTGCATTTAGCTACTTTGATTGTCCCTCTATTCCCTTGTGCAGATTGATTCCATATGCAAGGGTGAGAGGGTTGAGAGACGATCTTAGTGGGTTGAAGTCTGCCTTTGCAAAAGAAGGCTATATGCCAAAAAAAGGAGCTTTCATTGTCTCTTTATTGACATGCAAAAGAGAGGAGAGCCTTGTGACAGGTATGTCAATACTTTCTATCTTTTTGCCATTGTTCACATTCTTTGGATTTTGTTTAAAGTTTAACTTTTGTGTGTACTCAAGATGAGATCAAAGCAACATGGGGACCTCTATGGAATGAGATCAATGATGAATTCGAATGTGAATTGAAAAAGAAACCAAAGTTTCAAGATCTTGTCAATCACATGTTCTATGTTTGGGAAGGGAATCATCGTACTGTGGCATGGACAGAGGCAATTAAAGAAAGGTTTTCCACTTCTAAGGAGAAACATTGTCGTGTTTTGTGCACTATCATAGATCCTACCAAAGTGCCTGAGATTGCGTTGCTAAGCAGTTTGCAAAGAATGAACTTGTAAGTGTTTTGCTTGTTCAACTTTGCTAGTATTTAAGTTATTGTATATTTGAATGCTTACATGATATGTCAATGCAGCATGAATACTCATGCTCTGGTTGCCACTCATCTTCGTGATGAGATCGTTAATACCACACACATTTGTGCGGCGGATCATGTGATGTACTTAAACGGTTTACCCGAAAAGGATCAAATTCTTATTGCCGCCGTACGGACAAAGTATGCCAAAGGTTCTGAGCCTTGGTATCCGCTCACTCGACGTTACCTTGGCAGATTGGTCTATGATGTATGAATCAAATAAATTTCTTTCTTTTGGCATTGGTGTGAGTGATTATTAATATAGTCTTGCTTATTTTGGATTTTAGATTCAAATGACAAAAGAGAAAGAGAAGAGAATGTCGAATGTGAAGCATGGTTTGTCTAACGAAGACTTCAAAAAGGAAGAGGAGAGAATTCACCAAGAGATCACACACAAATATCAAGATCGTATTGGGAAGGTACTTTATTTGTTTGCATCTACTCTTTGTTCGTGGCGAATGGTACAATATGTAATTAGAGTAATTGCCATTTTTACACTCATATTGCAGTTACTTAACATTGTGGATCCCAACCTTGCGACGGATTGGTTAGCAAGGGTTTTGTCTCTGAAATGGGGTAATGATAGTTGGGCTACATTGGAGAAATTGAACTTAATAGCACTCCAAGATGCTCCCGTTCAAATCAAGATTCATTGGATTTCTTTGCTTGAGGCGGACAAGATTACAAGGGGTGCATATGGTCTTAAGAAAGGAGATCACGTCTTCCGCATGTAAGATGATCCTTGATAATTAATCTTGAATTTGTTGTACTGTCTTTTTTTTCTCTCACTCTTTTTGGACTTGTAGGTGGCTTCGTAGAGAGGGTTTTTTGGCACGAGTCTTTGAAAGAGCATTTCAGATTGTGTCAGATCTTATGGATGTGCCTGGCGTTGTGCCTTTGCCACATGACTCTACCCTCACATTCTATTTTGAGGAGATAAAATTTGAAGCCAGGCCCTTTTTGTTTCCAATTGAAGTGTCTCTTGGAGCAAAGACGAAGGATGTGGAGAAGCAGGCATTGAAGAAGGTAGATACATTGCGAATGGAAGCACAACGTTTGTCTTTCAGGTGAACAATTTATTAATTGCAATTTTATTAATTTGTTATGTTTATGTGATGAGCTTCATGTGACTTGTTAGTTGTTCATTGTAGATTCTTTATGTTTTTGGTATCCAAGAATGTGTTGCCGGCCATGCCTTTTTTGGCAAGACAGTGGACTCAGATGGCTACTCAAGACACATGCATGTACCCCTCAAGTATGCGCACCTTGAGTGCATGGGAGATTGAGAATTGTCCGTGGTGGATAGATATGGAAAAAGGCCATGTTCTTGGTCGTGAAAGAGAGCTGCATGACACGATGTCGAGGGATGTTGTGATACAAAATCCACCAGCAGATAGACGAGAGGTGCCTCATGCAGGTATGTTTCACTCTTTGGCATGCCAAACAACCAGAAGTTAGTAGTATTTTGACTTAAAATGTTTTGTTTAAGATGCACGCAACTCTCAAAAGGAAAAGGAAACATTTGTGGATACGATCGTAGAGAAGGATGTGGGCTCAATGCCTGGTATGTCTTATAAATGTTTGTTAATGCTTTCCAAAAATATGCTTCATAGATGACTAATTTTATCTTGTTGTGATGTTCCAGTGTCTTCTGGCACCATCATGGCTAGGAAGACTATCTCATTTGTTTATCTTGTGGAGTCTCCACTACAAAACATATCCAGTTTTGTTGACACACGGTGCATGGCCATAGTGGGGGACTACATTTCCATTGCTGCAGACTTTAGAGCGGGAGTCCGGAATCCCTTATGGATCCCTGTACATGAGCATCTTTCACGGGCACGTTCGGAGGCTACACTATATACTCGCACGGGGAGAGCCGTTCCAAGGGCTGATGATTTCATTTTCTTGGATCTCCCCTTTGGTGGGTCTCTAGTAGGCTCCTCTACTCTACCTCACTGGGACATTTTTCAGTGAGGATCATGTGTGTGTTGGAGTTCATTTGGCTTTCTCGACGCTAGTAGATTCAGGCTGGCTTCTAATCATGGTGTCTACGGCGAGTGAGATCCTTTTGTTTATGATCATGCCATAAGATAGTAATAATCATTGTAAGTGTTTGTACTAATTAATGCTTTGAACAGGAGAGGCCATTGGGTGGGTGGAAAGGTTTTTTCGTGCTGCAGAGCTGGTTGTTCATCGACGTATTGTAGTACTCCATCATGGAGCCTGTGGTCATTTTGAGAGTTTTGGCGGTCCTATTGAGGTGACACACTTGCTTTGTATTAATACTCTAATAATTTATGTTGTTGCTTTCTCTAACCGTGCCTCTTTTGTTACAGTGTCTTTGCTCTGTGCTATTTATGGTTCATCGAGTAGGTATGCATCCACCGTGCTTCGTAGCAGAGAGCACTGTTCTATTTTCTCGCCTTGGCATGCAGTCATCGGATTCTTTTAAGATGCATCATATTCCGGAGCTCTCTCAAGCTAGATTATCATCAGGTGAGCCATTGCGAGGTGGATTGCAGCAGAGCCATTCTTTTGTTGCATGCTTTGTGGAGCTCCTTTGTCGGCGTGGAGATATTTGCTTGGAGCTTGGATGTGGTACAGCCCCTGCACTGGCGGCTTGTGTGGGATCAGGACGGACATGTGTTGCGCTCGACATTGATGAGCCATTGATTTCAGGATATGTGCTACCATTACTCCGTCGTAGAAAGCAGAGCAGAGAGGACCCCTCCACCTCCTTAGATATTGATGATGAGGGTGATATGCCATCGCGTGTCAATCCCTTTGATGACTAGTGAGGCCCACGTCTTACTATGCCATTGACATTGCTTATGTTTTTTTATCCTTTTGATGTCAACATTGGTATTTAGTGTTTATGGATATTGCTTCTATGTCTTGTTTAGTATTTTGTCTTGATGATGCATTTTCTTGTTGATTGGAAGTTCCATGCCGGTCTATGCTGAGGAGATGGCTCGGAGCATGGAAGCGGACATGCGATACGATTCTGAAATCTGTGAGACACATCGGAGACGGAATGTCTACATCGACGATGAGTGTGAGAATTGAGGGATTTGTAGCATATGGTTCTTGTGATGCTCATTTAGCAGTGAACCCCATTATTCTATTTCACTTGGTCTCGTTTCTTGTGTGGGTCTGTTTAGAGATGAGATTGGTGGGGAATCCAGCAAAGGTGTACGGTTGGCATGATGCAATGGTGGGCAATCACCAAAATGTGTTGTGATCATTTGGATTTGAAGGTTGGAGAGGCTGTTGGCCGTCTGGAGTGGGTTGTGGTGTTGGGTTATCCACATGTGATTGAGGATGTGGATTTGAAGCCGTGGATTTTGCATGAGGTGTTGACTTCGATTTTTCTATGATGTGAGTGGTGGTGGTGACATTGATGTGCATAGTGGTCTATTCTTGTGTATTGTCTATGTGGTGCAAGATAATAGTGAGTGCTTGTTTGGGCTCGAGAGGATCTTTTAGGGTGTTCAAACAAGAAATGAACCTCAAGTTGTGAGTTATGACTTATATACTACTTAAAGTATTACAAAAATTTGAAAACTCAATAAAACTAATAAAATTTTTAAAAAAACTCCAAAACAGACAAAACTTGATCCACAGGACCATTGATTGGGGCATCAACACTACATGTTTACAATAGAAATGGTTAGTGTCAAAAATTATTAGTTTTCCACCCAACACCTATCATTTTTCCACCTTGTCTCCGAGCATCACCAAAATCGCTCTCTTGCACTTGAAGCATGATATGATTGTGATTTCCTCACGCTAACGACTTTCCTTATTCTACATTTCAAAATTATTTTCACTACATTCTGCTCGCTAAAAATTTGTAGAACCAATTGAACATCTCGCGTAGGGCATTTCTCCTTTTCCTTCCACCTCCGTTACGTATATTTTTCAATTACACTGCTATTTCTTAATAGTGTGAGTGCTCCATTCCTTGACTACTTCAGATGCCCAATGAACCATAGGTGTTGAGAAAAAATGCACTATGTGCAACAAGAATGTGTTGACAAAAAAACTTTAGGTCAAACACAGATGCATTTTGACTATAGAGACCAAGTGTTCAACCCACCATGTAATGTGTTATGTGTGTCTCTCCCCAGGCATTCACCACTTGTGCTATGAAACTATTGATTACAAACTTTAAGGTGGATATCTCATCACAGGTTAGCTTGGACTTTTCAAGCAAATGAAAAATATTATCAACAAATTGCCACACACAAGCACTCTTAATTCCTAAGGCTGCTTTGTTGCCTCTATAGGTGGTAATGTCACACACCTTTTTCCACAAAGCCTTCACCAATCAAGCACTCGACGGCTGGGGGGCACCGTTGATGAATTTTTTAGGAAACCGGGCAAGGGGGAAGCGTACAAAGGTGGCGGGATGCCCACAACACATGGTGGTGCTCGGTGGGGTCCAATGGTGCAAAAAACCCTTGTGCACTGTGGGCATCCAACCACCTTTCTATGCTCCCCCATGTTGCCCGATTTCGTAAAAAATTCAATGGCAGTGCCCCCCCCCGATCGTCGAGTGCTTGATTGGTGGAGGTGACTTTAAATTTAACAACTTAAAAATTTCAAATACTAAATAAACACAATATATATAATCAATTGTTATGATTGCACCGAATGGTAGAAATTTGACTCATTGATATTATATGAAAAGATTACAAATCTCATAAAGAGAGGTTACATGGGATAAACTAATTTTTATGCACGCACCCTTCATTTTGCAAATTGATTTGGCTAGAGATAAATCCGTATTTTTTAGGGTAACTTGCTTTGCATGCACCATACAAGAAATGTCATCCTGAAAGAATACACCAAAATGTCTTCGACGCCATCTTGTAGGGCCAACAAAGTTTCACGTTGTATGTGGGTCATGGAATCACTATATTTATCCATTATCTCTCTCACCATTCAAGAGAAGGCCGTTTTTGGTATGATCGCCTCAATGCTCTTCTAATACTTCTAGATCTCCCGCAAAGCAACGGTGCCTGGCCTCCATCTTCGTTTCTTCTATGATGTTGGCCTGTGGTAAAGGAGCCGCTTGCCTGGCCCACTGAGGAGGGTCATTTTTTACTTTTATTTTCTCCTCTCCTCTTGGGCCCGTTGTTGTTTCGACATGAGCATGTGCTTTTTCTTCTTTGCACATTGTTTAGCTCTTTTAAGAAAATTTTGAATGCCTAGAGCTCCTAGTTTTTGCATGTTTGGGCGGCTCAAACTCTGTCCTCTGCTGCTTTCCTCTCTGCCTCTACCCATGCTTGTAAATTAGTCAAGTGGGGTCTCTTGGCCTTGGCTCTCTGCCACTCCTCTTGCTCCCTTTGTCTTTTCTATTCTTCTTGCATTCCTTGTGCTTCTTTCTCAACTACCTCTTTCCTTTGCATCTCTTCATTTGTTTCTCATGCTTCAAAAACAGGGTCACCTGGTAATACTTTGATCACCCTTTGTTTGAACCGCTAGGGAATTTTTTGCGATGTAGATGCCTCGATTTCTTTAGCATTAGGTGATGTGATAGCAAGGAAGGAATGCTCATTTAGCAACGGACTTCTTCACTTGGTCTTGTTCTTGTGTGGATTTGTTTAGAGATGAGATTGGTGGGGGATCTAGCAGAGGTGTACGGTTGGCTTGATGTAATGGTGGGAGATCACCAAAAATTTGTTGCATGGTGGTTTGATCACTTGTTGAAGTCGTGGATTTTTCATGAGGTGTTGGCTGTGGATTTTCTATGGTGTGAGTGGTGGTGGGGAGATTGATGTGCATAGAGGTCTGTTCTTGTGTATTGTCTATGTGGTGCAAGATATGAGTGCGTGTTGGTTTGGGCTTGAGAGGATCTTTTAAAATGTGTAAATGAGAAATGAACTTCAAGTTATGAGTTTTGACTTATATAGTACTTAAAGTTTTTTTTAAAAATAAAAATTCAATAAAACTAATATATAAAAACTTTAAAACAAACAAAACTTGACTCACGGAACCACTGATTGGGGCATCAACATTGCATGTTTACAATAGGAATGGTTAGTGTCCAAAATTTGTTAGTTTTTCACCCAATGCCTACCATTTTTCCGCCTGACCACCAACCATCACCGAAATTGTTGTCTTACACTTGAAGCATGATATGATTGTGATCGCCTCATGCTAACCACTTTTTCTATTTTACATTTCAAACTTCTTTGCACTCTAGTTTTCTTTCTCTCTCTCCGCACTAAAACTCTGTAGAACCAATTGAACGTCTCGTATAGGGCATTGCTCCTTTTCCTTCTACCTCTATGATGTGTATTTTTGAAGTACACTGCTATTGCTTGATAGTGTGAATGCTCCATTCCTTAGCTACTCCAGATCCCCAATGAACCGTAGGTGTCAAGAAAATATACACTATGTGCAATAGAATGTGTTGAAAAAAAAAACTTTAGGTCAAACACAGATGCATTTTGACTATAGAGACCAAGTGTTCAACCCCCATGTAATGTGTTATGTGTGTCTCTCCCCAGGCATCCACCATTTGTGTTGTGAAACTGTTGAGTACAAACTTTAAGGTGAATATTTCATCACAAATTAGTGTTAGGAAATATGACGTAGCTAAGTAGATGAATGAGTAGTTTACTTAATGGAGAGAGATAAATTATCACACACGAGAGATTATAGAGTAAAGAGAGAGAGAGAGAGAGAGAGAGAGAGAGATCACACAATATACGTGGTTCACCCAATGTGGGCTACATCCACGGGAAAGCAACCACTGAATGGCTTTAGTACTTCAAACAAGAAGGAGGTTACAAAGGGATTATATCCTTAATAGAGCTCCCATCTTGCTTAACTCTCACCACCTCACACCCACATTGTTGCATCAACTTCACACTGCAAAATGTGTGTAGAAATGGCCTCCTTTTATAGGCCAAAAGGGTTGCCCTCTCTCAAGAGAGGCAGCCATGTGTAGCCTCCCTTGTGTAGACAAGTCTAAATGGACTCTCCAATCCGCCCATGTGTGGCCGCCCTTGAGAAGACAAGTCCGCCTATGAAATCGGCCACATTGGCCATTGAATTTGGCCATCGGTCACCGGACAACCAACCAAATGATTGGCCGCTTTTCAATCACTTTTCGGCCGTCGTCCGGCCATAATTTTGGCAAAAAGAAATATTCCGACAATTTTTTTGGTTTTTGACGAGTGCTTTTTCTTCACGCACGATGGATCTCCTCATAATGGGGACCTTACAAGTGTGCATTTTTAATACAAAAAATTACAAGGGGTAAATCAAGCTCCATACTTAACAATTAGCTTTGGCTTTTCAAGGAGATGAAAAATATCATAAACAGACTACCACACACGAGTACGCTTAATTTCTAAGACTGCTTCACTGCCTCTATAGGTGATAATGTCATACATCTTTTTCAAAAAAAAAATCCACCAATAAAGCACTCGGGCCAGGGGGCACCATTGATGATTTTTTTAGGAAACAGAGCAAGGGGGGAAGTGTACGGAGTTATCAAGACGCCCACAATGCACGGTGATGCTCTGTGGGATCCGATGGTGCAAAAAAACCATGTGCATTATGGGAATCCCACCACCCTTCTATGCTCCCCTCATTGCCCAGTTTTGTAAAGAATTCAACGGTGGTGCCCCCCCCGGGCGTCTGTTGTTTTATTGGTGGAGGTGAGTTTAAATTTAACAACTTGAGAAATTAAAATATTAAATGAACACAATGTGCATAATCAATTGTTATGATTGCACCGAATGGTAGAAATTGAAAAGATTTCAAACCTCGTAAAGCGATGCTACATGGGATAAACTAATTCTTATGTACGCACCCTTCATTTTGCAAATTGATTGCTAGAGCTAAATCCGTATTTTTTAGGGTAACTCGCTTTGAATGCACCATACAAGAAACACCATCCCTATATAATTGCACCAAAATGTCCTCGGTGGCATCTTGTAGAGCCAATAAAGCAGCATGTTGTATGTAGGTCACGAAATCACTATATTCATCCATTATCTCTCTCACCACTCAAGAGATGGCCGCTTTTGGTATGATTGCCTCAGTGCTCTTCTAATACTTTTGGATCACCTGCAAAGCAATTGTGCATGGTCTCCATCTTCGTTTCTTCTGTGTTGTTGGCGGTGGTGGAGGAGCCGCTTGCTTGACCCATTGAGGAGGGTCATTTTTGTAATTTTTCCTCCTGTCCTCCTGGGTCCGTTTTTGTTCGGGTATGAGCTTGTGATTTCTTTTTCTTCTTTGCACATTGTTTTGCTATTTTGAGGAATTTTTTGAAGGCCTAGAGCTCCCAGTTTTTGCTTGTTGGTTGGCTCGAGCTCTGTCCTCTACCGCTTTCCTCTCTACCTCTGTCTGTGCTTGTAGATTATCCAAGTGGGGTCTCGTGGCCTCGGCTCTCTGCCACACCTCTTGCTCCCTTTGTCTTTTTTGTTCTTCTAGGATTCTTTGTGCTTCTTCCTCAACTGTCTCTTTCTTTTGCATCTCTTTGTTTCTCTTCCATCTTTTAGCTTCTCGTGCTTCAAAAACAGGGTCACCGGGTATTACTTTGATCACCCTTTGTTTGACACGCTCAAAAAAATTTTGTGATGTAGATGCCATAGTTGCTTGAGCACCAGGCACTGCGACAGTAGGCAAGGGTTGCTCATTAAGCAGCCGACCCTGGTATTCTTCTTCACTTGGTCTTGTTTCTTGTGTGGTGATATTGGTGGAGGACCCGACATAGGTGTATGGTTGGCATGATGTAATGGTAGGAGATCACCAAAAATCTGCCGCATTATGGTTTGATCATTTTGATTCAAAGGTTGGGGAAGCTATTGGGCATCTGGAGTGGATTGTGGTGTTGGCTTATCTAGATGTGATTGAGGATTTAGATTTGAAGCTGTGGATTCTGCATGAGGTACTGGTTGTGGATTTTCTATGGTGTGAGTGGTGGTGGTGACATTTATGTACATAGTGGTCCGTTCTTATGTATTGTATCGAGTGCAAGATATGAGTGCGTGCTAGTTTGGACCCAAGACGATCTTCTAGGATGTGCAAATGAGAAATGAACTTCAAGTTGTGAGTTTTGACTTATATAGTACTTTTAAATTAAAAAAACCTCAATAAAACTAATAAAAATTTAAAGAAAAACTCCAAAATAGACAAAACTTGACTCATGGAACCACTGATTGGGGCATCAACATTGCATGTTCACAATAGAAATGGTTAGTGTCAAAAATTTATTAGTTTTTCACCCAATGCCTATCATTTTGCTGCCTTGCCTCCAACCATCACCGAAATCGATCTCTTGTACTCGAAGCATGATATGATTGTGATCGTCTCATGCCAACCACTTTCCATATTCTTTGCAATCTAGTCTTCTTCCTCTCTCTCCATGCTAAAACTCTGTAGAACCAATTGAACATCTTGTGTAGGGCATTGCTCCTTTTTCTTCCACCTCCATGGCATGTATTTTTAAAATACACTGTTACTGCTTAATAATGTGAGTGCTCCACTCCTTGGCTACTCTAGATGTCCAATAAACCATAGGTATCGAGAAAAAATGCACTATGTGCATGTTGAAAAAAAAACTCAAGGTCCAACACAGATGCATTTTGACTATAGAGACCAAGTGTTCAACCCACCATGTAATGTGTTATTTGTGTCTCTCCCCAAGTATCCACCATTTTTGCTGTGAAACTATTGATTACATACTTTAAGGTGGATATCTCATCATATGTTAGCTTTGCCTTTTCAAGCAAATGAAAAATATAATCAACAGACTGTCACAGAGCACGCTTTATCTCTAAGACTTCTTCATTGCCTCCGTAGGTGGTAATGTCACACGCCTTTTTCCAAAAAAACCTCCACCAATCACAAGCACTCAGTGGCCACGGGGTACCGTCGGTGAATTTTTAGGAAATTGGGCAAAGGGGGGGAGCGTACAGAGGAAATGCACACCCATGATGCACGGCGAGCTCGATGAGGTCCAACGGTGTAAAAAATCCTTGTGCATTGTGGGCTTCCCACCACCTTCGTATGCTCCCCCAGTTGCCCAGTTTCATAAAAAATTCACCGGCGATGCTCCCCCTCCACCGGGTGCTTGATTGGTGGAGGTGAGTTTAAATTTAACAACTTGAGAAATTCAAATACTAAATGATCACAATGTACATAATCAATTGTTACAATTGCACCGAATGGTAGAAATTCGACTCATTGATATTATAAGAATGGATTATAAATCTCATAAAGAGAAATTACATGGGATAAATTTATTCTTATGCATGCATCCTTCATTTTGCAAATTGATTGTTAGAGCTAAATCCATATTTGTTAGGGTAACTCGTTTTGAATGCACCTTACAAGAAACACCATCCTTGAATAGCTGCACCAAAATGGCATCGGCAGCATCTTGTAGAGCCAATAAAGCAACACGTTGTATGTGGGTCACGGGATCACTATATTCGTCCATTATCTCTCTCACCACTCGAGAGAAGGACGCTTTTGGTATGATTGCCTCGGTGCTCTTCTAATACTTTTGGATCTCCTGCAAAGAAATTGTGACTAGCCTCCATCTTCCTTTCTTCTGTGATGTTGGCGATGGTGGAGGAGCCGCTTGCCTAGCCCATTGAGGAGGGTCATTTTTGTACTTTTTCCTCCTCTCCTCCTGGGCCCATTGTTGTTCGGGAATGAGATTCTGCTTTTTCTTCTTTGCACATTTTTTTGCTATTTTGAGGAAATTTTGAAGGCCTAGAGCTCCCAATTTTTGCTTGTTGGGCGGCTCGAGCTCTGTCCTCTGCCTTCTGCCCGTGCTTGTAAATCAGCCAAGTGGGGTCTCTCGGCCTCAACTCTCTGCCACTCCTCTTGCTCCCTTTGTCTTTTTTGTTCTTCTTGCATTATTTATGCTTCTTTCTCAACTGCCTCTTTCTTTTGCATCTCTTCCGTCTCTTGGCTTCTCGTGCTTCAAAAACGGGGTCACCTAGTAATACTTTGATCACCCTTTGTTTGACCACTGAGAAAATTTTTGCGATGAAGATGCCACAGTTGCTTGAGCGCCAAGTGTTTTCATAGCAAGCGAGGACTGCTCATTTAGCAGTGGACCCTGGTATTCTTCTTCACTTGGTCTTGTTTCTTGTGTGGGTCTATTTAAAGATGAGATTGGTGGGGGATCCGACACAGCTGTACGGTTGGCATGATGTAATGGTGGGTGATCACCAAAAAATTACTACATGGTGGTTTGATCATTTCGATTCGAAGGTTGGGGAGGCTGTTGGGCATCTGGAGTGGGTTGTGGTGTTGACTTATCCAGATGTGATTGAAGATGTGGATTTGACGCCGTGGATTTTGTATGAGGTGTTGGCTGCGGATTTTCCATGGTGTGAGTGGTGGTGGTGACATTGATCTGCATAGTGATCTATTCTTGTGTATCGCCTATATGGTGCAAGATATGAGTGTCTGCTGGTTTGGGCTCGAGAGGATCTTCTAGGATGTGCAAATGAGGAATGAACTTCAAGTTGTGAGTTTTGACATATATAGTGCTTAAAGTTTTAAAATTTAAAAATTTTAAAAAACTTATAAAAAATTAAACAAAAACTCAAAAATAGACAAAACTTGACCATGGAACCACTGATTGGGGCATTAACATTGCATGTTTACAATAGAAATGGTTAGTGTCAAAAATTTATTAGTTTTCTACCCAACACCTACCATTTTTCCGCCTTGCCTCCAACCATAACCGAAACGGATCTCTTGCACTTGAAGCATGATATGATAGTGATCACCTCACACTAAACACTCCTAGTATAGCTTTGATCACCTTTTCTTTGAACCACTCGGAAAACTTAGTGATGTAGATATCGTGGTTGCTTGAGTGCCAAGTGCTGTGACAACACGTGAGGGATGCTCATTTAGCAGGGAACCCCCGGTACTCTTCTTCACTTGGTCTTGTTTCTTGTGTGGGTGTGTTTAGAGATGACATTGGTGGGGAATCCGGTAGAGGTGTACGGTTGGCATGATGTAATGGTGGGCGATCACCAAAAATCTGCCGCATTCTAATTTGATCATTTGGATCCGAAGGTTGGGGAGGTTGTTGGGTGTCTGGAGTGGGTTGTGGTATTGGGTCATCCAAATGTGATTGAGGATGTGGATTTGAAGCAATGGATTCTGCATGAGGTGTTGGCTATGGATTTTCTTTGGTGTGAGTGGTGGTGGTGACATTGATGTGCATAGTGGTCTGTTCTTGTGTATCGTCTATGTGGTACAAGATATGAGTGTGTGCTTGTTTGGGCTCGAGAGGATCTTCTAGGATGTGCATGCTACAAACGAGAGCATAGTGGCCCTGCAAAACATATCAATAGCACATAATTGATGATAAATCTAGTAAATCTACATGCCTGCACAATCGTGTATGTAGGAAATTCATAGCAAATCCGGCACGAGATAGATAGAGAGTGAGATAGAGAACAAGAGATCATGTGTAGGAGCACCTCCTAGAGAGAAGTGCTACGCTGACACAGCGAGAGAGAAGAGAGGATAGAAGAAGAATAGCGCAGACACTCGGTGCAATCTTCCCCCGTGCAAGAGTGAGCATTTTCCTCTCGCACATATTTATTTATAGATTCTTCAATGCTAAAAATAAATACACATTGGTCGGTCGGACTTGAATGGCCTTAGCTCATAAAGAGAATTAAAATAATGAAATTTCCATAAAGATGATATCTTTTGCATAACCCTTAGCCTTTTCCACCTGTCACTTGCACTAGATAATAAAATATCAATTCCATTACATACCTCTCCGTTAGAAAGCAACTATCCTTAGTTGCAAAGATAATAATCTACAAACCATACTTGTCAAAAAAAGTGATTAGTATCCTCTGTCAAAAATATCACATAATAAAAGAAAAATGAAAGTAAACAACATTGCTTATGCATGTTGTCCATCCAGATACTACTTATTCTAGTGTCCCATACCACTAGAATAAGCGCTATATGTCATACTCTGACAAATAAGGATATCATTGGTCACACTCATCATTCAATACTCATCTCAAGTTCAATTCCATAAAGTAGTGTCGTCACAACACAAAAAAAAATCATTGTATACCAATTTCAAATCCAATTCCAAATCACTGTCATTATATACTCGGGTTTGTTAGGAAATAGGACGTAGCTAAGTAGATGAATGAGTAGTTTACTTAATGGAGAGGATAATTTTCACACACGAGAGATTATAGCATAGAGAGAGAGAGATCACACACGATATATGTGGTTCACCCAATGGGCTACGTCCAAGGAAAAGCAGTCACTCATTGGCTTTAGTACTTCAAACAAGAACTAAGTCACAAAGGGATTATACCCTTTTGGAGCTCCCGCCTTGCTTCACTCTCACCACCTCACATCAACTTCACAATGCACCACAATGCTTCACAATCCATTATTGTGGGTAGAGGAGGCCTCCTTTTATACGCCAAAAGGGCTGCCATCTCTCATGAGAGGCAGCCGTGTGCAGCCGCCCTTGTGTTGACAAGTCCAAATTGGACACTCCAATCTGCCCATGTGTGGCTGCCCTTGAGAAAAAAAGTTCGCCTTAGAAATCGGCCATTGGCCATTGACTTCCGGCCACCGGCCATTGACTACTACTGGCAACCGGCCAAACGACTGGCCATTTTTTGACCATTTTTCGATCGTCGTCCGGCCATAATATTCAGGCAAATAGGAATATTCCGTTGGTCATGAAAATTTTTGGTTTTCGACGAGTGATCTTTCTTCATGCACGATGGCTTCTCCTCCCTTGTAGTTTTTAATCCAAAAATTACAAGGGGTAAATCAGACTCCATACTTGACAATCTCCCACTTGGAGACTGATCTCCACACCAAATGTGTGACTGCTTTCCATCCTGGCTTCTTATCCTTGAATGCCGATTGAAGATGAGCATAAGCTCAACTTCTCCTTGTTGACCACCTTTGTAAACATGTCTCCAGGATTTTCACTTGTATGCACCTTTCCTAGCTTTAGTTGTCCCTCTTTCAAAAGAGTGCATATGAAGTGATATCTTGCCTCAATGTGCTTTGTCCTTGAATAAAAGGTTGACTTTTTTGGAAGATGCATAGCGCTTTGGCTATCACTGTACAAGATGAAATTGTCTTGTTTGAATCCAAGCTCTTCTACGAATCAGTGAAGCCACATAATTTCTTTGCTTGCCTCTGTCATTGCTACATATTCTGCTTCCGTGGTAGAAAGTGAGACCACTTTCTGAAACTTTGAAGCCCAGCTTACTGTTGTGCCTCCAACCATGAAGACATAGCCAGTAGTGCTCCTTCAAGTATCTTTGTCACCTACCATATATGTATCAACATACCCTTAAAAGAAAAATATCAGTTCCCCCAAAATACAAAGCATTTGTTGTAGTCCCTTTCAAATACCTAAGTATCCACTTCGCAGCTTGCCAGTGCACTTTACCTGGGTTGTCCATGAAGCTACTTACAACTCCCACTGCATGTGCAATGTCTGGCCTTGTCTAGACCATAGCATACATAAGAGAACCTATTGCTCTAGCATATGGAACTTTAAACATATAGGCTGTCTCCCCTTGTGCCTTTGGACACATATCCTTGGTTAGTTTAAAGTGACCATCCAAAGGTGTAGAAACTGTTTTTGCATTTTGCATTGAAAAATGCAAAATTGCAAACCTTTCTAGTACCTTCTTGATGTGATCCTCTTTAGATAAATTTATTGTCTTCTTTGTCCTGTCCCTTGATATCTTCATACCAAGTATCCTCTTTGCAGCACCTAAATCTTTCATTGAGAAAGATTTAGACAACTCTTCTTTTAGTTATGTGATGTCCTGCATGTTAGCACTTGCAATCAGCATGTCATCAACATACAACATTAGGACGATCAACTTTCCATCTCCCAAATTCTTTGTGTAGATTCAATGATCTGAGTTGCATCTTTTGAATCCATGATCTAGCATCCATCAATCGAACTTTAAGTACCATTGTCTTTATGATTGCTTTAAACCATACAATCTCTTCTTTAATCTGCAAACCATTTTCTCCTTGACCCTTAATTTATACCATTTTGGTTGAAGCATGTAAATTTCCTCCTCTAAGTCACCGTGAGGGAATGTTGTATTTACATCCATTTGCTCGAGATTTTAAATCATGAGCAGCCACAAGGCTTAAGATAAGCCTAATTGAGTTCATTTTTACAACATAAGAAAATATTTCATTGAAGTCAATACCTTTCTTTTGAGAAAAACCTTTTACCACAAGCCTAGACTTGTACCTTTTCTTCCCACCTTCTTCCTTTAGCTTATACACCCAATTGTTCTAAAGTGCCCGCTTACCTTTAGGCAACTCAACCAACTCCCATGTTTGGTTGCGGTGTAATGAGTCCATATCCACTTGCATGCTCTTTATCCATTCTTCTTTGGATTCGTGTTGTATAGATTCCTCATATGATTTTGGCTCTCTAGAATAAGAGATCAAGAGATGGATGAAGGAAAGTGTAAACCGTTCTGGAGGTCTGCTTGCTCTTGTAGATCTCCGGGGAATAGGTTGAGGTTCCTCATTTGGTTGATGTTGTTGTACATTGTCACCATTTGCACTCCTTGAGTCTTCACTGTCCTCAAGCTCCATGTACTCATCACGTGTTTTTCTCTTCTTTTCAAGTAATCTTTGAACATATTTTGTTCATTGAAAATTACATCCCTACTTGTCAAGATTTTATCATCTTCACGATTCCATAGGTGATACCCAAATTCACCTCTCCATAGCCAATGAAGAAACACTTTTTGGACTTTGCATCTAGCTTTGATCTTAGGCTTCTATCTATGTGCATAAAAGCCTCACACCCAAATACTTTGAAAAATGAATAATTCACCGGTTTACCTGTCTATGCCTCCTATGGAACTCCCCCATCCAATGTCGTTGAGGGCGACCGGTTGATCAAATAGACATATGTACTTATTGCTTCCGCCCAAAGCTCTATGAATGTTACATAATACAATGAGCCACCAACTGATGGTGTCCTTGCAAGACCCCAAACATTAGAATGAACTAGCTCAAGTTTTTATTTTTTCTTTCATTTCTTGATTTTTGAAATTCTACCCTCTTTTGTTTACTATAAACACAATCTTCACAGAACTCTAAGTCCACTTCTTTTAAACCTCGTAGAACCTTATTTGTTTGAAGGATTTGCATTCCTTTGGCACTCATATGCCCAAGCCGGTAGTGCCACACCGCACTATCGACTGCTGTAGTTGTCGCACAAGCTGAAGATTGTGAGTTGACAGTACACAAGTAAAGTGTACCAACCTTTTCTCCTTTGGAAACCACCAAAGATCCCTTTGAGATTTTCCACTGTTTGTTTATGAATGCAATGTTGTGACCTTCACCGTCCAATTGTTTCCGAATGCAATGTTGTGACCTTCACCGTCCAATTGTCTTGTAGATCTCAAATTCTTGCGAAGAGATAGAACATACCAAATATCTTTCAACTTCCATTCATTCCATTAGCAGTTTTGACACAAATTGTACCTTTGTTGAAAATTTCACAAGCTTAATCATCTCCCAAGTATAAATACCAAAAATTACCTTTGGTGTAATCTTGAAAATGTTGCTTGTGTGGTGTCGCATGGAATGAAGCCCTGAAATCTATTATTCATGTTGCATGCTTCCTTGCATGATTTTGGCTCTCTAGAATTTGAGATTAAGAGATTGTTGAAGGAAGGAATAAACCTTTCTAGAGGTCTACTTGCTCTTGTAGATCTTTGGGGAATAGGTTGAGACTCCTCATTTGGTTTATGTTGTTGTATATTGTCACCGTTTGCACTGCTTGAGTCTTCACCATCCTCAAGCTCCATGTACTCATCGCTTGTTTCTTTTGTTTGTTTTCATTCCAAGTAATCTTTGTACATATTTTGTTCATTGAAAATTACATCCCTATTTCTCAAGATTTTACCATCTTCAAGATTCCATAGGTGATACCCAAAAAGTCACCTTCTCCATAGCCAATGAAGAAACGCTTTTTTGACTTTGCATCTAGCTTTGATCTTAAGCTTCTATCTATATGCATGAAAGTCTCACACCCAAACACTTTGAGAAATGAATAATTCACCGGTTTACATGTCCATGCCTCCTCTAGAACTCCCCCATTCAATGTTGTTGAGGGTGACCGGTTGATCAAATACACAGACATACTTAGTGCTTTTGTCCAAAGCCCAAGCGGTAAGCCTGCATGTAGCCGCATGCTTCGTGCTCGCTCCATGATTTTCATGTTTAGCCTTTTTGAAATCCCATTTTGTTGCTTGAGACTAGATGTAAAAATTTTGGTTTCTGACGAGTGATTTTTCTTCATGCACAATGGCTTCTTCTCATAATGGGGGCCTTACAAGTGTGCGTTTTTTAATTAAAAAAATTACAAGGGGTAAATCAAGCTCCACACTTAACAATCTTTCACTTGGAGACTGATCTCCACTCCAAACCTGTGTGACTGCTTTCCATCCTGGCTTCTTATCCTTGAATGCTGATTGAAGGTGAGCAGAAGCTCATCTTCTCCTTGTTGACCACCCTCATCATTCAATACTCAATTCTTATCAATCTCAAGTTCATATCCATAAATATTTTCATGACACAAAATCATCGTATACCAATTTCAAATCCAATTCCAAATCCAAAATACAAATCACTATAATTATATACCCGGGTTTGTTAGGAAATAGGACGTATCTAAGTAGGTGAATGAGTAGTTTAATTAATGGAGAGAGATGTTTTCACACACAAGAGATTATAGAGTAGAGAGAGAGAGAGAGATCACATGATATACGTGGTTCACCCAATGGGCTACATCCAAGGAAAAGCAGCCACTCAATGGCTTTAGTACTTCAAACAAGAAGTAAGTCACAAAGGGATTATACCCTTTTGGAGCTCCCGCCTTGCTTCACTCTCACCACCTCACATCAACTTCACAATGCACCACAATGCTTCACAATCCATTTTTGTGCGTAGAGAAGGCCTCCTTTTATACACCCAAAGGACTGCCATCTCTCATGAGAGGTAGCCATGTGTAGCCGCCCTTGTGTTGACAAGTCCAAATTGGACCCTCCAATCCGCCCATGTGTAGCCGTCCTTGAGAAGACAAGTCCACCTTTGAAATTGGCCACCGGCCATTGAATTCGACCACCAGCCAACAGCCATTGACTTCCGACCACCGGCCATCGGCCATTGACTACTGACCACCCGCCAACCTGCCAAACAACTAGCCGTTTTCCAACCACTTTCTCGCCGTCGTCCTACCATAATATTTTGGCAAAAAAGAATATTCCATTGGTCGTGAAAATTTTGGTTTCCAGCGAGTGATTTTTCTTCACGTACGATGGATTCTTCTCATAAGGGCCTTACAAATGTGCGTTTTTAATACAAAAAATTACAAGGGGTAAATCAGGCTCCATACTTAACAATCTCCCACTTGGAGAGACTGATCTCCACACCAGACCTGTGACTGATTTCCATCCTAGCTTCTTATCCATGAATGCCAATTGAAGATGAGAAGAAGCTCAACTTCTCCTTGTTGACCACCTTTGTAAACATGTCTGCAAAATTCTCACTTGTATGCACCTTTCCTAGCTTTAGTTGTCCCTGTTCCAAAAGAGTGTGTATGAAGTGATATCTCACCTCAATGTGCTTTGTCCTTGAATGAAAGACTGAATTCTTTACAAGATGGATAGCGCTTTGGCTATCGCTGTACAAGACGCAATAGTTTTGTTTGAATCCAAGCTCTTTTAAGAATCTATGAAGCCACAGAATTTCTTTGCTTGCCTCCATCATTGCTACATACTCTGCTTCAGTGATAGAAAGTGAGACCACTTTCTGCAGCTTGGAAGCCCAGATTACTACTTTGTTACCTTCCATATTTGCATTAGCATACCCTTGAAGAAAAGTATCAATTCCTCCAAAATAAAAAGCATTTGTTATTGTCCCTTTTAGATACCTAAGTATCCACTTCATATCTTGCTAGTTCTCTTTACCTGGGCTGTCCATGAACCTACTTACAACTCCCACTGCATGTCCAGATGATAGCATAAATAAGAGAACCTACCGCTGCAGCATATGGAACCTTAGACATATAGGCTCTCTCCTCTTGTGTCTTTGGATATATATTCGTCGTTACTTTAAAGTGACCAGCCAAATGTGTAGAAACCATTTTTTGCATTTTACAAGCAAACCTTTCTAGTACCTTCTTGATGTAATCCTCTTTGAGATAGCTTTATTGTCTTCTTCCTCCTGTCCCTTGATATCTTCATACCAAGTATTCTCTTTGCAACACCTAAATCTTTCATTGAAAGAGATTTAGACAACTCCTCTTTTAGTTCTTTGATGTTCTGCATGTTAGCGCTTGTAATCAACATGTCATCAACATACAACATTAGGATGATGAACTTCCAATCTCCCAAATTCTTTGTCTAAACGCAATGATCTAAGTTGCATCTTCTGAATCCATGATCCAGCATCCATCCATCGAACTTCAAGTACCATTGTCTTGATGCTTGCTTTAAACCATACAAGCTCTTCTTTAATCTGCAAACCATTTTCTCCTTACCCCTTACTTCATAGCCCTTTGGTTGAAGTATGTAAATTTCCTCCTCTAAGTCACCGTGAGAAAATGCTGTATTTACATCCATTTGCTCGAGATTATAATCATGAGAATTTACAAAGCTTAAGACAAGCCTAATTGAGTTCATTTTTACAACATGAGAAAATATTTCATTGAAGTCAATACCTTTCTTTTGAGAAAACCATTTCACCACAAGTCTAGACTTGTACCTTTTCTTCCCACCTTCTTCTTCCTTCAGCTTATACACCCATTTTTTCTTAAGTGCCCTCTTACCTTTAGGCAACTCAACCAACTACCATGTTTGGTTGCGATGTAATGAGTCCATCTCCACTTGCATGCTCTTTATCCATTCTTCTTTGGATTTGTGTTGCATAGCTTCCCCGTATGATTCTAAATCTCCAGAATCTGAGATCAAGAGATTGTTGAAGGAAGGAATAAACCTTTCTGGAGGTCCACTTGCTCTTATAGATCTTTGGGGAATAGGTTGAGGTTCCTCATTTGGTTAACATTGTTGTACGTTGTCACTGTTTACACTGCTTGCGTCTTCACTATCCTCAAGCTCCATGTACTCATCACTTGTTCCTTTTGTTTGCTTTTTTTCCAAGTAATCTTTGTGCATATTTTATTCATCGAAAATTACATCTCTACTTCTCAAAATTTTACAATCTTCAGGATTCCATAGGCGATACCCAAAGTCACCTTCTCCATAGCCAATGAAGAAACACTTTTTGGACTTTGCATCTACCTTTGATCTTATGCTTCTATCTATGTGCATGAAAGCCTCACACCCAAACACTTTGAGAAATGAATAATTCACCGGTTTACATGTCCATGCCTCCTCTAGAACTCCCCCATTCAATGCAGTTGAGGGTGACCGGTTGATCAAATACACAGATGTACTTAGTGCTTTTGCCTGAAGCTCAAGCGGTAAGCCTGTATGTAGCCTCATGCTTCGTGCTCGCTCCATGATTTTCATGTTCATCCTTTTCAAAATCCCATTTTGTTGCTCGAGACTGGCCCTAAAAATTTTGGTTTCCAGCGAGTGATTTTTCTTCATGCACAATGGCTTCTCCTCATAACAGGGTCCTTACAAATGTGTGTTTTTAATACAAAAATTTATAAGGGGTAAATCAGGCTCCATACTTAACAATCTCCCACTTGCAGACCGATCTCCACACCAGACCTGTGATTGCTTTCCATCCTAGCTTCTAATCCTTGAATTCCGATTGAAGATGAGTAGAAGCTCATCTTCTCCTTGTTGACCACACTCATCATTCAATACTCAATTCTATCAATCTCAAGTTCAATTCCATAATTACTGTCGCAACATAAAATCATTGTATACCAATTCCAAATCCAAAATACAAATCATTGTAATTATATACCCGGGTTTGTTATTAGGAAATAGGACGTAGCTAAGTAGGTGAATGAGTAGTTTAGTTGATAGAGAATGATATTTTCACACATGAGAGATTATAGAGTAGAGAGAGAGAAAGAGAGAGATCACACATGATATACATGGTTCACCCAATGTGGGCTACATCCCAAGAAAGCAGCCATTCAATGGATTTAGTTCCTCAAACAAAAAGAAAGTACAAAAGGATTATACCCTTTTGGAGCTCCCGTCTTGCTTAACTCTCACCACCTCACATCAACTTCTTAATGCACCACAATGATTCACAATCCATTTTTGTGTGTAGAGGAGGCCTCGTTTTATACACCCAAAGGACTGCCATCTCTTATGAGAGGAAGCCATGTGTAGTCGCCCTTGTGTTGACAAGTCCAAATTGGACCCTCCAATACGCCCATGTGTACCGCCCTTGAGAAGACAAGTCCGCCTTTGAAATCGGCCACCGGCCATTGAACCCAACCACCACCCACCGGCCATTCACTTCCGACCATCGGCCATCGGCCAATTGACTACCGGCCACCCGCCAACCTGCCAAACAACTGGCCGTTTTCCAACCATTTTCTCGCCATCGTCCTGCCATAATATTTTGGCAAAAAAGAATATTCCATTGGCCGTGAAATTTTTGGTTTCCAGTGAGTGATTTTTCTTCACGCACGATGTCTTCTCCTCATAAGGGCCTTAAAAATTTGCATTTTTAATCCAAAAAATTACAAGGGATAAATCAAGCTCCATACTTAACAATCTCCCACTTGGAGATTGATCTCCACACCAAACCTGTGACTGCTTTCCATCCTGGCCTCTTATCCATGAATGCCAATTGAAGATGAGAAGAAGCTCAACTTCTCCCTGTTGTTGACCACCTTTGTAAACATGTCTGCAGGATTTTCACTTGTATGCACCTTTCCTAGCTTTAGTTGTCCCTGTTCCAAAAGAGTGCGTATGAAGTAATATCTCACCTCAATGTGCTTTGTCCTTGAATAAAAGACTGAGTTCTTTGCAAGATGGATAGCACTTTGGCTATTTTTGTACAATACACAATTGTCTTCTTTGAATCCAAGCGCTTTTTAGAATTTGTGAAGCCACAGAATTTCTTTGCTTGCCTCCATCATTGTTACATACTCTGTTTCCGTGATAGAAAGTGAGACCACTTTCTACAGCTTGGAATCCCAGATTACTACTTTGTCACCTTCCATATTTGCATTAGCATACCCTTGAAGACAAGTATCAATTCCTCCAAAATAGAAAGCATCGGTTGTTGTCCCTTTCAGATACCTAAGTATCCACTTTACATCTTGCTAAGTTCTCTTTACCTGGGCTGTCCATAAACCTACTTACAACTCCCACTCCATGTCCAGATGACCGCACAAATAAGAGAACCTACTACTGCAGCATATGGAACTTTAGACATATAGGTTGTCTCCTCTTGTGTCTTTGGACATATATCCTTGGTTAGTTTAAAGTGGTCAGCCAAAGGTGTAGAAACCATTTTTTGCATTTTGCAATGCAAACCTCTCTAGTACCTTCTTGATGTAATCCTCTTTAGATAGCTTTATTGTCTTCTTCGTCCTGTCCCTTGATATCTTCATACCAAGTATCCTCTTTGCAACACCTAAATCTTTCATTGAAAAATATTTAGACAACTCCTCTTTTAGTTCTTTGATGTCATGCATGTTAGCACTTGCAATCAACATGTCATCAACATACAACATTAGGATGATGAACTTTCCATCTCCCAAATTCTTTGTGTAGACGCAATGATTTGAGTTGCATCTTATGAATCCATGATCCAGCATCCATCAATCGAACTTCAAGTACCATTGTCGTGATGCTTGTGTTAAACCATACAAGCTCTTCTTTAATCTGCAAACCATTTTCTCCTTACCCCTTACTTCAAACCCCTTTGGTTGAAGCATGTAAGTTTCCTCCTCTAAGTCACCGTGAGGAAATGCCGTATTTACACCGATTTGCTTGAGATTTAAATCATGAGCATCCACAAGGCTTAAGACAAGCTTAATTGAGTTAATTTTTACAACATAAGAAAATATTTCATTGAAGTCAATACCTTTCTTTTGAGAAAACCATTTTACCACAAGTATAGACTTGTACATTTTCTTCCCACCTTCTTCTTCCTTCAGCTTATACACCGATTTGTTCTTAAGTGCCCGCTTACCTTTAGGCAACTCAACCAACTACCATGTTTGGTTGCGATGTAATGAGTCCATCTCCACTTGCATGCTCTTTATCCATTCTTCTTGGATTCGTGTTGCATAGTTTTCCCGTATGATTCTGAATCTCCAGAATCTGAGATCAAGAGATTGTTGAAGGAAGGAATAAACCTTTCTGGAGGTCAACTTGCTCTTATAGATCTTTGGGGAATAGGTTGAGGCTCCACATTTGGTTAACATTGTTGTACGTTGTCAACGTTTGCACTGCTTGAGGCTTCAACGTCCTCACGCTCCATGTACTCATCACATGTTTCTTTTGTTTGTTTTCTTTCCAAGTAATCTTTGTACATATTTTTTTCATTTAAAATTACATCTCTACTTCTCAAAATTTTACCATCTTCAGAATTCCATAGGCGATACCCAAAGTCACCTTCTCCATAGCCAAAGAAGAAACACTTTTTGGACTTTGTATCTAGCTTTGATCTTACGCTTATATCCATGTGCATGAAAGCCTCACACCCAAACACTTTGAGAAATGAATAATTCACCGGTTTACATGTCCATGCCTCCTCAAGAACTCCCCCATTCAATGTTGTTGAGGGTGACCAGTTGATCAAATACACAGATGTACTTAGTGCTTTTGCCCAAATCTCAAGCCGTAAGCCTGCATGTAGCTGTATCTTCATGCTCGCTCCATGATTTTCATGTTCATCCTTTTTGAAATCCCATTTTGTTGCTTGAGACTGGTCGTGAAAATATTGTTTTCCGGTGAGTGATTTTTCTTCACGCACGATGGCTTCTCCTCATAACAAGGGCCTTACAAGTGTGTGTTCTTAATACAAAAAATTACAAGGGGTAAATCATGCTCCATACTTAACAATCTCCCACTTAGAGACTAATCTCCACACCAAACCTGTGATTGCTTTCCATCCTCGCTTCTTATCCTTCAATGCCGATTGAAGATCTGCAGAAGCTCAACTTCTCCTTGTTGACCACACTCATCATTCAATACTCAATTCTTATCAATCTCAAGTTCAATTCCATAAATACTGTCGCGACACAAAATCATCGTATACCAATTTTAAATCCAAATCCAAATCCAAAATACAAATCACTGTAATTATATACCCGGGTTTGTTAGGAAATACAACGTAGCTAAGTAGATGAATGAGTAGTTTAGATAATAGAGAGAGATAATTTGCACACACATGAGATTATAGAGTAGAGAGAGAGAGAGAGATCACATAAAATATATGTTGTTCACTCAATGTGTGCTATGTCCACTGGAGAGAAGCCACTCAATGGCTTTAGTTCCTCAAACAAGGAATTAGTTACAAAAGGATTATATCCTTTTGGAGCTCCCGTAACTTCACAATGCACCACAATGCTTCACAATCCATTTTTGTGCGTAGAGGAGGCCTCCTTTTATACGTCAGAAGCCATCTCTCATGAGAGGCAATGGTGTGTAACCGCCGTTGTGTTGACAAGTCCAAATTGGACCCTCCAATCTGCCCATGTGTAGCCGCCCTTGAGAAGAGAATTCCACCTTCAAAATCAGCCACTGACCACCGGCCATTGACTTCCGACCTTCAGCCATCGGCCATTGACTGCCAGCCACCCACCAACCGGCCAACCAATTGGTCGTTTTTCAACCACTTTCCCGCTGTCGCCCTACCATAATACTTTGGCAAAAAATAATATTCCATTGGCAGTGAAAATTTTGGTTTTCCGCGAGTGATTTTTTCTTCACACACGATGGCTTCTCCTCATGACGAGGGCCTTACAAATGTGCGTTTTCAATACAAAACATTACAAGGGGTAAATCAGGCTCCCTACTTAACAATCTCCCACTTGGAGACTGATCTCCACACCAAACCTATGACTGCTTTCCATCCTAGCTTCTTATCCATGAATGCCAATTGAAAATGAGAAGAAGCTCAACTTCTCCTTGTTCACCACCTTTGTAAACATGTCAGTAGGATTTTCACTTGTATGCAACTTTCCTAGCTTTAGTTGTCCCTCTTCCAAAAGAGTGCGTATGAAGTGATATCTAATCTCAATGTGCTTTGTCCTTGAATGACAGGCTGAGTTCTTTGCAAGATGGATAGCGCTTTGGTTATCATTGTACAAGATTCACTTGTCTTGTTTGAATCCAAGCTCTTCTAAAAATATGTGAAGCCACAAAATTTCTTTGCTTGCCTCCGTCATTGCTACATACTCTGCTTTCGTGGTAGAAACTGAGACCACTTTCTACAACTTTAAAGCCCAGCTATTTGTTGTGCCTCCAACCGTGAAGACATAGCCAGTAGTGCTCCTTCGAGTATCTTTGTCACCTGCCATATCTGCATCAGAATAACCTTTAAGAAAAATATCAGTTCCTCCAAAATACAAAGCATTTATCGTTGTCCCTTTCAGATACCTAAGTATCCACTTCCCATCTTGCCAGTGCTCTTTACCTAGGTTGTCCATGAACCTACTTACATCTCCCACTGCATGTCCAAACCATAGCATAAATAAGAGAACCTACTGCTGCAGCATATGAAACTTTAGACATATAGGCTATCTCCTCTAGTGTCTTTGGACATATATCCTTAGTTAGCTTAAAGTGACCAGCCAAAGGTGTAGAAACCGTTTTTGTATTTTGCATTGCAAACCTTTCTAGTACCTTCTTGATATAGTCCTCTTGAGATAGCTTTATTGTCTTGTTTGTCTTGTTCCTTGCTATCTTCATACCAACTATCCTCTTTGCAACACCAAAATCTTTCATTGAAAAAGATTTGTCTTGTTTGTCTTGTTCCTTGCTATCTTCATACCAACTATCCTCTTTGCAACACCAAAATATTTCATTGAAAAAGATTTAGACAGCTCCTCTTTTAGTTCTTTAATGTCCTACATGTTAGCACTTCCAATCAACATGTCATCAACAAACAACACTAGCATGATGAACTTCCCATCTCCCAAATTCTTTGTGTAGACGCGATGATCTGAGTGGCATCTTCTGAATCCATGATCTAGCATCCATCGATCAAACTTGAAGTACCATTGTCTTGATGCTTGCTTTAAACCATACAAGCTCTTCTTTAATCTGCAAACCATTTTCTCCTTACCCCTTACTTCACCCCTTTGGTTGAAGCATGTGAATTTCCTCCTCTAAGTCACCATGAGGGAATGTCGTATTTACATCCATTTGCTCGAGATTTAAATCATGAGCATCCGGAAGGCTTAAGACAAGCCTAATTGAGTTCATTTTTACAACATGAGAAAATATTTCATTGAAGTCAACACCTTTTTTTTGAGAAAACCCTTTTACCACAAGCCTAAACTTAGGCAACTCAACCAATGATCATGTTTGGTTGCGATGTAATGAGTCCATCTCCACTTGCATGCTCTTTATCCATTCTTCTTTGGATTCATATTGCATAGATTTCTCGTATGATTCTATCTCTCCACAATCTGAGATCAAGAGATGGTTGAAGGAAGGAATAAACCTTTCTGGAGGTGTACTTGCTCTTGTAGAGCTTTGGGGAATAGGTTGAGGCTCCTCATTTGGTTGATGTTGTTGTACGTTGTCACCGTTTTCACTCCTTGAGTCTTCACCGTCCTCAAGCTCCATGTACTCGTCACTTTTTTTCTTTTGTTTGTTTTCTTTCCAAGTAATCTGTGTACATATTTTGTTCATTGAAAATTACATCCCTACTTCTTAATATTTTACCATCTTCAAGATTCCATAGGCGATACCCAAAGTCGCCTTCTCCATAGACAATGAAGAAACACTTTTTGGACTTTGCATCTAGTTTTGATCTTAGGCTTCTATCTATGTGCATGAAATCCTCACACCCAAACACTTTGAGAAATGAATAATTCATCGGTTTACATATTCATGCCTCCTCTAGAACTCCCCCATTCAATGCCATTGAGGGTGACGGATTGATCAAATACACAGATGTACTTACTGCTTTTGCCCAAAGCTCAAGTGGTAAATCTACATGTAGCCGCATGCTTCATGCTTGCTCCATGATTATCATGTTCATCCTTTTCTACATCCCATTTTGTTGCTCGAGACTGGCCGTGAAAATTTTGGTTTTCGGCGAGTGATTTTTCTTCATGCACGATGGCTTCTCCTCATAACAGGGGCTTTACAAATGTGCGTTTTTTATACAAAAATTTACAAGGGTCAAATCAGGCTCCAGCATGATTTTGTAATCAGTGTTGCCTCAACTGGCGAATCTACATCGATTAGAAGTGCTGCCTAAATCGGTGAATCTACACTAATGCTGCTAAATTGGCGGATCTGCATTTGGTGTGATTTAAAATAGTGAATCTAAATTTTGTTGGTATGCTACCGAAATGAACGGATGTGTATGTACAACTGGTGTTTCCTTAATCGGTGAATCTACACCATGATGAGCATTTAAACACTGCCTAAATCGGCAAATTTGTGTGCATGTGACCAATAAACTAGAGAAGGCATAAAAATAACAAACATTACATATATGGTACCAAATTGGACGCGATTGGGATGCTAAAGCATTTACCAAATGTTGATGATCATTCTAAATGAACCGAGCTCACGTGAGTGGTAGCATAGTTTCCTGACAAATCATCTCGGAATATGTTTATTAATGTAAGTACAAGGAATGACTTTAAAAATAATAGATCTTGCAGCTTATAATAGAATGTAAACAAGAAAAAGAATGTCTGTCTTCTACAAAAAACATGTTTGGTGGCAAATGATTGTGCTAGAGGGGTATTATCAGAATACATTAAGAAATTTCATACTACGAGGTTCTCTGTTGTGATAGCATTGCACTTAGCTTTATTTGCAATAGTAATTCTAAAAAACAAAGCTGTAAAAATGATGTCTTGTCAATTGTAAAATTTATTGAAGCACACACTAAATGCATTAACAGTTTAAAAGTTTGTAATGAGAGTTGTTTAGAGTGAAGGTGTGGGGTCAGTAGATATTAATGTTGTGTGATAACAATATGCACGTCAATTAATCGATCTAAAGGAATCATGGTGGTTCTATTTAAACAATTGTTATCCCCTCCTAGTGCATAACCTTAGATTCATAATGATTAATCTTAAGCGTCTATAGGGAAGGGTTATACACACCCAAAAAAAATGAGGCAACAAAACAGATCTCAGTATTCATATAATGCTACATTCAATTATAGTTGTAAAGGTAACAAAGTGCCATCCCACTTTCATTACATCATTACTTATGGGTATAATCGTCAGTGAGATGCTGCTCTAAGGATGATACAAATTGTGTCAGTGTAGCTCGATGAAGCTAACCGTGAAGATTTCATAAAGAGAGAGAGAGAGAGAGAGAGAGAGAGAGAGAGAGAGAGAGAGAGAGAGTTGTTCATCATTGTGGATCTAGGAGTTTATTCATCATATCTATCCTTGAGTTTTTATGTTAACATAGACTCATGTGCAGTTTGGTGAGGGTTACATGATTGGAGCACTAACCTTGAAGGATTCTGGAAGGGAGTAGGGAAATAAAGATTTCAAAAGAGAGAAATGACAAAAAATATTTAATAAAATTTGAGAAAGCAATAGATGCAGAAACCTAGCAGTAAGTTTGGCTATTGAAATGCAAGTCACAAGTGAAGGAAAATTAAGGAAAAGCATTTACACTTCAACACCAGTGTGGTCAACCATCTACTATAGACATGAATAATTGCATTAAGTAGATCTGCATTTTTTGAAATTATAATTAACAAAATATGAAGATATATATGAAGATAGATACATATACACTAATCTATATCACAATTACATTATTAATAGATATCCCCTTCTTCTTCTTTTTAGCTCTCTAATGCTTCGCAATCAGCTAGTTTAACGGGATTGCGTCCACACACCCACACCCGTGTGTCACAAGGGTTGAACCATAGTGGGCATGTTAGAGCCCCTTGCCTTAACCACTAGGCCAACTTCACTTGACGTTATCAATACATATCCTACAAAAAGAGGACGTGGGAAGTGGGTTTAGAAATAAAACATTTCTTGAGACTGCAACAAAAATTTATAAAAAGTTTGAGGACGCCGCCTTGGGTGGCATTCTACGTACAGTGGTTGGATGCGAGAGTCAGCAAATTGTTGCAGAGCCTCGGTTGCAACATTTTTTACATGTTGCCATAGGTCCAATCAAGACGTTTTGCTGCCATGATTGTTGTTGTCATTTTCTATAAATCAAGTTGCAGACAGCAACTACTATATGTGCCATACGGCACTTTATATTACCTCCCAAGGTCTTTTCTCCATAGCTCCCTACTACTTCCAATTGTATCCTAGTTAGTTTGCACCACCTTGCAGCTTCGCTTGCTATGGGTGCCAACAAGCCATCGACTTGCAAGGTTGTGGACAATCGAATACAAAGGTAGAGTCCGCAATTTTGTTTGAGCATGGACATCTACCATCGTCCAAAAGGGAAGGGGGAGAGGGTGGGAAAGAGAGAGAGAAATGAAATGAAATGTTATATTAACCGTCTTCAAAGAGTAAAAATTAACCGTCTTCAAAGGGTCAAAATTACCTATGAGACCAAACTCATACAATCCTTGTGGATGTAAACCAATGCGTGGGTAAAAAAATAAAATTAAGTAAAGTGAAAGACTGAAAAAAATATTAAAAGCCTAAAATAGCCAGGGTGAAATCATCATCATCGTCATCATTGCCTGAGGATGCTTTGCAACAGGCGTCATCTAAGAAAGTATTGCAGCAGTTACTGCAAATGTTCGCTTATGTACGTAGTCATACTGGGGGGGGGGGGGGGGGGGGGGGGGGGGGGGGGGAAGGAGGTGGGGAGGAGTCGTTGGCAATCACTGAATAGCTTCAACACTGACCGCGATCCTAACCGCGATCGAACTACTGGGAGGGGCGCCATTGTTGTGTGGACAACAGATGGAGCAAACTCGAGGGGGGGGTGTGTGTGAGGCTGCATGTTGACAAGGGAGAGTGGCTGGTCACAGTAAAAAGAGAGAGACGAAAGAGAGAGGTTGTTGGTTGAGCACGGCTGCATGCGATCATGGGTGGTGGGAAAAAGCGAAAGGGTTGCTCTCACTTTGTGTGACTATGAAAAAACTACATGATCATGCAAAAAAAGAGTGAGAGTGAGAGATAAAACTTCTCTTGCACAATGGCTACATGCAGCGAGTCGTCCACGATCATGCACCATTCACTAGAACTGCTGCATGCAAAAGAAAGGGAATGGTCGGCGAGAGAGAGAGAGTTGGCAATTGTTATGATTAGCTCGGAACAGAGTGGATGATTGTAGGCAGCTCATGCATGGATGTAGTTATATGTGGGCTATGAAACCTATCGTAGCTGGCCAAAGGAGAGGAAGAGAGAGTCAGAACAAATTGCATGGTAGGCGGCCGATAATGGGACGGTACTCGAGAGGTGGAGTAGTGGTTGTCGTTGTAAAGAAAGAGAGAGAGTAAAGGGTCTGGCTGTGGTTGGGGGAGAGAATCGTTGGTCTTGCTATTGCATGGTCATTCAAAAAAAAAGGGGTAGAGAAAGAGGCAGTTGGGTGGGTGAATGGGCGCCGTCAGTCACTGATGACTGAGAGAGAGAGAGAGAGAGAGAGAGAGAGAGAGAGAGAGAGAGAGAGAGAGAGAGAGAGAGAGAGAGAGAGAGAGAGAGAGAGAGAGAGAGAGAGAGAGAGAGAGAGAGTTTGATTGGTTGCATGGTCATTCAAAAAAAGAAGGGGTAGAGAAAGAGGCAGTTGGGTGGGTGAATGGGCGCCGTAAGTCACCGATGACTGAGAGGCGGAGAGAGAGAGAGAGAGAGAGAGAGAGAGAGAGAGAGAGAGAGAGAGAGAGAGAGAGAGAGAGAGAGAGAGAGAGAGAGAGAGAGAGAGAGAGAGAGAGAGAGAGAGAGTTTGATTGGTTGCAGGTTTGTGTGCCTTGAAGCTACAATCTCTAGCTGTGTTTATTACTCTTCTACAGTATCCGTATGCCCTGCAAACAACGCACGCTAGCTCTAAAATCTCCGAGCAGTGTTCTGTTGCATTGAGAGGTAATGTGGGTTCTATATTTATATAAACATCAATGTGGGGTTGGTTCCCATTATGACCCCCTAACCTATGTCGGCCCCTCCTTCAATAAAATACCTTGAGATAATTTACTCATTGTTAAGCTTTGTGTAGCTTGTCATGAATGAATTCACACACTTCTTTTTGCATTTCCTCTTAAGATTTGCGGGGTTTCACTTAAGTTCGTGCTCTCTTGGGTCTGATTCCTAGGACAAGCGGACAAGAAGAAAGGAGAAACAAAACCTTGCTTCTATGTCGTCTACTAAATTTCATATCCTTCTTCTTCTTTCCTCATACTTCTTCACCTACCTTCTCAATTAAATTTGATGGATCATGAAGGTCACTCTGTATCGCATAATCCTTATTCAATATCGCTAATCATCCAAGCTCCTCTTGTTGCTTACACCCATAATTTCTTCACATGATCAATTTCAATTGCTAAACAAAGTTTTATTCAATAACAGAAATCCAAAAGACTTCACAATCAAAACGGACTTACAAATTTATGAAGTTAAGAATCTTCTATGTACTATTCCAAGAGAGAAAAGTTTTAATCAAGAGAAACATGACTTATCTATGATTGTGGTGATCTTCATAGCTAGGATTGTTGCAAATTAGGGACCATAGCTATGGCTCTGATACCATTCCTACAAACGGGAGCGTAGCAGCCCTGCAAAACATACCAATAGCACATAATTAACTATAAATCCAGTAAATCCACATACCTGTACAATCGTGTACGCAAGAAATCCAAAGCAAATCCCGCACGAGATAGATAGAGAGTGAGATAGAAAACGAGAGAGCACATGCAGGCGCACCTCCTAGAGCGGAGTGCTACACCAGCACGACAAGAGAGGAGAGAGGATAGGAGAAGAATAACTCAGACATTGGTGCAATCTCCCCCCTGTGCAATGTGTAATGGTGACTACTACTACAAGCAAGAGAATCTAGCTATGGAGGGAAGAAGTGGAGAGTACTAAGAGATAGGAGATAAGGATTATGTTATAGAGGGAAGAAAGCGAGGGAATGCAGCTCAATCTCCTTTAACTTTAAAATGTTTATCATGAGTGTTTTAGAGGGAGAAATGTTGTTGCACACAAATGTAATGGAGTTTTCCATTCCTCTCACGTAGAGTTGGAGTGGTAGAAGCATGAAAGACAGAGGGAGAGGGGGGGGGGGGAGTGGGAGAGAGAGAAAGATAATAAAGGAAGAGAGAGTGGGAGAGAGAGCAAATCTACAACCTTGGAGGATTGCACTTTCTATAAGACTTAGGTAGCATAGAATGTCCCCTCAATGATTGGGAGGGGGAAGTAACAAGAGAGAAAAGAGGGGGAAAGAGAGAGAGTTGGCTTGTGTTTTAGAGAGAGAATATAGTTAGAGAATGTGGAAAAAAAAATTCTGTAGGGGAGACTGAAAAGTGCTTCTTTTAATGAGATCTAAGTGAGAGAGAGTGTTTTATATGTTAGAGAGACAGGAGAGGTGGATAAAAGACATTTTAAAATTTAGTTACCCACCTCTCTTTTGGGTTAAAATAGACTATTTTCAAATACAAAATATAGAAATGGCATTTTTAAAAATCTTAGCATAGGCCTTTTTGCCCTCTTTTTTAGGCTTGGTCGAACTTAAGCTTTAAGTATTTCCTTAAATTGCCAAATAAAGAGTCCCTCATATACCCCATTCACTTCCTCGTGGATTCTCTCTCAGTGTATGCTTACATTGCTAGATCCAAAAACAATAAATTTTATTTTTTTTAAGTAAAAAGGGAAGAGGCTATGGCACACACATCTAAAAGGTTCCAATAGAGGAGGCCCAAAAAAATAATAAGCTACGTAAACCATGAGGTCCATCTTACAAGTTGGAATTCTGAAAGAAAGTGCGAGGAGAGGATTTTTAACAGGAGTTTTCCTTGGGCAAGATATTGGGCATTGCAAAGTGGGAGTTTCATGATGAGATCATTGACATCATAAAAAGAAAGCGACAGAATATGGACCAAAGAATGAATCAGCAAGGACACATGGAGTACAAATCATTCAAAAATGGATTGAAGCCATTTTGAACAATATCAAAAAGAGGAGTTTAGACATGATGAATTGGGCAGTATCTGGATAATAATTGTCTTCCTTGATAGGTAAATTATGTTTGATTCCATGATGAAGAACATATAGGTACCATACCAAAGAGTCATTTCACTAGGAATCATTGGGCTAGGGCTACTACAGAGACTTTGAACAAGGTGGGAGATTTTGATGATCCCTCTTTGTTTCTTTAGTCGATCATAGTTCAAAGTTCAACCTTATGTCGAAGAGTTTGTATTGGGAACAAAATTGTGTATTGATGCGGATCATGGATGGCATATACGGGCTGCAAATGCTCTACCAAGGGATCTTTTGGAGTATGCATGAATGTCAAAGTTACCATCAGGGATATGAGTGATGAGAAGAATTTTTTTGTAAAGGAACCTGCTACTTATCCTCTTACTTTGGTTCAATATTTCATTGTAGTAGTGTAGATGGAGACCAATGTTTTGGACAATGAACCTACTTATGCTAGAACTTGAAGCAAAGATAGTAAAAGAGCTATCTGCTTTCTAATTGTTTGTGTTCACCATGTAAGGAATAGGGATAGCCTTTAAGAGCATCCTTTGCCAAAGACGAAAAGCTTTAAGGAGTATATAGGTATTCATGAAATTTTTTTATTCCCATTATACATGCCACTACATATTTGTTAGCTAAACTAAAACTATATACAACTCTTGCTTTCACTTTGCTTCTAGTAAATCTTTTGCTACAAAGTGTATGTTGGTGGAAGCCAACATGCAACCAAGCAAAGTGTATGTGCCTTAACTTTTCCACTACTGTGTAAGCTTTTGGGCTCATTTGGAGCTCCATTTTGTATATCCTATGGTAGGATGGACTTGATTTATGTAGATCTCCTGCAACCATGGGATCCATGCCTATACAAGTAGGCTCTATGAGTTTGTATGAAGTCTTGGAGAGTAAGAGTATTCTTGTGGTTAATGATTTATTCTTGGGAGCCATGCTCCAGGGTTAGAAGTTGTGTTAGCTCTATAAGTGTGTGTCATTTAAATCTAGAGCTAGGCTCTTGGGTAGAGGTAGTCATGATACTTTCAGTCTTCCATATTATCTAAATCATTGCCTTTCTCACTTACTTTGATGTTTATGGAGTAGATTATTTCCAAATTATTTTCTCATACTAAAACTCAACTAGTTCGTATGTCACAAGTACTTTTCTTTGTGTTTCAATTAGTAATTTTATTTAAATGTGGATTTTCTCTTATCAATTCATCTTCATGCCTACAAGTGGTTGAAATCCCTAGTATGGATATGCCAAGAGCAAGTTTATGGTTATGTTTGGAGATTATGTTATCACCGTAATATTGATGAGATGATAATGATTCATTGGGTTACATTTGTAAGTTTGATTAGTACTTGATCTAGATTTATTGATATGCCACAATTTGCAAAGGATGGCTTGTTGATTGTTGATATATATTACATTTATAATTTTTGGATTACTGGTTGATATAGCTTGATTGATATGTTGCAAGTTGCAAATGATGGATGGTTGATTGGCTTTGGATCATTTAATATAGTTCAGCTATTATGCTACAAGATTGTGGATGATCGGCTATTGATTGGTGTGGACCAATTGATATGGTGGCTTGATATGCTACAAGATTTTAGTGATTGTTGTCGATTGGTTGACATGGTTGGATTGTTATGCTACAAGATTTCAGACGATGTGCTATTGATTGGTTGATTTGATGTGGTTAGCTTCTCAAGATGTAGGGCATGAGGAACGATTAGTTGATTTAGATTAGCTAATATGGTTGTTAGGTTGTAGATTTTAGTTGATGGGCTACACATGAGCTAGTGATTGGTGCCCACTTTTTGATAGGACATGATTGTTCTACTGCAAATTATGGATATTTTATTTTGATTGGGTTTTGATTAGCATGATATGCTTGTATATTGTTATGCTACTAGATATGGGTAGCATATTGCTTCGGCTTATACATGCTATGCATGCTCTATGGTCTATGATAGCTTTTGTCTCTCAAGCGGATCCATGACAATTACTTAATGATCTACAAGTAACATGTCTGAGTTTAAAACACAAGGAAGGGGTTATCCCTACTTTTGATGTTTTTTCACCCAAGATGATCCTCAAAGAGGCTAGATGCCTAAACTCAACAATCACTAATAACTTGTTTACTGATGAGTATGTGGAATCCTTTCAAAGCTTGGGCTCATGGAGGAAGATGAAGTGACCTCTACTACCTAGGTTAGAGTACATAATGTATTGGCTCGCACCTAGCAAAGTGAGATTTTCGTTGTGATTACAATGGGTGTCCTAAAAGATCCTTAAATGAAACTTATAGGAGTCCACTACAGAAATAGATGCAGGTTTTATGCTTAGAATTATAGTTGTGCAAAAATGCTTCCATTTTTTTCGATTGGGATTATATCAAAAGATTGTTGAACACATATCTTGTCATCATATATGTGTCATGTTTTCTTCTTCTTCTTCTTCTTCTTCTTCTTCTTCTTCTTCTTCTTCTTCTTCTTCTTCTTTGTGTGTGTGTGTGTGTGTGTGTGTGTGTGTGTGTGTGTGTGTGTGTGTGTGTGTGTGTGTGTGTGTGTGTTGTTGTTGTTGTTGTTGTTTTTAGACTTATACTTTATACACAAAAGAACATAACAGTTCAAAAGACAGTTGGCTTTTGACAAAGGACAATGATTAGCACAAAAACAACTCAGTCTTTGATTCATTTTTGTACATCATAATGAGAATGAAGTATCATTCTAGTGTTTTGTACATAAGATAGTCAAGAACAACTTATTCTGAAGTGAAAGAGGCCAGGTTCGACAGTGATGGATAGCAGCTTAGCAAAAAGATCCTAAGTAAAGAAAACGGATTCATTAGCTTTGAATACGTATTACAGGTATCAACGAACCTATCAATTGTTATCCATGTCCTACTTAAAACCTTTTTAACTTATACCTACCATCCATGTAGTGTTAAATATCAGCAAGTATCCATTCTCAAAACAATAAGCCACAAATGAAAGTGACGTGTGTGTGTGTGTGTGTGTGTGTGTGTGTGTGTGTGTGTGTGTGTGTGTGTGTGTGTGTGTGTGTGTGTGTGTGTGTGTGTGTGCGCGCGCGCGCACCCGCATTAACCCAGGCACCATACTCAATGAGTTGGCAGTAGGCCCATTGAGTATGGGCCTACTCCTTCATCAAGTTGATGAGAATAGAATAGTCAAGTCTGAAGCCAAAGAGTTGTATCATATGTAAAAATCCATGAGTCTCATCGAAGCTATAAGTGACAATGTTAACAGAGAGGATTATACTCCAATCGGAGTTTTAAAGCTTTTTTAGCCAATAAAGAATAGTATGGATGTCGTTCATAGTCAAACGTAGTAGTTTTCCATGCTTTAACCAATTTCTATGGATAGTCCTCAAACAAACAATCCATCCAAGAGTAGTTCGTTTATAAGAGGTAAAATGTTCTTGAAATCATAAGAATCAAAATAATTACTCAAGGGTAAGTAATTTTGGATTAATCTACAACCTAAAACCAATACAGTCAAAGACTACAATAGCTGTGAGCAGGAGTCCGATCTATAGACAAGGAAAGACCACCTAGCACTTGTCAACCTAATGAGGAATTATAGATAGTGGGTCCATAAAAGCCTATAGACAAAAATCTCCAAAGCCAATATCTGATTTTCCGAGCTTTCTGGGAGAACCTTGTGTTTAGGACGTGTGTGTTGTTGTTTTTAGACTTATACTTATACACAAAAGAATATAACAGTTCAAAAGATAGCTAGCTTTAGACAAAGGACAATACAGAAACAACTCAGTCTTTGATACATTTTTGTACATCGTAGTGAGAACGAGGTATCATTCTAGTGTTTTGTACCTAAGATAGTCAATAACAACTTATTCTGAAGTGAAAGAGGCCAGGTTTGATAGTGATAGATAGCATCTTGGCCAAAAAGATCCTAGGTAAAGATAGAGTCCTCACCTGCATGCATATAAACAAGACAACATATTCATTAGCTTTAAATACGTATCACAAATGTCAACATATCAGTTGCTATCCATGTCCTACTTAAGATATTTTTAACTTATACCTACCATCCATGTAGTGTTAAATATCAACAAGTATCTATTCTTAGAACAGTAAGCCACAAATGAAAGTAACATGTGTGTGTGCGCGCGCGTGAGTGTGTGTTCCAGTAACAATATAACATAAACACCAAAGAATCTTTTCAAATTACAAAAGACACTAGAAACTATGTCAATGAAAAGGTGATATAATTGTCATTCATAGTACAAAATAGACTTTATACACAAGTACAAGAGAATCAAGAGCCTGAAGATATATAATTCCTCTATCGTCAAGCCAAGGAACTTTGAAAACCATAGTTGAGAAGGTAACCCTCACCTGCGCCCATGGAAACAACACAACTTTTAGTTAGCATTGGCACCGTATACAGGTGATGCATGGGTATCCCACATGTTATAGATGTCACCCAACTAGATTGCCTTTAAAGATAAATAATAAGAAAGGTCATATATTCAGAGATGGTTTCTTTTAAAGGGGGAAAAAACATTTGGAGCCCCTTTTGCTTTGCAAGCTCTCATGAGATAAGGCCGAAGACCAGTTTTATGAGGCAATCTAGCCTCGAAGTGGACCACATATACCTGTTTCTTAACTTTACAGAGTTTGGCATTAATTGTAGCTATTTTTTTGGGTCAGTGACTGTGCTCATACGTGCTGTCAATACTTTGGAGTCACATGTAAAATAAAAATATGTTAGTAAGTAAGTCCTACACCTCCCTAGATGGAGTCGAAACCAAATGTAAGGTAGTAATCATGAGTGCTAATCCCCTAAATCATACTACATATAGATGGGATATTCCATAGTTCCACATTTGTTCCAAAAGCTATGGGAGTGGGCCTCCAAGGCCCATAACTTCGATGCAATAAGCAACCATTTATGGTCTCATGAGCAGTCCATTTACAACCTTATCTACCATATTCCACAACCCTACACAACCATATTCTTAACCATATTCGGCCACAATCAATTTTAACCTTGTTCACAACCAACCATTTATAACCATATTCGGCCAAGTTGAGCAATTTTTCAAAACATCTATATACACAACACTGAAACGGCATAAAGCGTATCTGAGCAAGAATGGTACGCTCGATAACAAACCTAGAGGCACATCATCAGTAGAATAACCATTGTGGTAGCCTTAACAAAATATACCAGACCGTTGTTTTACACCCCACAAGTAGGTCAACCCTACCATTATAGAGTCATGCACCAATTATTAAGAAGAACTTCTATCATTAAGAAAGAGATTCAAGGCAACATTTATCCAGTATTTAAAGAATATACCACCTTTCAATAATTTTTATACATGCCTATGACAAGACCGTAGATATGCATTGACAGATATCCCTAAAATCAAAAGGGAATTACAAAACCAAAGCCATAGATACCAAAAGGGTGCTCATATACATGCTTATGAAAAGTCATTCATAAATTAAGAGCATTTCCTAAACTCGAAAGGCGAGTAAAAAACTAGTGGCATAGTTACAAAAGGTTCAGTAGAAGTTTCCATTCATGTAAACATTCCGGTATATGCATAAGGAATATTACCATACCAACAAGTGAATCGCAACACATCCAAACAGTTCGGATAGTAGTCCATATCAAAATCCATAAGTCACCTGGGATTGAGTCGGAGCAGCCAGCTCCATAATAACCTGCTTATCCTGCCTTTTGCCATATAGCCGACTACTTAACGCTACACCTTTTGCGGGTAACACCCTCACAATCCCAATGTACAACTACTCACAAGTACACATGCACACCTTAGAAGCACAAAGTACCAATGCTACATGAGCATGGAAGCTCACCTTTAAAGGGTTTGGTGCAAGTGGCCACATTCCCTCACAGTAGTATGGTGGGCCCACCTCCAAGAGGGAGAAGATATAGCAGCGCCGCCTTGTACAGTGGCCACATTCCTTCACAGCAGTATGGCGGGCCCAGCTTCAAGAGGGAGAAGATACAGCAGCCCCGCCTTGTACACACACACACACACACAGTTGTAGCGCAGACCCGCCAGGGGGGAGCCACCGTGATATCACATAGAAGAGGACAGAGTTAACACAGCCAAGCAACCCGCCCAAACCCTATTTAACTACTAAGGGTTAGGTACCATTAAGGTACCACCTACTAATATCTTTTCAGAAACTCACCAAGTGAATTCAAGCTTATTTTTTACCAAAGGTTCCCCAAGCCAATAGTCCCCAGCTAATTATACCAATGAAATAGCAACACGTTATAACTAGCCATATGTGTGTGTTTGAGAGAGAGAGAGAGAGAGAGAGAGAGAGAGAGAGAGAGAGAGAGAGTGTGTGTGTTCTCGAGTCTCTAGTCAAGGTTAGCACTCTAGCTAGTTGTAGGTGGGTGCATAGATCCTCCTCTAGTGGATAGATTCTCAAGATGTGGGAAGTGTAAAGTCCTTAAATTGTCCTATTTTTTTGACAAAATTTCACCCTTTGACAACTTATACATTAGTAGTTAAATGTTGATCTTTGTTGTGGTATTTATACTTGAGATGTGACCTTTGACAACCACTCAATGCATCATTTGAGCAACATTTGACTAAGTTTTTTCCTTTGAAAAATGTGGCAATTATCAATTTCACATTATTGTCATTCTCAGGACAAGAGTAGGAACAACGGTAGGACACGGGCTCTAAGCAAGGCTAGCTTGGCATGCTAAGTTAAGGGGATTCTAATGGTGGTTCAATAGGCCTATAAGAGGAGGTGGTTGGGTGGAGAATAGGCATGCACAGTCTCCTTGTCCCCTCACTCATGCTCTTTCTTTTCTTTGTTGAAGGGCCCCAAGTTCTGTGAGTAATTTTTCTTATGTTGATCCTACTTATGTGAATTTTTATTATGTTAATTCCACTTACCTTCTTTGTGGTATCTTTTTAGAATATTTTGATCAATGGAAATTTCTTACCAATTACTTCAAGTTTCTAATGTGTTGAGATCTATCTCTTTTCCACACAAATTTTTACGGGCATACACTTCTTTCTTATTTCCACAATTGAGGACAAATGTTTCTCTACCAGGGAGGACATTTATCAATTTATTTATATCATACAATCTTAGGCATCTACTTTATGATTTGTTATTTCACATACATAATTATTTACTCATAAACAATTGAAATGGTGTAATTATGTGATGGTGCAAATAGAAGTTAACTTCAATTAATAATTTTGGAGAAAAGCAAGTTGCTTTTTATTTTAAAATCAAGCACACAAGAAAAATCCTTTTGAAATTGTGCGTTGCGCGCTTGACTTTTTTAAAACTAATCATGCTTTGAAGACTTCATGAGCGAGAGAATAGATCATGTGAATATCTTGATGGAGTGACTTGGAGTTTCATCCCCCTTTTGAAGGCAATGGAGCCCTCAAAAGCTCCCTCAAAGAAACAATTCAGAAGTTACCTTTTTTCATATACTGAAGTAAATATTTACAATGTAACATGTCATTGCAGATGAAAGTGTTTTGATGGTCTATGATATCCTAGTGAAGGAGTCAGTATGAAAATCTTGAGTCAATGAGTAACCTTTAAATAATGCAGAAATGTAAAAAGAAGCAATTGAAGTATTTGAAGAGCATCTTCTTGCCTTGTAAAGATTGTAGAAGCCTTTGGATAGATTAGAAATTCAATTCTTATATTATCCAAAATAAATAAATAAATAACACTTTTTTATGGAACACTATGGTATCAACTAGCCTCAATGTTGAAATGTCTGCAACAAAGCTCATAATTGGTCTTAGAGGGCTAAAATGCCTTTCTCCTTTTAGAGTGTTTTTATGTCACAGAACGTAGAGGTGTAAGGACGTTATATATACAAACTTTCCAAAGATATGATTTAAAATCACAAAGAAATGTGATTTTAAGCTTTAGTCAATTTAAAGAACGTGTAAGAGATAAATTTGGAGGCACAAGCACAAGTGAACAAGGCGACCTAGAATATTTGGGATAGTAAAAGGCAAAAAATGGAAAGCTTTTAAAGAACCAATTTTGGGGAAAACCGTCGGGTTTCAAAGGCAGTTTAGTGAGGTGAGCGATAAGTTACCTGGAGGAGGCAACTCCAAAGGGAAGACCGAAGCAAGTCCCGCAGTACCTGGGCCTCTGAACAGAGGTACTTGGTCGCTGTCACGCCCACCAAAATGGGTCTCTCAAGGGAAAAGTCATCGCCCTAAGAGTGTAGATAATTCTGGCCTCCCGAGTTCAGAGGAAACTAGTGACAAAAGCGTGTCTGCCTTCGGTTTCTCGGGGCATAGTCCCGATCGTTCTTCTTGTCCACTTTTATGGTGGATAAGGGGAGCGGCCGGGCTTGCCCCGCCCGACTCCGAAAACAAAAACAAAAACTAAAAAATTTACCCAAACTATAACTAAAATTGAAATTGAGTGTAGGGAAAACTTGTTGAAAATAAGAACAAGAAACTTCAAAGTTACAAGAAAAATAATGTCTTAATGGATAACATCAATGGACCAAGATTTATACCCATGGATCCAAGACAACGACCCGTTCACCATCCAAATCCAGAGATGTTGGTTTGATATCAATAGATAAATATATCCCTCCAAAAGCTTCGAATAACCTAGAGAAAGGCTTGATCTTGAAGACTTGAATCACCCTTGATTTAGAGGCAAAGAGCAGGATATATACAAAGACCCAAACTTTTCTTTCTTATTAAAATAGGGAAGATAAAACAATGAAGGGAGAGCTGAGGCTAAGGATGAGCCTAAGAGGACGTGTACGAGCATTATGAAGTCTTCATAATGCCTTTTGGACTTACCAAAGCATGAACTATATTTGTGAAAATTTACAAACAACCATGGTCATACCTAGGTAAGCTTGCAATGCTCAATGTTATCATGTATCTAATGGCCAATGTAAGGATTTGAGAAAGAGCTACCTTAGGTGGAGAAAATCAATCAAGATTATGCCCAAATAGCAACCTCCATCACTAATCTACTTTTAGAAAGGAAGAACAAAAGAGAACAGCCAAAAAACAAATGTAACTATAGAAAGAGAGCTCCAATTCTATATTGTGGATGAGAATCCACCGCGAGGTTGAAAACTTTACAAACCCAAAGCTTGACAACCAAAAAAGGAGAATTTTAAATGCATAGTGCACTAATTCCCCATTCCACATCTTGTATACCACCTTGCTAGACTTGATAATGAAAGGTGAGACATCCATCAACAGAACCCGTATTAGGCTCTTTCTTCAAAGTCTTCTGAGTCCCAGTAACTTTAGGGTTAATCCTTGATTTCCTAATGACCGCTTACTTTGCTATTACTGCACTTGCACTTCTTGATCCTCTCTTCCGTACTAGCCCCCTCTACCTGACCAATAACATTATGCAAGCAACCATTGGCGGGGTTGAAACACACGTCTATCAAACATGAACTGCTCCCAAAACACGTGCACTACAGCCCCGCCCCAACTCCTGATAAGCACTAAGCAACAAGATTTTTACTACGCCCCCACTCCTGATAAGCACTTAGCACCTTTTCAGCTAGCTGGACTTGTGACTAAATGGATGCTTTGATAACCTAAGAAAGCGGACAATGTGTCTTAAGAAATCTAACAATGTGTGTCTTGTAAAGCTAAGATTAGAAAATTCTGTATGGATAATTTCTGTAGAAAAGGTATTCTGTTTAACCACTTGCTCTTTCGTCTGATACAAAATCATTGTCTACTTTTCACAAAAAGGTCGCCCCAATAGATATCTTGCAGGATAACTTAAAAATACTGGCTCCTTAAACGAACCTCCCAAAAGAAAATTTGCAACAAATTGATGAACAGGACATTATGAGCCGAGCAAAGACATTTGACGGGTCTCATAGATCGCCCTGAAAAAGAAGATCAATTTTACAATCCAATTCTGTGACCATACAGTGTTGGACAAAGAGCCATACTACCTTAATAAACTTGTTAAAAACCTTCAAATTTTCTGCATACTAATGCTGCCGCCAGAAAAGAACAACCGGTGCATATGTGCGCAATGGCAACAGCCTTCTTCTCCAATAAGAAAAATAAGCATGTGATAGAAACTACTGATGTCGAAAGTGAAACCTCCAGTGTCATACCACGAGAAGTAGACGTTCGCTTCAACTATTAAAAAAATGCAGAACAAACCAATGGGCGTGCCGACAAATATCTTACAGAAGAACTTTGATTTATCAACCTCATTCAGGAGCCTACTCTGCTCCTCTTCTGTGCGCATGAACAGATACAATAGAAGAGTTCATAATTTCAGGAGTTCAATATAAATAAGTGGAAATGAAATTAAAAAGCATACACTCTTCCTTTTCTAAATCCTTCAAAAATAGGAATATCTACAACTTTAAGCCACCCTCAAGATTGAGGAACCCTTATTCAGGGCATTCAACAATTACTGTACAAATTGATCAGATCTCAATGAAGCCATTTGGAAGTTCAGATGAGCAGTGAACTGACAATCACTGTCTTTCAACAACACCTTACATACCTTAAAATACGTCAATCAATAAAGCCCCCACAGATTCTTTTTGTGCAAGCACAGACAGCATAAGCATGCTTGCAGCTGTGAAGGTGGACCTTCCCAAAAGTATAGAGGCAGCAATGAGCCTATATCCTGATCTTCAGCAGTGCCTCCACAGGCTGCCGACAAATAGGACAGCGATTCATCTGTGACTTAAATGTAGTTGCACAACCATTGCACATGCACTGCAGCCAACAAGAAACATTAGAATGTTATTTAAGCTTCGCATCTACTCTAAAATTAAACACACACACGCACATATGTATGTATGTATGTATATATACATACACATACATATACATACATACATATATATACACACATACACACATACATATAATATATATATATACATGCATACATTATATATATATATATATATATATATATATATATATATATATATATATAATGTATGCATGTTTGTGTGTGCCCACGCAGGCGGGCGCGCGCACGCGTGTGTGTGTGTGTGTGTGTGTGTGTGTGTGTGTGTGTGTGTGTGTGTGTGTGTGTGAGTGAGAGAGAGAGAGAGAGAGAGCTTGTCCATTACACTCACACACACACATATATATATACATACATACATACATGAACTGCCGCCAACAAGAAACGTTAGAATGTTATATAAGCTTCGCATCTACTCTTATAAATAAATCAAAACCACACACACCTACATACATAGATATATATTATATATAATCTATGTATTCACACCATGCACATATATACATGCGCACACACACACACACATAATATATACATACACATACATGCATGCATGCATACATACATGTATGCATGTGTGTGTGTGTGTGTGTGTGTGTGTGTGTGTGTGTGTAATAAACAAGCACTAATTGCGATAAGAGGAAAGGTTGAAAAAGAAAAGCTACCATGTGTCGACAAGGCATGACAGCTGTGTCACGAGGCTCGGACATGCATATTACACATTCCTTTCCAAAGTCTTCTTCATCAATGTCACTTTTGTCTACAGTGTTTTCGACGCCGTAGAGCTCCTTCAGCTCATAACGTACACCATCAACCCAGATTATCTGCCTTAGCACACGCACTTTGCAATCACCATTGTCCTTCCTCTCAATAACTGCTTGCGTTATTTGTGAGTTCACTGACTTGGGAAGTGCTGCGCCAATGTCCTCTGTCGTACTACTCGAATCTGGCTGGCCATCCTTCAGATTTGTCTGAGCTCTTATTACAAGCGGGCAACCTTCAACAGCTTGCTCCTTCTCCAAAAGGATTGGGTCAAATGCATCGAGGTAAATACCTGTTCCTGACGCTTGTTCAAACTTCTTGCCGGATCCCTTCTCAAATGTTAGTCTTACTGGGCTAAAAGCATTGGAATTCCAAGGCTTAATGCTGCCATCCCTCCAATCCTCCTTTGCAAAATAGAAAATGTTGAAGCTGCACAGAAAATCATGTAAATGAATCAAGGGCCCATAAACAGAGATGACCATTCCATGGACTTTGCTACATAGACGTCAACGCATCACTCTTGGACATATGCACATGCACATGTATGCCAGCTCACCACATTAGATAGATAGCCTGGAACACTATGAGCAAACAAGGTGAAGGTTCACCTTGACATTCTTAAACAATAAAACAAAAGGGAAGTCAATCTGTGTAAGGCTGTGAAATGAAAGAACCCATTGAAAAACAAAAGCAAAAGAAGATTTCAATTGTTTACCTGAAAAGGTAGTTCCAAGCATTCTAGGAAACAATAAAATTTACATGTATGCCTAACTCTCTTCTCCTCTGAGGCTTGTTTTAGAAAGCCAATTATCCATGAAAATTCTCAATTGAAAAGACTATAGATAACTAGCAAAGATCCATATGACCTTGTTTGTTAATTGTTTATAACAAAATAAGATATTTTTAAGCTAAATTCAAAAATAAAGTGATCAATATAATTAGTAAATTAATCCCAACAACCCACACTTTGATATACCTTCCTGGAGAATCGGCATCATAAGAGAAAGCAAGCAAATAGAAACCAGCATTCTCTGCATCTTCAGTCAGCTTTATGGTGTTCTTCTGTATGTTCACTCCATTGCGTATCGTGACTGTTTGCTGCTGTGTTGTGACTGTTTGCTGCTGTGTTGTAGATTGCTGCTGATCCGATGATGGCAGTTCAAGTGGCCGAGATGCACTGGAGGACTGCTGCCACTGGAGGTTAGATGGAGGTGACAGCATGGGGTATTCATGGCGACCACTTGGATGGGGATAATAACGGGGACCAGGAGGTGCTACCGATCCATTGTAATTTGCATAATAGGGAGGTGGGAACCTTGTTGGATTGTAAGGGGGTAAAGATGTGTAAGAAACAGGTCCTGGTGGAAGAGAATACATCTGCTGGGGTGGATACACAGATGACTCATTTCTCCGATGTCGGCTCGAACCATTGCCCATAAATGATACAAGTCTTGACAAGCTTTTGAAGCCTCTACTCTCTGCCTGAGATGTACTGCAACCCAAGGTAACAAAAGAACAATAAACTTCACTTCTAAAAGTTGCTTCAAACAATTATGGCAAACGGACACTGACAACGATGCATGAAACCACATAATGTTTTCTAAATAGTTCCCAATATTAAAAAGTATTTGCAAAAACCAACAGTTTTTCTGCATTCCCAATGTAGAACTCTAAAACGGCACCATTTGAAGCTTTCCTCTCATAGAATCGCAATATTTTACCGGCATAACCCATGAGCCCAATTTGCTACTGAACACTGTTGTGAACTAAATAGCATATTTATTTACTCCTAATCATCTTGCAACTGAAAATAGCCTTCTATACTGAAGGTTTACTTCTGCACTCCTCAAACTATCCCAATATCGATAAAATACAGAACTTTCTATTAGCGCAGCTGTGCCGTGCTACTAATATCAAAATCCATGCTCGTCTATCCTGATATCGACAATCTTGCTAGCAAGACTTTTTCTTGCCCAATTTGATCAAGTATGATATCCTTTTTCATACGGGTTCTGTTCAAGCTAACCATACGAGTATGGTTGCAACTATGATTGTTACAGCTCTATATCGGACTATGGTTCACATATTTTGTTCCTAAACAAGGTTCAGATATTTCGATCCTAAACGGGCCTCCTAACCACACGGCATGCTGCTAATGTGACAAAGTATACACTACTGTAGTGACAATGTGAAGCAACCCGCCATTTAGTGCACCTTCACAGAATTACGACAACCCTCATCAGAATGCCAGTCAGAAAATTGGACCCTAAATATGCCCCCAAGCTGTGGTACTCATTGAGTGCAAGCCCATCGCGAAGAATTCGGAAACCCTAACCAATGCAGTCGCGCAGATCGGGTCCTTGAACAGAGTAGCAGAGGGAAAGGTACCTACTCTTGGTTCTGTTGGCGAGATGCAGAAACAGGAGGAAGACCCAAAAAAGCGCTAGCAAGCTTGGCGCCTGCAGATGGAGCGGAGACGAAGACGCGTCACGAGCAGCCACTGCATCAAATCGAATGTGCGAATGGTCCCGAAAATAAGGACTTTCGTTCCTCTTGTGTGCTTTCCAAGGTTCGTTCCTTTGTAATTCCCAATATCTATCTAGTCTACTGCCCATGTCCATGGCCCACCATCACTCAAGGAATGCTACCAGTTTCCAAAGTCAACCATACCAGTCCTTGTTTGGCAATGGAAAGCTCGGAGTCGAACGATATCGCCACACATAGGGTAAAACTCCCTATGTAGAGATGTCGAGATTAGGTCACAGCCTGCTTGAGAAACCTTGGGTCGTTTGTATCAAGCATGGGTGCAAAAGGAAGAGCTCGAGCAAGGCAATTTGTAGCAAAAATCCTTGTCAGATGATGCCTTGCCATGAAAATGCATAGGAGATCTTATCATCTCGGAGTTTATACATACATCCATGCCCTTAATTTTTGTACTTATCAACCTTACTCAACATAGCCTTTACTTACTGCTCTTGCTCTTGCTCTTCCATTAAGTAATATTTGATCTATCAACAATTAGAGAGAGCCCACACGAGGAAGGGGTACCTGTTTTGAGTTACCTCCCTCTCCTCAAATAAACAAAGCTCAAAGAGGTTCAGTTAGAAAATGCAAAGGTTACCCATCCCCCCCACCCCACTTGTGTGTGAGAGTGTGAGAGACCCATCAAATCAATCTTACCATTACCCTCCTGAGTGTACTTGGTGTCTTCTTTTGTTAAGACGGACTACTTTCTGTGCATGCATCACCAAGGGAGAGACCAAGTAATAGAAGACTCTTTTAAGGAGTTATGATGCACCCAAAGGGCTTGCAACTTCCTGCTCGCGAAGCGAGGTTGCCTCACCTCACATGCAAGCATCTTGTGTGAGCTTTGCAAATAAGTGCTCCTAAAGTTGACAAGGTTGGATAGTTGGGCACTTAGTGAATTGCAACTTACCTCAATGCCACAATCCCATTGCATTTTTTGCAAACATAAGTACCAATTACACTTGTAGATAAGTAATTGACCATATAGTTCACCTACAACTATCTTCTTCTTCTTTTTTGCCAAACTCACAATTATGAGTGATTATATTATAATGTCACAGAGAAAATTACAAGGTATCCTCAAGTTCATGTTGAGCCTTAAGGGACAAAAGGTTACACCAGAGCTTAGTCAAAAGTACTTGGTAGAGTACTGTTACCAAACGCCCAAACCTTTACACAGCACGGCTCGATCGGATGGCGAGGGCCGCCCTAAGCCAATCATCTGAGTTAAACCTTTTACGTACCACATATATTATCTCCTTACTTTCTTGTACAGTCTCTGAGAAGCTAGCCACACAGAGAGGTCGCTATGAAAGACACGACAATTCCTGGCCTTCCAGATATTACTGAAGAAACTGTATCTGACAATTTGAGTATAGATTAGAAGTGCATAACTTTGAAATTGTTTCCCACCAAGGCATAGATCCTTCTTGAAAAACCTTATCTTCCATGTTCTTTGTGTCCATTTGCACATCTTTCTTGTTAGGCCTCCAACAGCCAGGCATTGCATGAAAAGGTGGGCGAGGTCTTCGCTAGCCAAGCTGCACGCTGAGCATCTGTCGGACTCGATACCGCGTGCTTGAATATTGAAGGTCAGCAAGGCCCCCCACAATACCTTCCACAAAAATATCTTCATAAAATGAGGCAATTATGGATTCCAAATGTTCTTTGTGACCTCAATCTTAAAGAACTGGCTATTGAAAGGCCATTTCCAAGCTTTCCACTCAAAAGTAGATTCATAGATCGGCGTCAGAATATTGTCCAAGCGTTCTACCACTTTGTTAACAAGCAGCTTCTCAGTGCCATCGAGTTGAAACTGGGTTGTCAACTGGTCAAAGGATTTCTAGCACTTGTTATTTCTATCCCAGAAGTGGCTCAACCACTGGAATCCTTTATTGTGGATCCTTGTTGCAGTTTCTCTCCAATAAGGGTTCAGGATTACACAAGCAGCTTTAGACAGCCAAGGGGACCAGTGCGCGATGGAGTTCTAGAAGTATATGGTTAATTTTCCCCATTCAAGTACCCATGTTGCTCTATTGCACTTCTGCACCATCTCTCCCATGATGCCACCTAGTCTCAGGCTAGACCACCTCAGGGCTAAAAGTTTGTCATGTGCCTCGAGCCCTTTCCATTGACCACCTCAGAGCAAATTTTTGCCTTGATTATCATATCCTTGGTCATGACAGGCCAAGATTGGTCTTTGTTTTGTGATTGAGACCACAAACTTGGCGCACAGGGCCTCCACATAAATCGTAGGGTTAAGAATTTCAAGACCACCTTGGACCAACGGTTGAATGATACCTTCCCACTTTGCCCATTGCACTACGAATGACGAGGCTTTAGTGTTGTTCCTCCAAAAGAATCTATTAACAGGTTTCAAAAAATCCTTCCAATTACATTCGGCTATTTTGAGGAGCAGGTTGGTGAAGGCAATATAAGGAAGCATAAATGAGTTGATCGTTCTGACCGGACTCTGGAAAGGAAGCAACACATACTCCCACCTTCTCATTTTTTAGTCTGAATCTTGTCCAGGACCCACTGGAACCTTTGCTTGTGTGTAACGTCCACCCCCAAGGGGGCGCCGAGATGCCAAAAAATCCTTCCTTTAGACACAATCTCCCATGACCAGGCCAATGGGTCAAATGGGTCGTTTTTTGTCGAAGAGATCAATCTAGACTTCTCAATACTACACTTCAACCCCGAAGCCATAGTAAATATCTACACAATCTCTAGGGCCTTCCTGAGAACCTGAGGGTTGGCTTTCAAAAAGAGGAGGGAGTCGTCTGCAAACATCTTGGCCAGAAGTTGGTCGTTACTGGGCAACATTAAACCTTGCAGACATCATAGTTATGGGACTCCAATGCTTAAGATGCGAGCAACAAACCTGTTTCGAGATAGGCTTGATAAGTCCTCTTTTCACACTAGGATCCAATGACCCCTTGACAAAAGCTTGGTTAGCCATACACGTGACTAGGACCTTGAGGTCCTTCCAGAACTCGCTAAAGAATTCAGTGATCACACCATCCCTGCCAGGGGACTTCTCCTTGCCAAGAGCTTGCGGTGCAAGCGAGCATTCCTCTTGATAAAGGGCCATCTCAAGACGATTGGCTTCAGGTTGGGGAATTTTCTTGTTGACACTCTTGAGAGAGGGTCTCTGGCTGGCCAATGATTTGGCTTAGATGATCAAGCATCATCCTAGCCATTCCATCTTGGTCATGTGTAGCATTCCCATTCTCATCTATGAGCGACTGGATGGAGCCCCGACTCTTCTTGATTTTCAAGGCCCTAAAATAATGTGCTTGATTAGCGGCCTCTGGCTAGAGGAAGGTCTCCCTAGGTATCAACCTCACCCTCCTGACCTCCTTGAGTTTTTGCTCAGTCAGGTCGTCTTTAATCTTTAGCCTCTAGCCACCTCTTCTGTTCTTCTTCGAGCAGATTTTTTGGAAGTTAGACTAGCAACCTCGAGCTGCTTCCAATGCTCTTCCAGGGTCTTTTTCATCGGAGGGCCTGAGCTTTTGATCACTTTTTGTATACTCTAAGCAAAGAGGTCCCAAGCTTTAGTTTTTTCAAATTAATATCTTTATTGAGTTTACTCAAAGATTTCTTGGTAAACATTCTAAACAGAAGGTCTTTGAACATGTGTGCCCCAGTTACAAGCAACTTCTTACTCCCTCTGGGAACCGCCACTCCCCCTTGGCTTTATTGAGTTTCAAGTGTAAAGTTATATGGTCTGACATGCTCTTCGTTGGCAGCACCTTCATCGCAAGTAGTGACAAGATCTAGTCATCCTGGTGAGAGCAGTAGCACCTGTCAAGCGGAGAAGTTGTGCACGCATATTGTAGGCTTGTGTGGGTGAAGCTGGGTGTGCTATTCTGGGGACCCACCTCCCAAAGGTCCATCATAGCCCATCTCTCACAGAGATCCGGTCATTTAGCTTTTTCAAAACCTACCAACAGACTGGCTGAGCTTGTTCTATCCTTGCTCTTCTCCACCATATTAAAATCACCTATCAATAGCCACTCTCCTTCAATAGGGATATCCCTCAAGTGCATCCACAATTTGGCTCTATCCTTGGCATTGCAAGGGCCATAAATGTTTATTATGGTGATAGGTTGATCTGCCCAATTGACTCTCACTCCTAGGACTCTCTCGGAGGGGTGATCTTAGAACCACCATTTCGCAATCATGGAACATAAACCCGTCCACTTTGGGAAAGGACATCATTGAACCCGTCCACTCCCTCTCCATAGAACACCAACTTCTTCCCCAATGTCTATTTTCTTTTGTTGTGAGCGTCCAGATGATGTTTTTGGATGGCTTAGCAATTAACTTCCTTATCCTTTCTAACTTCCTCCCAAAAGAGGGCGTGCTTCTTTTGGGTCTTCAATCCTTTCACGTTCCATGATTGGATAGTTAGAACTTTCATCATTGGGATAGAGAAACGAGTTCTTCAATATCCATTCCCTGCCCCATTTCTACCTCCCTGGATGCCCTAGGCACCACAAGCACACTACTAGAAGTATAAGCACCCTAGGCACCACAAACGTTTTCAAGAGTAGGAGACTCTTTGCATACTTGTGAAATTATGTACTATGATAGAAAGTTGTAATATCGTGATGTGATTTCCCTTTCAATGTTCATACCTATTTTGACTTTTGTTTTCATAGTAAGGATCAAATTTAGTACTATTGTATTTTTCGGGGCCATACCTTGTGCACTGTTGACTTACTTTTTGGTTTCGTAAAAACATTATATGAATGCAATGATAGCATATTGAGCATTGCTTTTCACACTTAGTCAGCTAGTAATTCTAAGCAATAAGCTAGTTGGCTTACTAAGTTTTCTGATAGTTGTAACCAACATACAATGTAGTTATTTGCTAATGGTTGTGATTAACACCAAAGCCATGTATACAAAGTGCACACAAGAGACACAGAACCAACTTTATGTTGTAAAGATAGTTACATTGTATGTTGTAACCAACATACAATGTAGTTATTTGCTGATTAACACCAAAGCCATGTATACAAAGTGCGCACAAGAGACACAGAACCAAATTTATGATAAAAATGCATTATTTGTAGCAAGAAGTATATTGATCCTCCTTAGGATGTGCTCCATAGGTATTTTGATACATCACACTAGATGTGAAAGTAAGTGGAGAATGGTTTGCTTGAAGGTGTATGCATCCAATTTCTTGTAATACAATCCTTGCACAACATATGAGCCATTGTCAATTACATTGATCTATTCACCGATGTACCCGTTCTCCACCTTCTCCTTTGCTGCAACACACTTGACCAGGTAGAAATCCACATTTTTGACATCGATTGAAGCATCTGGATTTACGACAAATGTGTCTCCAACATATAGAGTTCTACTCAACACATCACGATGACCTTCGTATGTGAAGTCACCATAGCCAATGACTTCCTATGTCAAAACTTCATTTGTTGGCTCCAAATCTACCAGAGCCTCAGGTGTAATGGCAACAAAATATGATAATCCTAAGCCTGCACGTGAGCTTTATTGATGCAGTGATTCCACCTTCCATGCATGAGTGCATCACAAAATCATGCCAAGTTTCTTGTTGCAAGGGTTGTTGGATCCTGTGGAATGTGACCATGGAAAGCATGTAGAGATTGAGCCTTTTCCATGGTGGCACAATTCCACTAGACTTCCTTGTTTACATCCCCCTCTTTAACCTCCCAAAACACATGGGCACATTCCCTTTCTTTTGAAGGATATGATGCAGGTGCGCCCTTCGACAAGTTGGCTTGGCAATAAGCAACCACATCTGTTGCACACCCCAAAATAACTTCATTAGGTTTTAGCTATTCATGGGTCAAGGTTCTTTTCACAACTGCTCCTACACCATCATGCTCGTCCTTGCCATGCCTTGATCCAAAGAAGAACTAGCTCATCCCCATCCCTGTGAGTCCACCATATCTGGTAACAAAATAGAAAGGCCTGGCTCCCTTGAACTGTGAGGCCGCACCATCATACCACACCCAATGTTGTTTAGGAGTGACACCCTCTTGTTGTAACAAGTCATGATGTAGCATGAAGTAATGTTGCACAAACAATGTGTCATGCACCTTGTCACATGATATGAAGAAGTGGATTGTTTTGACTATCTCCCCTGCCTTGAGATAGTACGTTATGTGTACAAAAATGGTTACCTGACTAGAGTGCCAATGCATTGACTGAAACTCAATTTTTTCCTTGAAGGTGAAATTCTTGACAAAAACAACAACTGAGACAATGACATCATTTGAAAACCAAATTAGACAATCCTTGAATTGTTGTCCTTGCCATCGAGCTACATAGTTATGAGTGATGAAGAGCTTCAACTTGGTCTTCAAGAGTTGAAGAAACTCCCAGCATTGCATTTCTTTATGCAAAAGATATTTTCCTTTTTTACTATTTCCATGCTTGTCTTTTGTTGCTACATATGAAAATAATTTCATAATAATACTCTTACCTAGCTTTACTATCTCCAAGCAACATAATTCTAACCTCTTGTTGACCGCTGGGTCAACAACACAACATAACTCAAGTTTCGTACCAAAGTCTTATCTATTGCGAGTTATGAATGCTGCGGATTATGGCTATAACTGTCATTTGTAATGAGTAGTTATTCTAGTTTCAGAAGTCGGGGTGCAATGGCACTTCCAGATTGTAAATACAAATCCATTTGACCCTTTCAACCCCATTTTTGGTTAAACCTAAGGTAGCCTTAGTATATAAGATACCTAGGTCATTTTGTAAAGAAGACTTTTATCATAATCAAAAACTTTAGCGCTGCCGTCTACTGTGTGTGAGAGAGAAAGAGTGTGAGCGTGAGCTTTATCCTCTCGCTACTCCCGGCTCACTCAACACATTGGAGATCCGACTGCACCATTGTTGTAGGCTCGAGGAGAGCTACGCGACAACGCCAAGCATTCCACGTGAGACGAAGCGCACACTCCAACGCATCCACGAGCTATTTGTGGCCGTAAGTGTATCAAACGATGTCTGTTTTCTGCGTGCTAGTAGTCTATAGAATCGTGGCGACATAAGCTACACATAGGTACTCATAAATTTTAGTTTCGGGCACTTTCAAAATTCTGCTATGTCATCCTACGCGTTTTCCGCAGATGGGTTTAGAGTGAGGGTTTTGAGTGTAGAAGCTTAGGGACAGGTGTATCCTAGTGAGGGGATGGTGTTCCTTAAGTTTCGTATGAATCTGGCATGATTAGGTGAGTTACCTTCCGTATGTGTGTATGTGGCTAGGTGGTGTAGTTCAGAGCAGTGAGGTTCTTGATTGTGGTTTAGTTGGCCTTCCAGAGTGTTGTATGTGTAGGATGGTCTCAGCCTGACAAGCTAAAGAGATTTCCTCCATGTGCCTATCGTGTCATCTGTGTCCTCGATTGACATTATGTTGATCTAGGTAGTGTTTGCATGCACTTCATGGGTGTGTGAGTCGCTCCCGTCCAACATTGGCGCCGCTACCGGGGACACAAGGACCTAAGTAGGTTTCCTACTAACACTCGTGTGATGGTTGCTTGATTTAGTTTCGGCTAAAGAAAGCGTTTTTCTTAAGTGGATCCAGAAGAGGAGATTCCGTGATCAAGTGGATAGCCAGGAAGCGTGTGTCTTGCCGAGGGTCTGCGACTAGATAGGTTTAGTTAGGATTTGTGGATTAGAGTAGTTGTTGGTGGTCGAGTGTTGTGAGGTGATAAAAGCGTTTACTAGTTCGTGTGTGGCAGTGAAGCGTTTTTCTACTCATAGATGCAAAACCCCATATGATTCGTAGGAGTAGCTTTAGGTAAGTGATCCGATTGTGATCTAGAGCTATGCAGCACTGAATTATTTGCTAAAGTGCTTGATTGCATTTGAAATCATGGAAAAGTGTGCTTTTGAGGGTAAAAATGCATTAAACAAGCTTTTGTGGATATTTTTGTATGACTGAGTGATGTTGTGCATATAAAAGAGCATTTGCAAGGGTTCTGTGAAGAAAACCTGCAATTCTATAAACATAGACATCCTACGCGTAGGATGTCTCAAGGGGGTTTTGGAGACCAAATTTGAAAATTCTGACTGCACCAGTGGGTTCAGAGGGTAGGTTTTATCCTAGTAACATATTGACTTGGGTGTTTTTCCCTATTTTTGTTGACCAAAAGCCAAAAGGCGGAGTCAGAAAACGTAAAATTTCAGCAAAGGCTTAATTGAGTGATTTTTGCATGTTTTTGCAATTGTGAAGCATACTTGCACTTGCTGAGAGCATAAGGAAGCATCAGGGACACTTCAGTCTGAAAAAATAAGCAGTAGACATCCTACGCATAGGATGTCTACAGGGTGATCTGGGCACTTTTTTGAAAATCGGAGGTTACCAGTGTGTTTAGAAGGTAGGTTTTACCCTATTTTCACTTGGAAAGTGGAAATTTGACCAAATTTTGACAGATCAAAGCCAAAAGACGAGAATTGCCAGACATCCTACCCAAATTGTGTCCAAGGCCTAATTTTGAGACCAAACCATAGGATGACTCCATAGGCATGTTCTAAATGTTGTATTGAGTGCATGTGATAAATTCATCTCATTTGGGTCAGTGAAAGTGAAGATTGAACAGACTTTAGCATTTTTGGCTGAAAAAGGCAAGAACAGCTAAAATTTGGGACTTTTGAAATCCAAACCAAAATCTAAGCATACCACTGGGTTACTGACATCAAGAGGATGCTGTGGGTCAAGTCCGGGGTCAAACGTGGCAAAAGACATCCTACCCGTAGGATGTCTTCTATGTGATTTTGCACTCCAAAACTAATTTTGAGCATACCACAGTGATCAGCACCTTAAGGAGAGTCTGTGGTTCAAATTTGGGGCAATTCTGAGCAGTTAGACATCCTACGCGTAGGATGTCTAAGGCATAATTCTGAAACCAAAATTCTACTGTGACCATACCATGCTGTCATATAGTCTTAGATAAGCCTCCTAGGCAAATTTGGTCCAATTTGGAGTTGATTTGACTAGGGAATTCATCAGAACAGACATCAGGCTTTTGGAACAGATTCTTGATCATTTGACCAACCTATAGGTGTCAGAATCAAAAAGTAAAAATAGCTGTGAGTTTAGCACATCAAGGGGAAGCTACAATGCAAGTTTGAGCTGAAACAGAGCAAAAAGACATCCTACGCGTAGGATGTCTCCAGGGTCATAAAGTGGTCAAAATTCTAATGTAGCCATATAGGGAGGTTCTAAGTGTCTCAAGGATTCCAGATCTTTTTTCAAAAGTGAATTTGGACCTTGTTTGGCCTATTTACCAAGCAAAGACAAGAATTGTCAGACATCCTACACTTGGAGTGGACTAGAAGCTTATGCAACCCAAATCTTGACCTATTGGCATCCAAATTCAATTCTAAGCATACCAAGTGGGTTGCTGAGCACTAGGAGAATCTTGGGATCAAGTTTGGACAAAATCTGAGCAATTAGACATCCTACGCGTAGGATGTCTCTAAGCCAGTTTTAGGGTCCAACTGTACTTTTGACCTTACAGGAGTGCTCATAGTGTCACAGAGATCCCAAATCTTCTTTTAAAATTGAATTTGGACTCATTTTGACCAGTCTACACTGCATTTCACTATTTTGGCCATAACTTTCACAAACGGTATCGGATCGGAAAAGTTTTTATATCAAAACGTAGCCTGAGAGCGACTCTATAGATCTCACAGCAAAACATGAACTAAATGTATGCCTATGGCAACCACTTAGTTCAACTTTGAAAAAAACGTCGTTTAAGGCCTCAAAATTCATCCGCAAGTTAGGGGTGTCTGAAAGCGACAATTTGCGAGAATTGTGACGAAACGGTTGCGGTTTTGGACATAGTTTCGACTTTTCCCTAACCAAAGCACTTGAACACAGTGGACAAAGTCTACTTGAACCAAGCAAAAGCTCTTAAGCCCAGAAATCATGTCTACCCTAGATTCAAACGCAGCTTACACTAGCTTGGAGATCCAGACGATAGAGGAATATCCCCCCACAATGGATCTTCCAAACTTGCAATTGATAAAGATTCATCTTGTTGAGAGAGTTTGGATGATTGGTCATGAGAGTGAAGGACTATATATATACATTGATGACAATGAGGTCAATCTTTATAGGTGCTTAGATCCATACCTAGAAGAGATAACGGATTACAAGCTCTTATATGTCTACACATACGGAGTCGACTGTCAATGGAGATCTATAGTTGTCGACAAGTATGGATGAGAATACAGAGTTGTAGAAAGCACAAATCCACAGACTATACTAGAAAGAGGTGGATATTTGGTCAATGAAGGACCACAAATGCCTCCACCAAACACGAGAATTCCTTTAGGAATTCCAAGAAGAGAGCCACCAAGATTCCCTTCAAGAGTGATAACGAAAGAAGGATTGGGAGAGTCTCTGGTTAGACTTGTAGACAATCGACGAGTTAGACCATCCCAAGTCCAGAAATGGGTAAACAGAAAATACTCCGGGGATAAAGATCCGAGAGATCACGTAATGGCTTTTAGAAGAGTGATTAGAGCAGAGGAAGTTTCAGATTTTGCGACACAGTTTGTGGGATTTGGATTGACTCTAGAAGATGATGCAGCTACATGGTTCGACTTGGTAGAAAATTGGGATTTTGAGACCCTAGATGAGTTGTTTGAGGAGTTTATTGAAGAATTCTCACCAAAAGGCATTGCTAACAACACGGTCTCGCAAATCCATAGATTCAAACAGAAAGAGGATGAATCAGTACGCAAAGCATCATTACGGCTCAAGAGATATGTTAAGCTCTGTCCGAGAGCGGAATTACCTATGCAAGCACGACTGATGCTGATCTTTATCCAGGGAATGGGACATGCGGGCCTTCAAAAGGATCTGCATATGATAAGGAGGATGACGCTAAACAAGTTGATCAAAGAAGCTCTTTACCTAGTGGATAACTATGAGGCATACAAAGAAAAGGACTTAAAGAGTCAAGGAGATGACACTCCTCTCAGCACAGTGTTTCACAGATAAGTGAGTCCATTGCCAAGCCAACGGCATCTATTGATCAAGAAAAGCTTATCGACGACTTGGTCAAGAGGTTGATTCCTCTTGTAAGGTCTGATTCGGGAGAGCCGAAGTGGTGTGAAATTGAGAGAAAATGGATGAACCATACGGGGGAAGAGTGCTATTATAGCATGGAAAATGCTAGGGAGAGGTATGTACAACCTGTTCCAGAAGCACCTACTCCACCTAGATACATTACGGGGAATGCGCCAGGACCAGTAGGAGTTTTAAGGCCACAGCTTGTCTTAGGACAACAACCTCCGCTGCCAGGTGCTAGAATGCCGGTAGACATGAGATACATGCCAATGATGGAAGCATCAAATAAACCAATGCCAGTACCAGCTACAATGTGGTATAGCAACCAAAGTGAGTACTACCCTTCGGAGCAACAAAATGTGAGAGAAACACATGGAGTGGTGAGGCCGGTACAACCTCCACCTCCTGGGTTTCAGTAAAGAAAGAAGGTATGAAATGGACGAAAGGACATTGCGATTCATTGCAAATAGCGGCTTATCTAGGTCAAAGCTTGCTTATAACCAAGAGGAAATGCTAAAAGAATCTCATCAACCAGAGATAGATTGTCACAAAAGTCGTGACAACCACTTGGTCAAACAATGTCCTCATATGAAGATCACTGAAGTAAATGCCTATTGTCTTGAGTGTGGCATCACTCACTTGATCCCCGATTGCCCGAAAAAACCAAACAAAATCAGGAAAATCACAACAAATGCATTAGGGATTGTTCAGCTCCCTAGTAGCTCAGAAAATGAAAATGTTGTACCAGTTCAAGTAGTTACGAGAGCACAAGCTCAAAAGAAAGCTGATGAGAATCCAGAGACAAAGAACACGGAAAGTGACACGAGTCCAAAGACAGATGATGGACCAAAGACAGACGCACCTAGTCAGAAAACCAAGAGCAAACAAAATAGTTGGAAATCTAGAAAGACTAGGATGAAAGCATGTAGGGAACGAGAGCAAAAATCCCTACCTGAGAAGCTTACCGAAGCTAAGGAGAAGATAAAACAACATGAGGAAAAGGAGGCACCTTTTCTTACACAGATGGTTAAACCTCTAGAAGAACCATCCATGGATGAGAAACCGAGAAGTGCTAGTTCAAGAGGATCTGTGTTGGCAGAGAAGGTTAATGAGACATTAGATGGCCTCTTGAAAGCCTATGATGTGAGGCTCAAAAACAACCAAACCCAAGAACACAGGTGGATGACATATCCCTATGCGGAACTAGAAAAGCAAAGGTTTGAAATGTGCCAGAAAATGATTCAAACAGCCCAAGCTTTACTAGAACCACCAGTTCCAAAACCTGAGGATGTGATCCGTGTCATGCCTACACAAGTAATCCCACCAAACGAGGAACTAAAAGAGCCAGATTCTAGTCATGAGCACAGACCAAACCTCAAAGACCCAGCATTAGAACCAAGGATAGTACTGAATACCACAGATAACTCTTCCGAGGGATTTCACCAAGCTATACCTGAGGATTGTAAAGAGATAGATGGTCTTGACGAATTGTGGAAACAAGTCAGAGAGGCCAATGAAGCCGATGACCTAAGAAGACGAGTAGACACGATGACTAGTGATGAACGAGGAGTGTTTCTACCACCAATAGAGGAATTTGAGACTAGATCTCAAATGAATCTAGACGTGAGATCGTATTGGGGCGAAAAAGGATTTGTACAATCTATCGATAGTCAACCCCATTCGCTAAGAACACTACCGTCCTACATGGGAGAGTACGAGACCAAGTCAGATGTGGTTGCAGTCCCATCACAGAGACTTGTCTCCCAACAAGGCCATCGATTCAAAGGGGCTAGTAGATATCCTATCTACCCCAGTCACCTGTACAATAATGTTAGCTGAGTTGCTCAAAATAAGACCAAACATGTGGGCTAATGTGGGTAAATGTCTAGAGAAATTTGGTGTAAAAACCCCAATGACTCAAATCGAGGAAGGCATCAAAGAGCTTGAAATGCCTCACCTAAATACTAGGCCAGTACCATTAAACAAGGTAGGCGAGTATTACGAGGGAGAAGATGGAAACACCACCCTTCCTATGGAATTAAATAATGTAAAAACCATGGAAATCCTTGACAGTGGAGCTGGTGTGGCCATTGCAACCAAAGAGGTTTGGAAAAAATGGGAAAAACCTGCCTTGATATCCACACGAATGACCCTGCAGCTTGCAAACAGACACAAGGAAAAGCCCCTAGGACTGCTAGAAAAAGTACTTGTTACTTCTTGTGGCATTGAATATGAACACACTTTTGCTGTTGTTGACTTTGGCAAGAAGAACAACTATGACATCATTCTGGGAAGACCATTCATGCGACAATTGAAAATGGTCCAAGATTGGGGTTATGACCATATATACCTGAGACATATGGAAACCATAACAAAGATAAACTTGAGGGACCATAGCTATAGGGATGTGACGAGAACACTGATTGAGGAGTTTGATTCCGCCACAGTAGCAGGATCAGAACTTCTAGCTTGGTTAGGTAAGCCTAAAGAATTGTGGATGTGTGGAGCTTCACAATGTGGTAGCTTGAAACGTGAGGAATGTATCCTAGAGCGGGTTATAGAGGATAGGGACTATATCCTAGAACCATTTTCTGAAGAAGAGTTAGAGCCTTTTGGATGGGAACACATCTTGGCTACTCTGGACTTGTGCACCATGGAGGATGCTCCCACAACAAAGTTGTGTGATGAAAATGGCTATGATGTCGTTCCTTATTTTGCAGTGAGTGTAATCCAGGAAAACGAAGAGAACCAGACATCAACAAGCTCTCGAAATAAGGAGCAAACAAAGAAATGTGGAGAATCAAAAGATGAAGAAGACGACGAGTTCTATGACTCTGTAGAACACTTCGAGCTTCATGAAGATCAATGACCCAGGATTCAATGTCATCGCTACACGAATAAAGTGCATCAAAAGTGGATTCCAAAGTCCTCGGTGAAGACACAGCCACCACAAGCATCCTCATACATGGCTCCTAATAAGGATGCAAAGACTCAGCTAGGAGGAATACGACCAAAGCAACGAGCTAACAATGCTCTAATCAATGGGCTAGAAAAGTCCTCCAAGAAACTACCACCCATGAGCAAACAGACAGTAACTTTCCACTACCAGCCAAAAAATCAAGGGAAAGTACAAGAAGTCAACCTTGCTAAGGATAGTAGCGATAGTGATGAATCTTACGACATCCCCTATCATCAACTCGGGCCATCACTATCACCAACCCCTTCAACAACAACCATGACAGGTCAAAAGAACAGGACAACAAGTCAAAGCCAGAAAGCTCGACAAATCTAGATACCAAAAAGCCAGATTGGCCAAAAACAGATATGGATCAAGAAGACAAAGATCTCTAATGACAAATCATAAGATCCAACACCAAAACAAAAACAAGGAAAGCGTGCACGAACGGGTAAGAATATCACAAAGTCGCAAGCTTTCACAACTCAGGTTTGGGCTCCAAAGAAGTTGATTCAAGCACAAAAAAGTCAGGAATTCATTTGGATTCCAAAACAACCACAATATCAACTTTCAAAGCCTGAATCCCGTCCCCTACCAAGCGTACAAAGGCTGAAGCAAAGACCACTGCCGACTCACACAACAAAAAGGTGGATCCCAAAGAAGTCTCTTCAAACACAAATGAAGCATGGGCAAGTATGGGTTCCCAAACGAGCATCAGCAACAAAACAACCAATAATCACAAAGAAATGGGTCCCAAAGAAGAACAACAAAACTACTGAAGGTGCATCGCCGCTTGAATTCTTACAATTCTTCCTACGATTACATTACAGTTAGAAGAGAGCAAGTCGCTTCAATCAAGCAACGATACAGGAGCTTCAAAGACCATTACATTGCTTAGAATAGGAAGCCTCGCCAACAAATGCCAATAAGCAAATTGCTTATACCCACATCTTGCACAACATAAATCTTTTCCATGCATTGACTGTGTATGCATAATAGGGCTACATTACAAGGCCTGCATAGGCACAACTTTTAATTGCCCAAGCACAACACATACCCTTTGCGATAACCTGTCGTAAAGGATGACTCCAAATAGGAAGGGGGGAGGCATTCTGAATGCGGACCTAACATTATGACTATTAGAGGGCAATGTTTTGTGAGATGCATTGAATTTTTGCGTTTTATTGTGATAATTTTTTGACGAAATTTAGAGTATATGCCCTCATAGTAGTGTTACAGAGGAGTATGGGGACAAAATCCATATATGAGCCCCTAGGGACCTGTGTATAGTGTACATAGCATGAATTATTTTTCTTTTGTTGAGTTGTTTTAAGATTTTCTTTGTTTATTATTAAGAAAAAATAAAAAAATCCATAATCCACATGAAGAAAAGACTGACGAGAGGCCTGAGCACTACAAAGAGAAGAAGGTACAGGAAAACGATGAAACTTCACGAAGTATGTCTCAGCAGCCACTACAACAGCTGAAGAACTTGTCACAAAGCAGTGTCAACATGCAACCGACAAGTCATACAAGTCAGAGTCGAGTAGCCAAGCCACAAAATGAGTGAGGTGTTAGTCCCAAAGCTTCAAGTAATATTCTCTGTGGTCTAAGCGTCTTAGCTATTCTAGGTACTGCTCAAGCTGGAAGAGTTGAGCATATTTACGTTGTGTCGCTCATGCTGGTATAGGTGAGCAAAAGAGTCGAAGTCTAAGTACTTAAGTCTGGTGAAGTGAAAGAGAAGGTCCAAAAGACACTCACATACTGAGCACAGTGAGATACGAGTGGAGAAACTTCTACATCGAAAACCCTTCTTGGAAAGGTGGAAGCTATTGAGACATCTTTTGATGTCACATGTGCTACATTTATTCCTTGAAACACCCATCATCTTCTTCTTTCACATTGCATGCTTTTGTTGACAAATTTCTCATATGCATACAGAGTGTCCCATAATTGGCACTTGCATCAGGCACTCTTTCTGTGTTTCACCCAAGAACTCACCTTTCATGAACATGTACTTCACGTTCAACTGCTCAACTCCAATAAGAGCGTATACCAAAGGCATTTTTTTTCCCACCGGTTTTTTCCCCTTTGGTCATCCAGGTTTTAGACCCTAATCTAAAGACACCTATCACCATCCTCCTGTACATATTCCTTCTACATCAACAATAAGGAAATGCTACTCAAATCAATTGACAAATGAATTGGAGCACCAATTTCTGATCATAGCATACTTCTCCTCAATGGTGAGTCAAAGAATGGCCTACAATGACGAAACTGCAGACAACACTAACAACATGATTGCACAGGAACAAAGAAGTCCCTAATGAAGAAGCGCATACATAAAAGTAATCAGAGGATCTCAAAAGATGAATGGTTACGATGATAGACGTCCGCTCTAATGGATCATAGTTCTTGTTGTGGTTCGACAAAGATACAAGCAGTGCAACAGATGAAACCAAAACAACAGCAAAGTGTTGACCGCCGGGTCAACAACACAACATAACTCAAGAACAAAGAAGTCCTCAATGACAAAGAGCAGACATAAAGGTAATCAGAGGATCTCAAAAGCTTGTCCTTGATAATGCGCATCGAATGCTCGGCAGGGTTTTGAACCTCAAATTAGAATAATTAAGTCCTGGATTCGGCATGACAGACAGAATTTGCATTGGAGTGCAACTTGGCCTAAAGAAGTTAAGGGTTTAGCTATACAATTTCTACAAAATCCTTACAAAGTTGTCATTGGCTCACAAGATCAGAAAGCCAATCACTCAATTCTAGAGATTGTAGAAGTTGTTTCTGAGAATCACAAATACTCCGAATTCATAGATTTGATGGAGCAAATGATGGATAGAGCTTTCTCTATCCATGATGATAAGAGTCAAGTTAAATGACATTGGGTTCTTTTTGAATTTAGCATCTCGGAGCGTGGATGTGAAAGACATAAAGTTCGTCATCAATTATGATTTTCCTGAATCATGTGAAGACTATGTACATCGGATTGGACGAACAAGACAAGCAGGCTATAGTCTATACTTTCTTTCCAACAACAAAACGACAGCAAAGACCACATCGCCATCGACAATCAGGTCATGTCGGGGATGACATGAACGCGGAAGGGGGGAATGTTGACCGCTGGGTCAACAACACAACATAACTCAAGTTTCGTACCAAAGTCTTATCTTTTGCGAGTTATGAAATGCTGCGGATTATGGCTATAAACATCATATGTAATTAGTAGTTATTCTAGTTTCAGAAGTCGGGGTGCAATGGCACTTCCAGATTGTAAATACAAAGCCATTTGACCCTTTCAACCCCATTTTTGGTTAAACTTAAGGTAGCCTTAGTATATAAGGTACCTAGGTCATTTTGTAAAGAATACTTTTATCATAATCAAAAACTTTAGCGCTGCCGTCTACTGTGTGTGAGAGAGAAAGAGTGTGAGCGTGAGCTTTATCCTCTCGCTACTCCCGGCTCGCTCAACACATTAGAGATCCGACTGCACCATTGCTGTAGGCTCGAGGAAAGCTACGCGACAACGCCAAGCATTCCACGCGAGACAAAGTGCACACGCCGACGCATCTACGAGCTATTTGTGGCCGTAAGTGTATCAAACAATGTCTGTTTTCTGCGTGCTAGTAGTCTATAGAATCGTGGCGACATAAGCTACGCATACGTACTCATAAATTTTAATTTCGGGCACTTTCAAAATTCTGCTCTGTCATCCTACGCGTTTTTCGCAGATGGGTTTAGAGTGTAGAAGCTTAGGGACAGGTGTATCCTAGTGAGGGGATGGTGTTCCTTAAGTTTCGTATGAATCTATCATGATTAGGTGAGTTACCTTCCGGATGTGTGTATGTGGCTAGGTGGCGTAGTTGAGAGCAGTGAGGTTCTTGATTGTGGTTTAGTTGGCCTTCCAGAGTGTTGTATGTGTAGGATGGTCTCAGCCTGACAAGCTAAAGAGATTTCCTCCGTGTGCCTATCGTGTCATCCGTGTCCTCGATTGACATTATGTTGATCTAGGTAGTGTTTGCATGCACTTCATGGCTGTGTGAGTCGCTCCCGTCCAACACCTCTTGACTCCACATATGTTACAGTATCCCATTAGGAATTCCCTTCTATGGAAAACTGCATCTGCTAGCTTTGGACAGAGAACGGACTCCCACATTTGTGTGACACTTTTGAACGTGTGATGTGAAGCCAAGAATCCCTTGCTAATGTTCTCGCCTGTGGCATAAATACTGTATACACAATTGCAACCCGCATCATGCAACCCAAAAGCACGAGAGTGCATGTCATTTTAGTCTGTGTCCTTTAAAAAGGACATCTGCACATGGTATCCGCAATAATATATCTATCCTTTAGCCACCTACAAAAGAATGGCTTCAACATCTCAAACATTCTTGTGCTAATCTTGCAATTTGGATGGTTTCCTTTGAGTCTGTGAAAGAGATCAACCTACAATATCTATAATTGATCAGTATGTTTACTAGGATAATGTTAACCACCGGTGTCCACTTCTAGTAGTCACGGGCCGGGCTTGTCGGTCCAATAGGAAAAGGGTAAGAGTGATCGCCGATGAGAGGTGCACTCTAACTGGAACATTCAAGGGTTAGTTGGCTAAGCATGGGTGCCCAAGTGTGAATGGGCAAACTCATATAAAAGTCACCTAAACCTAAAAATCACTCATTCTCTCATTTGTGCATTTTAAGAGTGCTCTTGCTCCATCTCCATCTTCTTCTTCATCTCCTTGTGTGTGTGTGTATGCACGATCAAGAGAGAGAGAGAGAGAGAGAGAGAGAAAGAGAGAGAGAGAGAGCATCGCGATGACATGGCGGCGACGAGGCGACTGAGCGCGGCACGGTGGTAGCTCCCTCTTCTTGGTGGCGAGGAATCCTCCACGAAGGCGAGCGTAGGGCGGTGAGTGACACACCCTTGATCTCTTGAGCTTGCTAGATTAGTATGGTTGTGTGCTTGCAGCCATTTGTGGCTTGCACACAGTGTACGGCAAGTCCCTTGCATTGACACGTACGACAGATGCACACATTTTTGGCACCGTTGTCGGGAAAATGCCCTGCACTAATCTCGAATAGCACTCTATGCTGCTTTGTGGTGCATTATGAAATGTAAGAAAGGTAGAGAAAGAAGGTGTGTGGCTTGTTGAGAAGGATTTGTGACCTTTGTTTTGCTACAATGTACGGTTTTTGTTAATAAGGTGTTGTAATGTACTGTGTTTTTTGTTCATAAGGTGTTAGCTTTAAGGTATTAGATCTATAATGTTAGATTTGTAAGGTACAGTGAGTAGATTTGTTAGTTATTTAGTTGTTGTAGTACTGTGTTAGTGTGTAACAGTAGCTCTGTTAGTTGTAAGTAGGTAGGTTAGGTGTGTGTGTACTTGCGCACGGCGCGACGCGGCTGCAACGACCTTATCCCAAAAAAAAAAAAACAACTATATTTAAAAATTAAAAAAAAAAATTAAAGGGACCGGGATGGGGAACATTCCCCAGGCCCAAGCCCAAGTCCACGCCCAGGCTCAGGCCTCAGTCACCCTTTGAAACTACTTATTTTAGCCTCACGCGCCTAAGTAATAATCGACCCTTTTGAGGACCAACGGAGCTTCGGGTAACCGAACACTGTGCTATAAAGCACATCACAACCCCCTGAGAAATACGCTCGTTTTGAGCTATCACATGCTCTAATCCAAAAACCGATCATAAAAAGACATTAAAAGACATCAAAAAACGAGTGAAAACGGGGTGCAAAACGCCTAAAAAATTAAGCGGTTAACCTTCGAGGTTATTCACCGACGCTTGTATCTGCACTCTGGTCATGTGCTAGAGGCCGACCAACTAGCGAGCACTTTGACTTATGCGGATTCTCAATATCCACCTACCTTAGGTTCCAGGCCCTCGGCGGGGACCCAAGGTAGTACCACTCAGGACCCGCATATTGCACCCAATGACTCTTCCTCTGACTACAACGTCATGGAGGGTTACCCAATGCCTAATCCTGATAGCTCAAGCCAAGACATGCATGCCATGGGCCCACCGTCCGGGCCGAGCGTGTTTAGCCGCTTGAAGGAAACCTTTAGTAGAGCCACTTGCTCCGAACATGGAGCTAACGATGTAAATGAGGGAGGTGGGAAAGTAAATTCACCATTCATGACCAACGTAGACCCCATGCTCTTGGAGAATGTGCACGTGAATCCTCCATTCACTGCACCCCCTGACTCTTCATAGCTATTCCCCTCCGAGGTTATATTACCTGATGGTAGAAGCCTTGCCGAAGTGCAAGAGGTTGAGCGATATATCATTGCTGCTAGGGAAAAGGGAATCGAGAACTTACGCAAGGTGGAGCAACGAAGAGAGTTAAAAGCAAAACCCCCTATGCCAATATCCTTGCTAGGAGAGCAATCGAGTGCTCCTGAATTAGCGACCACTAAGGGCCAACCCATAAAGCCACATTGCATCTAGCTCAAAGGACACCCCTAACACCTCAATCCTAGATGGAGCTTTTCTAAATGAGAACTGGGAGTACGAACTACAAACAAAAAATCTAACCGACCTATACACAGGTCACACCTATCACGTGGGTTGGTTAGATGTCCTACAATCCACAACGGGTGCTAATAGCATAGAGGATCAACAACAAAGAGTTTGTGATGTTATCCATAGAGTTATTGAGCTAGAGAGACAGAACAAGGGGATCCACATGCCTTCAACGGGTCTCATGATATTCTTGGATACGGGGAAGGCTTGGCAACCAACCTTATTGCAAATGGAGACTCCATCAGTAAGTCCAATGGATCCTCCATATGTTGTTTCTCCAGGGGTCTCAATACAATCTGAGCCCACAAGTGATAGCTTTACCTTTCCAAGTCTAGCTCATCTTTCCCTTGATGACACCATGGCTACCATGCCTACCCCAATGATGGGCATGCCAAGAAACACGCCATGGACCTCATTTGCTAGTAAAGCATCGCTACATAGTAGCTCAATGCCTGCAACAGTACCTACAAGTGTGTACCGATCGTATGCACCTATGTTCCTCATGCTCATGTAGCTCCTACCCCTCCCATTGTTTCAACAACTTATGCTCCACAACCACAACACCCAAGCTCCTACCCCTCCCATTGTTTCAACAACTTATGCTCCACAACCACAACACCCAAGCTCTTATTTCCATGGGACCATACCAGCTAGCATTAGCATGTCACATCCGATGTCGGCTATGCCTAGGGCCACACATATGAACTTTGGGCCACCATGGCACAACACCGTACCAAACTTGGAACCCAAGGGCTTCCTATGTGCCAAGCCCAATGCCAATACCTACTCCACATATAGTTTCAGGAGCGCCTTCACCCACGGTGTCTGCTCACTTAGGTGACTTGGCAACATTTTCTCAAGCTATCGGTCGATCTATTGCTGAGAATATGCGTAACACGCCTGATAGAGAGCCTAGAAATAAGGCAGTACAAATAGCCACTATGAAGGGAATCCCTGATGGTGGTGCTGGGGTTAGCATTGTGACTAAAAATTGTTGGGAAACTATGGGAAGACCTCACCTTGGGACCACAACCATAGTAGTAAAGATGGCCAATGGGTCTATTGTTAAACCTATTGGGATGCTAGAAGATCTCAAGATCAAGATATTTGGACATAAAATAAGAAATACCTTCATTGTTATGGATTTTTACAAGCACACTATGGCATTTAAGATGATCTTAGGACGTCTTTTCAGAGGGAAGCAAAAATGGTGCATGACTGGTCTAAAAACCATGTCTACTTGTAGTTCCAAGATTCTGTCATTTGAGTGGATCTTGTAATTGGCCCAGCACATCCTCTAGGAAACAAGTTTATAATTGATCATAGATCTAACACCACAGTTTATTATCCCCATTGCAGTATTGTTACACATGTAAAGTGGACACTGATGTTGGAGAAGATTCTCCTTATATGTGTGTACTACTTGGGATGACTGAGTCGGACAATGTGGATTGGGTCCACTTAGCAGCAACCATAGACACTTGGGGAAACAGGGGGACGACCTGGGTAACACCTAAGGGGGATGAAATGCCACCACTCGTACCTTTAAATATGCTAGAATCAATGCATATAGCTTCTGATGACCTACAAGATGAAGGTTTGACTAGCATTGGAACAACGTCTCACAAGACTATAGCCCACACGATTTGGGGTCAGAATCATCAATTGAAATTGACTCTGAGGACAAAGAATCTGAGTTATATCTTAGTGCAAATGTGGGGACAAACCATTCAGGGCCCAGTGGTACCCTAGATGACAATCTATCCAAGGGAGCAGAAGACACAAGTAGCTATTCATCTAGTGACTCTTCACTAGAGATCGGCCGTAATAAAAAATTAGACAAGAAGAGTAAGAGATATAAGAGGCGACGATATCGAGCAAATGTGCGTGCTAGAATAAATGAAAAGAAATCTACCGCATAATGGCTTAATTATATATGGTCATGTCATGCTCATCGGAAGTTGGTAGATAACTGGGGTGAATACCTCCAGAGTGTTATGTGGTGTAGTCCACAACCCATTGACATCGCACAACTAGAAGCTACAAAGATGCCAAAGTTGAGCCGTACCATAAGGAGACGAAAAAATCAAGAGTTAGGTCAACAACAAAAGGAATCGGAAGTGAAATCACAATCCACAGAACAACAGGACCCCACAGACTTACACCCTGACCTGAACATTTCAAATCCTACACCACAGAGGAACGTAAGGTTGTGTATACAAAGGCTCAAAGAAAACCTATCGATGGAAGCAATGGAGTTTATGACGGCCTAGAGATAATCAAGAAAATAGAACTACCAGACCCAAGAGAAGAGTTCAAATCTGTTATCATTGCCCAAGATCTGACAGAGACTGAGGAGTGTGTACTTAAAGAACTTCTCAAGGAACCTAGGGATATATTTGCTTGGACATATCATGATATGAAAGGTGTTTCACCTTCCGTGGTGCAACACACAATCCCCATGAATAGCATAGCTAAACTAGTTCAACAACGACCCTACCCAATAATCCTAAATATTCAAAGATCGTTCAAGGAGAGATTGAAAAGCTTGTGAAATGTGGATTCATATACCCTATTGAGCACTCAGAATGGGTGTCTTCAATAGTGATTGTGCCAAAAAAGAATGGGAAACTCAGAGTGTGCGTGGATCTCAAGAAGGTCAATGCCGCCTCTAGGAGGGACCATTACCCCTTGCTATATTCAGAACATGTGCTTGAAAGAGTTGCAGGAAAGGAAGCTTATATCTTTTTAGATGGGTACTCTGGATACAATCAAATCACAATTGCGCTAGAGAACCAAGCTAAAACAGCCTTTATAACCGAATTTGGAGTGTTCGCATTTTGTGTTATGGCTTTTGGCTTAATCAATGCCCCTGCTACCTTTCAAAGATTAATAAACACTGATTTTAGAGAATATTTGAGGGAGTTTTGCAAAGCTTTCTTAGATGACCTTTGTGTTTATTCCTCTTGGAAAGCACATCTATCATGCTTACAAAAAGTGTTTGAGAAGTGCAGATTGTATCGCATCTCCTTAAACCGTTTCAAATGCCAATTTTGGGTTAAACATGGAGTCATTTTAGGGCACATAGTGTCCAAAAATGGGATTTCCACAGATGAGAGCAAAATTAAAGCCATTGTTGAATTGCCACCACCTACAAACTATAAAGGAGTTCAAAAATTCATAGGCCATGCTGGTTATTACCGACGGTTTATTTCAAACTTTGCCAAGATAGCTCGTCCTTTGTACAAGCTTCTTATTGAGTTCCACTGGATCGCGGAGTGTGATAATGCTTATGAGTCATTGAAAAACACCTTGACAAGCACTCCCATTCTACGAGTGCCCGATTGGAATATAATTTTTCATGTGCATATTGATGCATCAAACTTTGCTATTGGGTGTGTTCTAGCTCAACCAGGAGAACATAAACTAGACTACTAGCTTTGCAAGTCGTCAATTGAATGATGCCGAGAGAAACTACACCACTACAGAGCGAGAAGGTTTAGCTATGATTTATGCAGTAAAGAAATTCCGCTACTACCTTCTTGCCAACAAGTTTGTTTTCTATGTGGATCATCAAGCCTTGTTGTATCTAGTAAATAAACCTTGTTCCACGAGAAGAATTACACGATGGTTGTTAATTCTCCTTGAGTTTGATTTTACCGTTGTGGTGAGACCTAATAAAAGACATGTCATGGTAGATCATTTGTCTCGCATACCCAATGGTGAAGCCCCTATTGGAGTCGATGATGAATTGTCTGATACTTCTCTATTCCTAGTCAAGACCGTACCTAAATGGAGTGAGAAGATTGTGAACTTTTTAGTTAACGGTTTTCCACCCAAAGAGCTTTGTAAGGGCATAGCTCAAAATTTGTTAAAAGAATGTGAACCTTATTCTCTCATTGCAGGAACTCTCTACAGGCCAGGGAAGGATGATATTCTTAGATGTTGTGTCCATGAGGATGAGTATTTATACATACTGCAAGAAGCCCACATGGGTATAGCCAGAGGACATTTCTCAGGGGAGCTGACAGCTAGAAAGGTGTTGCAATCAGGCTATTGGTGGCCTACCTTTTTCAAGGATGCATCACTTTTTGCAAAAGGATATGATGAGTGCCAACGCTACAAGATCACACAACGAAAGGATAAGATGCCCTTATATCCTATTAAAGTGACTGAACCATTTGAAAAATGGGGTTTGGACTTTGTAGGCCCAATTAGTTCGGCAGTTCGTAGTACTTAATCTCGATATATTATCATTGCCACTGACTATGTGACAAAAAGTGGGCGGAAGTCAGGGCGACACATAAGGCTGATGCAAGTTCAACTGCCAAGTTTCTCTTTTGAGAACATTACTACAAGATTTGGTTGTCCCTTTGAGATTGTGAGTGACAATGGTACTCATTTTATAAATGTAGTGATAAAGGAACTCACTACCAACTTCATGATAGCTCACTATAAGTCCACACCTTATTATCCACAAGCAAATGGCGAAGCTCAGAGTACCAACAAAACTCTCATCTCCATTTTGACAAAGACAATTGAGGTTCATCGCACAGATTGGGATTTAAAGCTTACATCAGCTCTATGGGCTTATCGTACTTCTTACAAAGTGGCAATTACTTGTACACCATTCAAAATGGTATATGGCCAAGAAGCAGTTATGCCATGGGAGTTTGTAATTCCTAGTCTGCGGGTAGCTTCACAAGAAGGTTAGGATGGCAACCCTTTAGTTGAGTGCTTATATATCCTTGAGAGGTTAGATGAAGAAAGGCAATTGGCTTGTAGAGAAAGATAGGAGGAAGAAATGGTTTGACCGTCATCTAAAGAACAAAGATATCAATATTGATGATAAAGCCCTTATGTATGGAGTGCATATCAAAAAGAAAAAGTTGAAATATGCGGGAAAAGGACCATATAGAGTATGTGAAATAACCCGACAAGGAACCATTCGTGTCGAGACTCTTGATGGAGTTGAAACCATCGGATTACTCAATGGTAGCAAATTTAAAAGATATTATGATCCTTTAAGCCAAGAGGAGCTACGTGCCATCCCATCAAAAAATGGCAGCCAAGGCACAAACAAAATTGAAGAAGATACAAGCTCGAGCTGAGGCTAAAGAGCGACAACAACGTATAAGACGCCAACGAGAGGCCAACCTTGGAGTTACACATGCATTCCATGTTGAAACAGAGGATGATTGGTTGGACTCTGACACACCTCTATGATACCCTATTGAGTTAAATACCGCTTATGGAAAAGTGCTATATAACGCCTTATTGGACACGGGTGGTAAATATAATCTGTTGTCATATGGAGTATGGTATCAGTTGGGAAATCCACTTCTATCTGAGAGTATTATCCAAGTCAAGGGTGTCAACAAGAAAAAAACTGCAATTTTTTGAATCTGACACACTTCTGTCAGGTATGGCAATGGGGTTGTAGCTCAAGACTTTTTGGTCATGCCTGCTGGAACTATGGAGGGTAATATAAACATAAGACGCACGTGGATAATAGCCACCAAATTCACTATTGATTGGGGGACTGGGGGTGTTACAGCACAAAAACCAACTTTTAGCCCTGCCACTCAAGCCATTGTCCGTGAGATATTACCTCTTAAGGAAATAAAACCCAAAACATTGCATGTCCAAGAGGTTGAACCATATATCCCCATAGCCCAACTCTCAAGAGCTTCAACTGCTATAGTTGAAATAAAGCTTGAGACACACAAGACCCATCCTAATATAACAAAGAAAACATGCAAGTGGGTCCCTAAAGCTTCTTTAGCGACCATACCTAATGCTCAAAGAAAAGAGCCTGGTAAGAAACGTCCCACTCGCCCCAAGAAATGTAAAGAAACGTTGCGTTGGATTCCCAAAAAACTATTGGAAGCCCAAAGCTACTATGAAGGAAATGATCAAATCTGGGTGCCAAAACGTAAATTGTGCTCTTACCTGTCACCTGACCCATGTGAGCCCAATCCTGTAGCTCCAAAATGAATTGACGATCGTGGAAAGGAAAAAATTACGGAATGCTACACGTCCGCTCCAGAGCTAGTTTGGGTACCGAAGAAAGAACGATTTGTTTCACCTAGCTCAGGAATAGGGAAGTCAAATAAAGCTTCTTGCTCTTCATGTAGTTCCTATATGGAAATAGAAGCTTCAACACAACCTCCACCTACCATTGTACATATCTATACAAACAAGGAAGAGTTTGCACCTCCCGTTGTAAGTTCACCACCTCCAACAACGTTGGAAATAAAATAATGGAGAGTACCTTACCACCCTTGCAACTAGATGAAACGCATAGGGTGGTCGAAAACTATTGGTTAAAGCCTTCACCCATAACAACTTGGAACAATTGGTTTCAAAGGTGACGACATCGTTCCAAAAGGTATGATCTACCCAAGGAAGGGGGGAGTGTTTGCTGACATCCGTCGTTCACTTGCTTCCCTCTCAACCTTCCTCCATGACCTCTCAATCTCCCAATCTTCAGGAATGTATATATAAAGCCTTATACTCACAAAAAACAAAAACAAGAAAGTAAAAGAGCAAGAGCAATTAGCAAACAAGTGTGCAGAATACTAGTCAAAATCATTGACCCATACCTACACATTATATCAGGTACACTGAAACAGAAACCTATGTCATCAAACACCTAACCATCATCTATCTGAGTCTACAGATATGGCTAGCATGCTAGAGTCATCCACTCCTGCCTTGGGTGAGAGGTACCCTCGTTACTTTTCACAAATGTTTCACATGGTCTTTCCGATGCTTTCCTGTGAATGGGATTTGGTAGGTATGCTAGCATGTGAGAGGAATTTCGACGAGTTAGAATGGCCGATACGTCTCTTGACCACGACTAATCCATACTTAGTAGAGAGCTTTTCTTTTATTGCACAAGCCTACCCTTTTGACCAAGATGACTATAGATGTCTAGTGACCTTCTTAGTAAACATTGGTGCCTCTAATGATGAAGACGATTTTCATGATTATACGCATGGCACATATGGTCTCATGGATGATGATTTTGTTTTTCTCAATGACGAGGATAGGGGTTTAGCCTTAGGTTTTCCCCCTAATCTCTACAATATCCTATTCCCTTGACTCTAGGGGGAGTGCAAATAATTAGGTTAGGGTTTCTTATGTGTTTGATTGTGTTCAATAAGATTGGTGTCTTTTCCCACTGATGTGCCTCTGGAAGGTGGATGTTTGGTGGTGACTATTGTTCAGTTTGTGACTACATAGGGATTCCTTCAAGGGACAACGACAAGGGATGTTTACATGTTACAACGGATGTTCTCTATTATATCAGGTGTACTACTTCCTTTTATCTATGCTTTCCATAGTTACATGTTTGCATTTTGTCATTTGAGTCTCTAACAATGCATAAAATTTATGAAGTTGTGACATTGCCAATTTAGATGCTATAATTTTTTCAAACTTCTAGTACCTTGTTCTTCTCTTTAAGTTTGGTCTATTAGTTGGCTTTAAGTAGGTATTAGGACCTTAGGCTAAACTAGGCCACTTATTTGTTGACTTTAATTCCTAAATAGTCTATTAATTGTTTTAGGCTATGAGGATATAGTTCTCTCTAGCTTATTCCACCTAAGTGTGACTTGTGTTGTGGAAGTCCATGTGTTAAGCTAGTATTTGAGACCTCATGTCTCTCGGCTAGTTTATGCTCAAGCTGGTATTTGAAACCTCGAGTTTCACAGCTGCTGGTATTTGAGACCTCGAGTCCCCCCCCCCCCCCCCCCCCCCCAAAAAAAAAAGAAAAAAAAAAAAGAAAAAGCAAATAGCACAAACTTCCTTGTATTTTATTTTATCACACTTAAGTGGTATAAGTGACAAGATCACTAGTCTTTAGACCCCGACAAGCATTCCTAGGGTTAACTACTCTTTAGTCGACATTTTCTAATTAATTTTAGTCAATCTAGTACTTACTTTTAGCCCTAGCTCTTCTGTACTTCTCTTAGAGTCAACCTAATAGGCCTTAACTCAATTGCATTTTATTCAGGTACTACGCTTGTTCTAGTTAGCAATGTTACAATTCATGAATTTTTGTTTGCATTTCCTAGAATATCATGTATGCATCTCATTGATTGCACGCCTGCACATGCTGCCTTTGAGCTTTCACAATGTTGTTTTTTTTCTGCTACAGGTACTCTTATCGCTATATTCCGAGGGAGGAATCTACTTCAGGAAGGGGGGCATGTTAACCACCGGTGTCCACCTCTAGTAGTCATGGGTCGGGCTTGTTGGTCCAAGAAAAAGGGTAAGAGTGTTCGTTGATGAGAGGTGCACTCTAATTGGAACATTCAAGGGTTACTTGGCTAAGCATGGGCGCCCCAACTGTGAATGGGCGAACTCATATAAAAATCACCTAAACCTAAAAATCACTCATTCTCTCATTTGTGCAATTTAAGAGTGCTCTTGCTCCATCTCCATCTTCTTCTTCATCTCCTTGTGTGTGTGTGTATCCGAGTCCGAGAGAGAGAGAGAGAGAGAGAGAGAGAGAGAGAGAGAGAGAGAGAGAGAGAGAGAGAGAGAGAGAGAGAGAGAGAGAGAGCATTGTGACAACACGACGGCGGCGAGGCAGTTGAGCGCGGCATGGCGGTAGCTTCCTCTTCTTCGCGGCGAGGAATCCTCCACAAAGGCGAGCGTAGGGCGGTGAGTGACACACCCTTGCTCTCTTGAACTTGCTAGATTAATCTGGTTGTGTGCTTGCATCCATTGTGGCTCGCACAGAGTGTACGGCAAGTCCCTTGCATTGACACGTGCGACAGACGCGCACAAATAAATGAATCCAAATAGGAATATATAGATTTCTACCTAGGACATCCAACATGTTCATGAAAACAAATCGGAGTGTTAAATAGCACATTCAACATCCTAACATGCATGTAACAGGGTGTTGACTACCATATACAGTGTTTTCATTAGCATAATAGGTATGCTAACTAGCATACTCATTGTGCCAACAAGCATATGTAAATAGCATAGCATGTGTGCTAGCTAGCATACAAGGTGTGCTAACTACCATAGAAGGTATGCTAACTAGCATGCTAGTAGGTATGCTAACTAGCATGGACAATGTTATGATCAGCACACCTAGGATGCTAACTAGCATACTAGCTGTGCTAATATTAAGAATAATCAGTGTGTAGTCTAGCATATGAGGTATGCTAAACTACGTAGAATGTGTGCTAAGAAGAATAGAAGGTATGCTAACTAGCATGGACTAGGTTCTGATCAGCATACCCTGAATGCTAAGAAGAATAATAGGTGTGTTGATTATCATACTAGTTATATAGTTTAGCATACCCAGTATGGAGGAGATTTTCTTTTTCTCCTCATCATCGACAACATGATTTCCTCACTCAAATTTCATCTATGTGCTCCCACTATTTACTATTTCTTTCTATCTCATATTTCTTGATAATAGAAAGCGCTAGATCTTGGGAGTTTTGATTCATTGCCTATAATTTCTCCCTTCTTCTTTCTCTTGAGGACTATAAATGTGAATAATATATTAATTACTTGAAATCACCTAAATGAATAACTCTCAATACTTGATGTTGTAATCCCAAACATGTCAGCTCCAAACATACAATGTGCAACTAAACCAATGACTTCATTTGGAGTGAGTGGGCTATCCACAAGATTTTCTTACCATCATATTACAATGCGCCTCCATTGCCAGCATTGGAACTAGTGGCAATAATGTTGTCTACTAGTTCTATATATCCTAGGTTTGTGCCAGAGCGAGGAAAAGAGCTCAACTCTGACAACTCAACTCCAAGGCAGGATGCCCGACACAAGGAACAAATGTGTGTATGTGTGTGTGTGTGTGTGTGTGTGTGTGTGTGTGTGTGTGTGTGTGTGTGTGTGTGTGTGTGTGTGTGTTTAAGAATGATTATCTAACAATAGTTTGATTTCACAAAATATTGAACCACACAATGGGACTAGAAACCAGATAAAGTGTATATAATAGCCAAGAACTATGTCTACATTAGATAAGAAATAGTCTTTAAAATTGACAGAGATAATACACAATTCACATGCAAACTAGACATTGACATATACAATGAAATTATCAAAGAAGCATATAAAAGGGCTATCAATTAATTATACAAATGATCGAACAACGGGTGATCATCTGCTATTGTTGCATTTGTCATCGTAATCCCAAGGAGGAAACCTCTTACTTGTCACCATCCAAGAAACACACAAGTTCATCAGTACTTGGCATTAATTAGGAAGACAGGTGTCAACGACCTCCTCCCCTTGTTATCGGTGTCAAAAATTACAACAAAAACTAACAACATAGCATAGATCGGGTATTATATGAATCACTGAGTCCATATTTTCTACTATGTTTCCATCATTTTTTTTTTAGAAAAACTGGACAGCATCTCCTTTGTAATTTGGAACAATTTAAAAAAAAACCAGTCCATCACCATCTCATCGGAGACCCTCACATGAGGATAAAGGCTCTTAACTTACCAATAAAAAATGATTTCAAAAGCCAAATATTCAAGGTTTTCATTCCCATCAAAGTATACTTACCTTCATAATGAAGGAGTTCCTGCACAAGCTCAAATGTTGAGAATAGTTTAATCTTACATTTATTAGATAAGTATGATTTTTCAATATGATTTCAAAAAACAAAATATTCAAAGTGATTCCCATAACTGACTCACTTACCTTCATAATGAGTGAGTTGCCGTACAAGCTCAAGATGTAGAGAATTGTTTAACCTTGCAAATATCAAATAATTTCACAAACCACTTTTCAGTTTTGAGTCCCACCAGCATATATTTACCTTTATATGTTAGAATCAGATGTAGAATAGAAAAGGAAAATAATGCGATCAATTCAATTGCATACACCAATTTGTAGATACATTAAGTCATTCGAGGATGGTAGTCAATCAAACGAAAAAAGTATCATCCCTTAAGAGAGCCTCACAGGAGGTAGGATTTCATAAGGAGAACGGCTTGAAAAACTGTATGCAGAAAGCAATAGACCATCAATTTTTTAATAGGATATTAGAATTGAGAATCAAGAATACCATGCAAGAAGCCCGGATATCATTTCATCATACATGTACTGAATAGGTACGATATACCTACTTGAAGAACAATATGCTCAGTTTTTTGTGCAATATCGTTGTCGAAGCATAGTTTAAAAGTGTCTCTGTTCACAATCTTCCAAATAGGTAGTGTTTTTCTCTTATGTCGATTGCAAATGAACCTGTGTGTGTGTGTGTGTGTGTGTGTGTGTGTGTGTGTGTGTGTGTGTGTGTGAAGCAACATGGTTGATGCCCAACGGGGGTTTGCTTAAGAGCAACAAAGAGCGGTTATTGGGGACTCGCCAGAGATTGTGGAGGTGATGACCAACAAGGGGATGGAGTTATCTATCAGATGAGGAGCCAAGGGGCTGGCTCAAAACAAGATAGAAGAGAACGCTATTCATAAGTGAAGTAAGTCCCTTTAGGATGATAGCAAAACAACCAACAAAAGAATCGGACAATGTAAAGTAGGTATCAATGCAAGTTGATAATACAAGGACAATATTACCGACCTTACTCAGCAAGCTAAGATGCCTACCTGACAGCAAGTAGAAAAAATCCAAAGCTTACTGAGACCATGTGTGTGCACTTCTCGTGTGTGTGTGTGTGTGTGTTCGGTTTTTCTTAAGGATAATAACCATTTGTATGTAAGTCCACCTTTGAAAATTTCGTCAACATTTTCTTTGTAACTGCTAATACTTTTCAAAAAAACCCGTCATGCAATCTCTTAGGAAACCCTCACATGAGGTTGTAGGTAATTTAAGTAGTGATTGATTTCCACATGCAAAGATTGTTTTTTTCTTTTTTGCGCTCTATCCTGCCTTGGAAACATCAACTCGATGCAGTGACTATTCATATAACTCCATCCCTATGTAATCTGCATACTCAAGATTATTCGGAAATATATATAGTTCAAGGCGATATCTCACAGCATAGTCAATTATCTCAAAATCAAGATACACATCAATCATTTACAACATCAAGTATGATTATCACATTCTAACTTGAGTTACTTATTGCATGTAGACCACAACATGTCAATAATGTAATGTATTGACAACCCAGCATTGGGGGATTACCACACCAGCAAGTTAAAACCACAGTTTGAGTGTGTAAAAAGCCAAATCCCACAAGAACTGATAAATATTCAAAAGTACTCATCTATAAAAAAACACATATACTGAGTAGGTGCATAAGCACCTACCTGTATCATTGTTGATTAGTGTCACCAAGGTTCGACACTCATGGTGGGTCAAAACCATCGAATATGTAGCCCAGTTTACGCATATGTCCCAACATGTATTTGTAGCTATCTCCGAGCCTCAAGGTACATCCTGTTGATATGAGTACTGGTTGTCCTGATTGTCGATATGGACAAGGCAAAGGACATCCTTGCGGACAACAATCCTAATCAGCAGCTTCAACTTAGTTTTTGAAATCCAAGGATGATGGAGAGTGTATCCGCAAATAGGGTGCACGTACCTGTGTTAGCTAGCACTGTGTATGTGTGTGTGTGTGTGTGTGTGTGTGTGTGTGTGTGTGTGTGTGTGTGTGTGAGAGAGAGAGAGAGAGAGAGAGAGAGAGAGAGAGAGAGTAACACTGGGGAAGACGCGTATGTAAATGGACGCATGATAAAGCCAAAGTCTGGCGAGTAAGAAGCAAACATGGTGGTGCATCGATGCAAGCTGAGAGATAGGTAGAGGGGCATACATGTACGATAAGCCCGAAAGAGTGATTTCTAACTAATGGCGTGAGGAGGTAGGCCAACAAAAAAGATGGGGTTCAGTGTGAGTAGGGAGGTGAGTAGGGAAATCGCTTCTTTATAACATGGGAGTAGACAAGAGCGTTAGCATGTGGTTTTTATGAGTGTTCACACTTACATCCATAAGTATGAAGTTGCTTTCAGCACGGAGATGAAACAATCCTCAAGTCTAAGAGTAAACAGACAAAATTGTTGAGAATGTACGGAATTCTAGAGGGCAAGCATGTATGTCATGTGATGCCCTTTGGTTTGTAACTCAATGAGCCCAACAACTTGTGTGTGTGTGTGTGTGTGTGTAAATGTAAGCAATCTGAGACAATGCATAAACCTGAACAATCGTAGATGGCAAGTGTGAGTATGAGTCATTGAGCATACAGGACTATTTGTCGATCATAAAGATCAACCCATGAATAAAAACCACTCTGGCTACTATCTATTATCCAGATAATGTGTATGTGTATGACACCATCTGTTGTCCAAATAACGTGTGTGTGTGTGTGTGTGCGAGAGAGAGAGAGAGAGAGAGAGAGAGAGAGAGAGAGAGAGAGAGAGAGAGAGAGAGAGAGAGAGAGAGAGAGAGAGAGAGAGAGAGAGAGAGAGAGAGAGACATCAACGTCCAAGTTCAACTTGTGTATCTTAAGGATCTCTAAATGTATGTTTGTGTCATGGTGGGGTATAGAGAAATAGCTAAACATGGTTTCTTGTCTAGATAAAAGTGTGCGTGTGTGTGTGGTGTGTGTGGCCCTCTCCCATCCCTAGGAGAAGGTCCACATGGTGGGAGGTAGGGCCCACCATGTGGAACCCTACCCCCAACCAAATTTGAACATTAGTATGACAAAACCTTCAATGTAACCAGTATGAAGTGTTCAAAGAGGTATTGTATGTAGAAGAGTTACCATTCGATAAAGTGGTGCCGATAGGGCACATATATAAGTATCCTCATTTATAAGAAAAACCGTCTTAAGTATCCTTTGTCAATTACTAAGTAAGAGAAAATCTCTTACCATTATACACCATAGCTAACTTGATCCATGTCCACGAAAATAGTTGTCAGTGTTTGTGTATAGGAATCATCCAATAACATGCAGTTCATCATCACTGAGTTGATTTATGTTCAATAGTTTCTAGTGTTTACATATGGAAATCGTCCAATATCCTGCAAAAAAACCTTACATATTATCTTAGTATCTAGTGAAGTAATTAATGATCAAAACCAGTTTCTAGATATCTGTATAGTTTAACAAAAGAAAAGAAATGTATGCTATATGTACTTGACCAGATTAGGAGCCGTGGCCCCAAACCATCCTCTTGGATTAGGTGGGTCAAGTAAAGCAATATATGATTGGTCTAGGCCCATTGTATGGCGCTAACCCGACCAAAGGCTAGCTGGGAGCAAGTATGTGTGTGTGTTTAAGAATGATAATCTAACAGTAGTTTGATTACACAAACTATTGAACCACACAATGGGACTAGAAACCAGATAAAGTGTATATAATAGCCAAGAACTATGTCTACATTAGATAAGAAATAGTCTTTAAAATTGACAGAGATAATATTACAATTGACATACAGACCAGACATTGACATATACAATGAAATTATCAAAGAAGCATATACAAGGGCTATCAATTAATTATACAAATGATCGGATAACGGGTGATCATCTTCTATTGTTGTAGTTGTCGTTGTAATCCCAAAGAGGACACCTCTTACCTATCACCATCCAAGAAACACACAAGTTCATCAATACTTGACATTCATTTGGAAGACAGGTGTCAACAACCTCCTCCCCTGGTTATCGGTGTCAAAAATTACAACAAAAACTAACAACATAGCATAGATCGAGTAGTATATGAATCACTGAGTCCATATTTTCTACTATGTTTCCATCATTGTTTTTTTAGAAAAACTGGACAGCATCTCCTTTGTAATTTGGAACAATTTTCAAAAAAACCAGTCCATCACCATCTCATCGGAGACCCTCACATGAGGATAAAGGCTCTTAACTTACCAATAAAAAATGATTTCAAAAGCCAAATATTCAAGGTTTTCATTCCCATCAATGTATACTTACCTTCATAATGAAGGAGTTCCTGCACAAGCTCAAATGTTGAGAATAGTTTAATCTTACATTTATTAGATAAGTATGATTTTTCAATATGATTTCAAAAAACAAAATATTCAAAGTGATTCCCATAACTGACTCACTTACCTTCATAATGAGTGAGTTGCCGTACAAGCTCAAGATGTAGAGAATTGTTTAACCTTGCAAATATCAAATAATTTCACAAACCACTTTTCAGTTTTGAGTCCCACCAGCATATATTTACCTTTATATGTTAGAATCAGATGTAGAATAGAAAAGGAAAATAATGCGATCAATTCAATTGCATACACCAATTTGTAGATACATTAAGTCATTCGAGGATGGTAGTCAATCAAACGAAAAAAGTATCATCCCTTAAGAGAGCCTCACAGGATGTAGGATTTCATAAGGAGAATGGTTTGAAACACCATATGCAGAAAGCAATAGACCATTAGTTTTTTAACAGGATATCAGAATTGAGAATCAAGAATACCATGAAAGAAGCCCGGATATCATTTCATCATACATGTATTGAATAGGTACGATGTGCCTACCTGAAGAACAATATGCTCAGTTTTTTGTGCAGTATCGTTGTCGAAGCATAGTTTAAAAGTGTCTCTATTCACAATCTTCCAAATAGGTAGTGTTTTCTTTTCTGTCGATTGCAAATGAACATGTGTGTGTGTGTGTGTGTGTGTGTGTGTGTGTGTGTTAAGCAACATGGTCGATGCCCAACGGGGGTTTGCCCAAGAGCAACAACGAGGGATTATTGGGGACTGGCCAGAGATTGTGGAGGTGATGACCAACAAGAGGATGGCATTATCGATCAGATGAGGATCCAAGGGGCTGGCTCCAAACAAGATAGAAGAGAACGCTATTCATAACTGAAGTAAGTCCCTTTAGGATGATAGCAAAACAACCAACAAAAGAATCGGACAATGTAAAGTAGGTATCAATGCAAGTTGATAATACAAGCACAATATTACCGACCTTACTCAGCAGGCTAAGATCCCTACCTGACAACTAGTAGAAAAAACCTAAAGCTTACTGAGACCATGTGTGTGCACTTCCCGTGTGTGTGTGTGTGTGTGTGTGTCTGGTTTTTCTTAAGGATAATAACCATTTTGATAACGAGAAAAAGAGCAGTGCAATCGGGTGGCCTCTGTACTCGTGCACACTCCACAAACCACGCCTGATGCAAACAAGCAAAGAACAAAACAAAGGGGGCACCACCCTAAATTAAGAGGTTTAGGGACCTCACACATAGTGCACATAGGCAAGTGAGACTTCTGGCATTATGATGGCATCAAAACATATGGCAAAACACATAGAAACGAAGCTTAGGGACCTTATGTAGCATATATATACACAAGACATCAGCTTAACAATACAACGGCATCTGATCATACATAACAAGGATATAGAGAAGCAAGCCAAGGATGGCATAATCCCTTGTCAAAAAAAACAATCAACCCAGCAAGTAGGTATGATCCTACTAGCAACACATCAATACCTTAGAGAATGATGGCGAGGATGGTGGCCATGGAGCATGAGAGAAGACTCCTTATTTAGGTTTTAGGGCTAGTAATGTAGCATACTAGAGGGAGAGAGAGAGAGGGAGAGAGAGTAGAGCTCCATCCATAGCTCCTCGTTGTGAGCAATGTCGTCATAGCTTCGTTGCTTGGTGAAGTGGGTGATGTGTTGGTTTTGAGTGAGAGAAGGCCTCCTTATATAGGTTTCTGAGAGGGTTTAGGATTAGGGATAAACATGCTTAAATCCGCTGATTGGGGTTACTTTTTGCTTAGGGTGGTCAACAGATTGAGGTCACTTGATATGTCACCATCAAGATATTCTCTAGAGTGATGTGAGAGGGGAGGGTAAATGCTGATTTTTCTGATTGTGACACATGGGGATAAGGCCTTGACCAGCATTTAAGAGCAGGTAAGGTGGCTGTTGAAACTGGAGGTTCTGCACATGTCAGGGGGGGACCTGCGGGGGGGAGGTGGCAGCTGGGTCCTCCTGAATATCAAATTCTCAAAAAATCCTCAACCATGGCTTCTTTTGACATGTGTTCTTTGAAAAAATCAGCACGTCTCTTTTCAACTCAAAAGTCTTTATCCCTGTTGACTCACCTTTACCATAAGATTTTCCCCTTTTCTTCTCCTGTAACTGCATTGTTGATGCCCAATCACTGCTTCTAGTAACAGTGAACTGTTACCTACCAAATACTTATGGTGCAGTAAAAAATATTGACCATGGGTAAAAAAAGTTACTGTAGGTAAAAAGTGATTTGTATTTACCATGTAGGTGAAAAATATTTACTGTAGGTAAAAAATATTTACTGTCGGTAAAAAAGTGAAAACGGAGTATGCTGTGCTGTGATCCCACACGAACATCCTCGTGTAAATTTCACTAGAAATTCACACCTAGAATGGGCTATTCTGTAAGATATAGGTTGTAGGCATGCATAAGAGCTCGTTCCCACGTATCTTCTGTCCATGGCACTTTTTACTCTTTGGTGCTTGTGAAGTAGATTTTTCTTCTCTTTCGAGATCCCTTGGACTAGAGTATCCTCATCTCCCCAACAACTGACTGTGCCTTTATTGCATCTTCAGAAGGGGTCCTAAAAACCATGCATCATATAGCCCTCCCCCTTAAGCTAGAGGTATTTGATGCCTCTAGCTGTAGGTTGTGCTACAATAGGGTTCTCTTGAATACTTACCCACCTGGTACCAATTGAATTTGCCATGTTACTGCTTTCTTGGCTGATGGACCCTGTTTAGTTCTTTCTGATGAATAATTGTATCCATCCATGACTAACAACTGGTCTCCTAGACCCTTGAAAGCCATACCCCATCCATTGTCAATATCCGCTTTCACTGGTAGCATTCTCTTTTTTTCTTTTTTTCTTCTCTTTTTTTCCTTTTTTTTTCTTTTTTTTTGTCTTCTTTTGTTTTTTGTTTTTTTTTGAAACGACTATGTACATGATTGTTACCTTAGTTGGAGCTCGAATATGATGAGCTCTCCTCTGAACCATCCTTAGCATTGATTTCACCAGCATATGGCTGTGAAAGACGACATTGGTAGGCCTTCAATCGCCAACCATTTACCGGGGTCTGATGTACCTTACCATCTAGGTCACCTAGTTGGTAACTACCATTTGAGAACCTCTGTATCACTACAAAAGGGCCTTCCCACTTAAGCAAGAACTTACCATCCTTCCTGCGATCAAAGCGATTGTCGTATCTGAGCACTAAAGAACCTTCCTTGATACCTTTCTTGACAAGGTTGCGATTGAACTTCTTTCGTTTCTTCTCTGCCTGGGTTGCATAGTACTTCACTGATGACTCTCGATCTAGCCCTAACCTCTCCAAATCGATGATTCTTCCTTCCACTTGCTTCTCTTGACTATCCTCTTGATGTGCTTTTAGAACTCGGAGGCTCGCTAGCTCCACTTCTATAGGCAATAGTGCCTCTTGCCCATAAACCAAGTGAAAAGGTGTATACCCCAAGGATGTTTTAAAGGATGTTTTGTAGGCCCAAAGTGCTGCATCTAGGTGTTTGTCCCATGCCTTAGGATGTAAATGCACTTGCTTAGTGATGATTTTACATATAAGACCATTTACCTTTTCCACAAGACCATTGCACTGAGGGTAGTATGGTGTAGAGTGCCTGCGCTTGATTTTTAACTTGCTCATCAATTGCCCGACTAAATCAGCTCGAAATCCCGGTCCCCTATCCGAGAGAATCTCCAAAGGTGTGCCAAAACGGCAACAAAGGCATTCAAAAATGAAATCACTCACGTCCTTGGCTGTGATGCGCTTTGTGGGACGAGCTTCTGCCCATCTAGTCATGTACTCCACCCCCATAATGATGTATTCCTTCCCTGATTGAGTGCAAGGTAGTGGCCCTATTGCACCTATCCCCCATTTTTCAAATGGCCCATAGGTTTTAATTGGATGCTGATTTTCATGGGTAAGACGCCTTGGTCCAGCTTTTTGGCAAACCTCACATGTGCGGCACCAATGTTGTACATCTCGATGGAGGCTTGGCCACGTGAACCCTGCTTGTAAAATCTTTCTTCTAGTAATCTCTTGTGCAAAGTGGCCACCACACACACCTTCATGACAACTAAACAAAATATCCTTTATCTCTTGGGATGCAGGAACTCTCCTTAAGACAACATCTTTCCCTCTACAATACAAGTCCTCATTCACTAAGCTATAACTGGTAGCCTTTTTTGCCAACCACCTACGTTCACTTTTACTCATACCAGAGGGTGCTTCACAATGCTCAAGAAAGTAAAGTAAATCATGCAGCTCCTCCTTTCCCTGGTATAAAGGACTTTTCACAAGGATAGCTCCTACTATGAGAGTTTGTAGTTCTTCACCTGCTAAGGCATCTGCTTCTCAATTTTGATCTCTAGGTACAAAGTGCACTCGAACTTCTTTAAAACCCTTCAACAAGGCCTTTGCTTCCCTCATCTTAACAGACAATTTGTCATTTTTACAGGCCCATACACCAACCATTTGCTTAACAATCAACATGGAGTCACCAAAAACATTTAGCTTTGTGATGCCCTGAGAAAGACAACATTGCAACCCTAAAACAAGGGCATGGTACTCTGCTTCATTGTTAGAATGAACCTCTTTTAGATGAAACCCTTTTGCAAAGATCTTCTCCTTCTCTGGACCTAATATTACTATGCCTGCTGATGCCTTGTCTTTGGTCCTCTTGTAAGCCCCATCAAAATACAGACTGTGTGCTCCCAGTAGAACTTCAGGCTCCGGGATAGGCGGTACCTTACTAGGTGCCTCTTTCTTGGCCTTCTCATAACACCTTTGTGTGAGGACATCTGCCAAACAAGCACGGGTGGAATCCTCTACTTGTAGTGTGTAGTCAAACTCTTGAAGCTGCACCACCCACTTTGCTATTCTTTGAGACAATTCCATGTGTTGTAGGGCATATGGAAAAACCTCCTCAGTTGTGATCACCACAAATTGTCTCGGAAGTAAGTAAGCCCGAAACTTCTCCACTGCAAACTTAAGAGCTAGCACCAATTGCTCAGCTGCGCTGAAACCCTTTTCAGCAGCTGTCATCACTCTACTAGAGAAGTAGACTGGTCTCATGAGAGATGTCTTTGGGTCTTTTTGCATCAAGACAGCTCCTAGAGCTTCTGGACCTACACTAGGATTTACATAGAATAATTCACCCCATGTTGGTTGTAGGACGACATGCAATGAGCTCAAAATGGTTTTAACTTCTTGAAAGCACCTTTCACCCTCCTCACTCCATGTCAATGTAGTGTGTTTAGTGAGCTGCTGCAAAGGATAGATTGCCTGAGAAAGGAGATGTATGAATCGTCCCATGTAGCGAACCTTTTGAATGAAGGAGACTAGTTTCTTCACGTTTGAAGGAGTAGGTAAAGCTAACAATGTCTTTACCTTTTCAGGGTCAGCCTCAATACCATCTTGAGACACAACATGGCCTAGTAGAGTGACCTTGCTCTCACCTATGTGGCACTTGTCTTTATTCAATTGCCCACCCAATTGGGCCAGACGGGTGAAACCTTCATCAACCTTGGACAGATGTACTTCCCTAGAGCTGTAAATGCAAAAATCATCAATGAAGACTCGTATGGACTTACCAAAGTAAGGTTGAAACACCAAGTTCATAAACCTCTGGAAAGTAGCTGGGGCATTAGTTAAACCAAAAGGCATAACTCTATAAGCAAAACACCCCCAAGGTGTTATGAAGGTAGTCTTTCTTTGGTCTTCATCTGCAATTCTGATTTGGAAGTAGCTTGAGTACCCATCACACACTGTGTACCTTTCATGATCAGCCACTTCATTTAGTATTTCATCTTGAAAAGGCAAAGGAAAATGGTCCCTTTTTGTGGCTGCGTTTAGAGGCTTGTAATCCACACATACCCTCCACTTCCCATTTTTCTTTGGTGCTACCACAACTGGAGACACCCATTCAGAATCTTCCACTGGGTAGATAAATCCTGCCTTGAGTAATCTTTTTACTTCTTTTAAGAGTGCATCTTGTTGCACTAGCCCTAATCTCCTTAGCCTTTGCACCACTGGTTTGGCACCTTCCTTTAATTGGATATGGTGTTGGGTTACTGTCACTCCTTTAATGTGCTCGTAATCAGTTATAAAGAGGCCAGCATGCTTCTTTAGTACCTGCAAATAGGGTTCTCTCTCTTCTTCTAGTAGGTCCTTAGCTAGCATCTCCTCTAAGCCTGTGGCTTCTTCCTTGTTTAGAGAGTCTTGACCACCTTCTCCTTCTGGGTTTCGCAGTATTATACCCATGACTTTCAAAGAGCTAGCATCCTCCTCAGATGACTCATCCTCAGATGAAGAGCAACTGCTTGTGCTCCATTCATCCATAGAAGTCTCCATCTCTAGGTCTTGTTGTCTACCCTGCTTCATGTCATACACAATTTTTTGTTGCTTGCCACCTACCTTATGATTTGGTCGCAACTCAAGGGAACCTGTCTCCCAATCTTGCCTAGCTTTCATAGCCATAAGCCAAGGTCTTCCAAGGATTAGCGGATAGCTCTCCCCCTTAGTTGGGATCACATAAGCATCAATTGAGATTGCAACACCAAAAGCTGAAACCTTCACTCCATTAACCTTTCCCACACAAGCCACCCTTACATTATTTGCCATCTTAGCTTGTAAGGAAGTTTGCTCGTTTACTTCCAAACCCAACCTGTGCATTAATTTCTCTGTGATAACACAAATCTCGGCTCCACCATCTACGTACACATTGGAGACTCGCTGACTCTTAATCTCTGCATCAATGACTGGCACGATATCCTTCATGCCTCTTGCACTAATAGACCCAACTGACTTTGCCTTAGCCCTCCTGGTGCTGACCATCTTAGACCAGGTTCTACGCATCTTTGGGGAAAGGTGGAGGAGTTGCTGCCATGAAATCTTTGGTCCTTGCTTACTCACATCTGCTACCAGGTCGTAAGGTATGGATCCTACCCCAAGTGGAAAGTCTTCTACTCCTATGTGCCTCCTTGACCTAATCTTCCTTTTCTTGTCTCCTATCACTTGGGAGGAACCCTCATTCCCTTTATCCGGTTCTGAAGCTTCCATTTCATCAGTTCTTTGTCTCCTAACTCTCTTTATTGGCATGGCAACAGCTTCCTCCATTTTTTCTTTCCCTTTATCCTTACCATTGTCAAGACTTATGACAGAGACAGCCCTGTCCTCCCCTCCCGATGGTAGTGGAGGGATCTCTGCTGGTGCTTGTGGTGGTGGAGGAGGTGCTTGTTCTCAATATTTGGATTGGTGGAGCCACGTGTGCATTTTGTCCATTTAGTGGCCTAGCTCGAGGAGGAGTGACTTGCTGGCGAGGAGGCCTTCTTTGATTACCATTTCCTTGATAGCGTCATGGATGGGGGCAATAATACATGCCGTGACCTACCTCTCCACAGTTGTAGCAAATGTACTCACGTGCTTGCCTTTGTCCTTCTTGTCTATTTCGTTCATTTCCTGGCTGGGGATCCCTTACACCTTGAACCAGATTGATGGACAGGCTCTCTAGTTGATTGGTGATTTGTTGAAGTAATTCTTGTTGAGAGGACTCTTGGTCTGTTGCTCCTGTCCCTGCTACTACCCTTGCCGTAGGTTGAGCTAGCGCTGGAGGCTCCATTCCCCCTTGTAGTTGAGCTTGGAATTTTAACTTCCTATCCTTCTCCCTTGCATAAGTCATAGCTTTATCAAAGGTATCTGGGAATTTACCTTTTACCTTTTCTCGAAGGATGGGGTAAAGCCCTGCCAGGAAACAGTCCTTCTTTAGGCATTCTGGCGCCCTTTCTCCTTCACCTAGTGATGCACACCATTTCTCCCACAGGTTGGAAAACTTTCCTTCATAGCTTCTATAGTCATTGGGTGATGTTTGGCGTAGCTCTAAGAGCTGTCTCCATATCTCCTCTGGAGGCTCATGGCGGCAAAATTCTTCGATGAAGGCCATCTTTAAGGACTCCCAGTCTCTTCTTTCTTCAGGTGCCAAAGTTTGATACCATAATTTTGCACCTTCCCTCAAGACCAAAGGAAAGGCCTTTAACTTAGTAGCTTCGTCATCCCTTCCCGATACCAGAAAGGCCATTTCCAAATTATCCAAAAAGTCTGGAGCAACCTCCCCAGGCTTACCATAAAAATTAGGGAAGGCCATAAGTGAGAGAGTAAACAATTACACAAACAGCTCCAATTTATTTTAAAATAGAGTATGGTAATTACAATTTGGAGCTTTAGCACAACTTAGCTCAAAATAGGATGAAGATCGACACATCAAAGGAATGGTAATAGTCTAGTAAGGGTAGAATGACAGGATGAGGAGAGCGTAAGATTTCCCCAAGTCTCTCGGCTCCAAACAACAGGGCTATTCTTTGCTAATAAAAGATTTTTCTATCAATACAAATATTCACACGGATATGACGCACAAAATGGAAAGGAAACATGCGGGGATCATCATTCTCATTATTGGCATCCATACTTACACACAAGAGCCTAGCTTAGTTGCACCACCTTGGGACCAATGAGCCTGATCAGCCACAGAAGGTCAGCACCTCAGATCACTTCGACTCTTCCTGATGCATCTGTGAAGACGTAAGGCGTGATGGCAACACTTTGTACAATGCTGAGCCTTTTAGCAAGCAACAATTGGATGCTATTACCATAATCAGCATGACGAATGAAAGTGACACCATTAATGTGTAGCACATCATCAACTAAGATAGTTTCCTTAGATTGAGATAACTTCTTGAAAATTAGCAGCAAAGGTAGGGCAGGGAGGCTTTTCACCCGGTCTCCAAAGCACTTTGGACAATATCCAAAGTGATCTTCACGCGGACAGGAGGTTGGCTTGGGATTGGTGGTGTCTGGATTCACAAAGTGCACTGGGAGCACTCGCAGACGGGCGGCAATCTTGTAGGCAAGCCTTCGCCTCTTTCCTTCAGGAGGATTTAGGGGTGAGAGTCGTGGTTGCAAGTTGGAGGTTGAAGTTGGTTGCTCACTAGCCTTTTTCTTGCCTGTAGTGGTCATGTAATCCCTTATTAATGAGATTAAGCCAAGTGTTACCTTACGCTTGAGCACGCGCTGCGGCTTTGGGCCACTTAGGTGTAGAGGTGATCTTCCTCCTCTTAGTCGGCTCCTCAGGAAAGAGAGGTCTGGTGATGCTTTCTCTTCCCTTAATGTGTGTCACAGTACCTTCGTCTATGTTGATGTAGAATATTTCAAGCTCGTGTGCGTTGGAGGTTTCTGGAGCACTCATAGGTTGAGAGGAGAGGTATATCAAGCTCTTCTTCTCACTCTCCTTCGTTGGCGACGATCATGAACAAGGCATGTAGAAGAACTTACTTCTTGAATTTCAATGACACTGCAACCTGGTAACAAGACCTCGATGAAAGCTTTTAAGGCCTCTAAAGCCTCCTCCTCTTCTGTTCTCCAATTTGCAAACTCCTCACGCCATTCGTCCATGTTGTAGATTGCACATCTTCATTGCTTGTGGACTGAAGGTCTGTGTAGCCCTCCTCAGTGGGGGCACCAAAATGATAACGGGAAAAAGAGCAGTGCAATCGGGTGGCCTCTGTACTCGTGCACACTCCACAAACCACGCCTGATGCAAACAAGCAAAGAACAAAACAAAGGGGGCACCACCGTAAATTAAGAGGTTTAGGGACCTCACACATAGTGCACATAGGCAAGTGAAACTTCTGGCATTATGATGGCATCAAAACATATGGCAAAACACATAGAAACGAAGCTTAGGGACCTTATGTAGCATATATATACACAAGACATCAGCTTAACAATACAACGGCATCTGATCATACATAACAAGGATATAGAGAAGCAAGCCAAGGATGGCATAATCCCTTGTCAAAAAGAAAAATCAACCCAGCAAGTAGGTATGATCCTACTAGCAACACATCAATACCTTAGAGAATGATGGCGAGGATGGTGGCCATGGAGCATGAGAGAAGACTCCTTATTTAGGTTTTAGGGCTAGTAATGTAGCATACTAGAGGGAGAGAGAGAGAGGGAGAGAGAGTAGAGCTCCATCCATAGCTCCTCGTTGTGAGCAATGTCGTCATAGCTTCGTTGCTTGGTGAAGTGGGTGATGTGTTGGTTTTGAGTGAGAGAAGGCCTCCTTATATAGGTTTCTGAGAGGGTTTAGGATTAGGGATAAACATGCTTAAATCCGCTGATTGGGGTTACTTTTTGCTTAGGGTGGTCAACAGATTGAGGTCACCTGATATGTCACCATCAAGATATTCTCTAGAGTGATGTGAGAGGGGAGGGTAAATGCTGATTTTTCTGATTGTGACACATGGGGATAAGGCCTTGACCAACATTTAAGAGCAGGTAAGGTGGCTGTTGAAACTGGAGGTTCTGCACATGTCAGGGGGGGACCTGCGGGGGGGAGGTGGCAGCTGGGTCCTCCTGAATATCAAATTCTCAAAAAATCCTCAACCATGGCTTCTTTTGACATGTGTTCTTTGAAAAAATCAGCATGTCTCTTTTCAACTCAAAAGTCTTTATCCCTGTTGACTCACCTTTACCATAAGATTTTCCCCTTTTCTCCTCCTGTAACTGCATTGTTGATGCCCAATCACTGCTTCTAGTAACAGTGAACTGTTACCTACCAAATACTTATGGTGCAGTAAAAAATATTGACCATGGGTAAAAAAATTTACTGTAGGTAAAAAGTGATTTGTATTTACCATGTAGGTGAAAAATATTTACTGTAGGTACTCCGATCCTCAAGGTACATACTGATGATATCATACTGGTCGTCCTAATTGTCGATATGGACAAGGCAAAGGACATCCTTGCGGACAACAATCCTCATATCAGTAGCTCCAACTTAGTTTTGAAATCCAAGGATGATGGAGAGTGTATCCGCAAACAGGGTGCACGTACCTGTGTTAGCTAGCACTATGTGTGTGTGTGTGTGTGTGTGTGTGTGTGTGTGTGTGTGAGAGAGAGAGAGAGAGAGAGAGAGAGAGAGAGAGAGAGAGAGAGAGAGAGAGAGAGAGAGAGTGAGTGTAACATTGGGGAAGACACGTATGTAAACAGACGCATGATCAAGCCAGAGTCTGGCGAGTAAGAAGCAAACATGGTGGTGCATCGATGCGAGTTGAGAGATAGGCAGAGGGGCACACATGTGCGATAAGCTCGAAAGGGTGATTTTTTTACCAATGGCGTGAGGAGGTAGGCCGACAAAAAAGATGGCGTTAAGTGTGAGTAGGTAGGTGAGTAGGGAAATTGGTGCTTTATAGCATGCGAGTAGATAAGAGCATTAGCATGTGGTTTTTATGAGTGTTCACACTTACATCCTTTATTATGAAATGACTTTCGGCACGGAGATGAGACAATCCTCATGTCTAAGAGTAAACAGACAAAATTGTTGAGAATGTGCGGAATTTTAGAGGACAAGCATGTATGTCATGTGATGCCCTTTGGTTTGTAACTCAATGAGCCCAGCAACTTGTGTGTGTGTGGACGTAAGCAATCTAAGACAATGCATAAACCTGAATAGTCATAGATGGCAAGTGTGAGTATGAGTCATTGAGCATACAAGGACTATCTGTCAATCATAAAGATCAACCCATGAATAAAAACCACTGTGGCTACTATTTGTTATCGAGATTATGTGTATGTGTATGACAACATCTGTTGTCCAAATAATGTGTGCGTGTGTGTGTGAGACATCAATGTCCAGTTTCAACTCGTGTATCTTAAGGATGTCTAAGTGTATGTTGGTGTCATGGTGGGGTATAGAGAAATAGCTAAACATGGTTTTTTGTCTAGATAAGTGTGTGTGCGTGTTTGTGCACACACACACACACACACACACACACACACACACACACACACACACACACACACACACACACACACACACACACACACACACACACACACACATACATAGTTGGATCAGCCCATAAGGTGAATTGGGTGTCGAGCAACCAAGCAGCACTATAGACTTTGAACAAGAGTAGGAATCGATGACGTTTGGGCAGAGCATCAGCACATCAAAAAATCATTTTTTAAAAAGAGTGATGTCATCGTTGACTGTACAAACCACAACTGCACCTCAATTTTTTTTTTCTTGAGTTCTTAGTATCAAAATTTTCATTGTCTTGTTTTATTCTTGGAGGATGTTCACACAAACCTTGCGTGACGAAGATGATGTATATATGTATAATGAAATGATGAATGTTATATATACTACCACGACAATGAAGATATCACCGGTGGGAACACCTTTCCTATGATTTTAAAAGCCAACCTTGTTTTGTAACCCACTCTCATGAGGTTAACAGGTTAACCTAAACTTGAGGTTTGGGCCTAAACAAAAAAACCCTTGTGTTGGTAGCTTGATAGTAGCATCAAGTTGTGAGAAAACCTAAAACTCACGGTTTTGAGTATACCAAAAACTCTGTGTGTCATGAGTGTGGCAAGTTTAGGTCAAGAGGGTAAATGATCATAGTGGAAAAAGTACCAAGTTTGGTTGACGGGGGCGCTTGTTGGGTTCAACCCAACTTGGGCGGACACAATGTGTGAAAAACTTGTAAGTTTGTTTAAAGGTTCTAAAACCTAATCCAAAACTCTCTTTTCGTTTTTGTCCAATCGTGCATCTTATCTTCTCTTCTCCTCTTTCTCTCTCCATAGCCATGTCTATAAAGGATGCAATGGACTTCTGCTTCATGCTCTACATATTTTTCCTCTTATGCAGTGTAGACCTCTTATCTTGAGTTAGTAAAAAAGAAGAAGAATAGGGTTTTGCATCCATCTATTTTTGTGTGTGTGCTTGCAAGCGCTCAAGCTCTCTCCTTACTTCCATCGTCGGTGCATTTCGTCCCTTATTTTGGAGTTAGAGTGTGTTCGCATGCAGAAACGCTAAGGTTCTAGATTTTACAGATCTACATCTTTGTGATGCAAAAAGTTTTTTTTGGGTTGAAGTGTTCATGGATACTATCTAGTATTGTGAAATACGTGTATGTATGCTATAATGTGGTTATAGTTGGTAGTGACTATTTTTAGCACGTTGCACAAAGACTTTGTGAAGGGTCAAAAACATGTCATCCAACAACGATGGACTTAATGAGATTGTTAGTGAGAACATGGACAAGAACAACCTCTACGCCTGAAAGTTTAGAATGACCAATTTTTTGAGGGGCATTGGGAGTACATTGATGGAGAGCATGAGATAGCACCAACATTACTAGAAAAAGGTGTAACTAATGCATATATAAAAATGTTTAAAGATTGGAACTAGGGAGCTTGGAAGGTCATGTATTGGCTTTTTGTGAGTGTGCAGGACACCATGATTGGGCACATACAAGATGCTCACACCTGTAAGGAGGCTTGGGACACCTTACTATCATTGGACGTGATCAACACAAAAGCAAGAAATCTACAATTGAAGACTGAGCTGCATACAGTGCATAAGAAAAGATTGTCTATCAATGACTACTCATTGAAGATAAAGAATATATGTGAGTTCCTTGCATCAATTGGTATTACAATTGATATTGATGGTAAGGTTGAAGTATGTCTACGAGGTTTGGGTCTAGAATACAAATAGCTAAAGACTGGCATCTATCTTCAAGAGAACTTTCCCTCATTTACAGATATGGTGTCCTTACTATTGTGAAAGAGAAGAAACTTGAGGAAGACTCCTCTATGCAATGCAAAAATAATTCTAAACACGTCCTCTTCAACAATAGAGGAAGAGAGAGAGGATGCGATATAGGTCATGGAGGTATTCAAGAAAGAGGAAACCACCAAGCAACACAGTAATAATAGAAGATAGAACACACGTGGTCGAGGAAATTTTTGAGGTAGGGGAGTCCAAGAGGTCGTGGAAATGTGCAACGTGACAATACAAGTCAACACGGAAATGTAGTATGCTAGAATTGTGGGAGACATGGTCACCTTTTACATGATTGTCTAAACAAGAGGCAACAAAATAATTACGCAATCCCTAGTAGAAACGTAGATGAGTTTGAGAGGCTATTTGTGGTGCAAAACACCATGTCTAAAATGTCGTATGTGGATTTGGGTGCCCAGTCATGAGTGGCTCAAGGAAATGCAGATTTTGTAGAGTCTTGGCTATGTAGAGTACAATTGGCCAGTACACATTGGAGGGTGATACTAATTCAATTACCTACTATTAACTTTACACAGAGGATTGAGAAGAAGAGAGAAGATAGACATATCCAATGACTAGAATGTTACTGTGCACACGAAGATCGCCATCCTATATACACCAAAGGCTGGCACCCCTTTCAATATTTCTTTATTCAATTGAGAATAGACGATTTGAACACTTAGATCAAACTCTCACCAAGCTGTCCAAACCTATCAAGGGCTGAAATTGTAGCTTTTTGGCCCAATTTTGATAGCATAACAACACCAAAACCTTGTAGGTCAAAAGTACATGTCTATGACGGATTCACTTGCATTTTAAAAGCTTTTTGATGAGTTGTAACCTACTTTTAGCATCCTGTAATTTTTTGTTTTGGTCGCTGACACGTGCCCAAACTCTTGTATAACCACCCCAAGGATTCCCTAAGGCTTCCATGGTGTTATCTTGCAGTTTAGGCGTGAAATTTTAACTTGCAAATAAATGTAGCAGACTATAATTCTCTGTTTTGGATCATATTGAGCAGAGAAAACACGTCTATGCATGTCTCAAGAGCTCTCGCATGCAATGGAACACTTCCCCTTTAATTTGAATGAGCTTTCACACGAAAAAACTCTCCGCTTTCACAATTTGTCACAATGGAATTGGGCGTACCAGTGGGAGATTAGCAATTAGCTAATCTGGTTCCTATTCAAAAGGCTCTTGCCTTTGCAAACACACATAAAACCCACAAAAATTACATGGTCATTTGAGTGGCCCAACTAGTGGGGCACTACGAGCAGCACTGAACCAAGTAAGGGAGTGAGAGAAAGAGTAGGCCCGTGAGCTTCAAGGAAAAAGGGAGCACAATAGCTCAATAGACAATCAAAAGGATGCAAGGGGCAAGTAGCAGTCGTGAGCCACAACAAAACACACCAGACCTCGGGAAATTGATCACACACACACCCGAAAATTGTCAGAACTCGTCATTCTTCTGTAGTTCATCAAAAAACAGCGAATCGATTTTTTTTTTCAACTTTAAGCTCACATACTACCTTGTGTGCAAGGAGTTACTCCCACCACCACAAATCCTCGACTGACCCGGTCTCTCTCGCCATCGACTCCGAGTATCGAGCTTGAGTAGAGAGTGAGAGATCGTATTTGAGAGATAGCAGCTCAGAGAGAGAGAGAGAGTGTGTGAACTTGAGATAGAGAGCGAGCGGGCGAGAGAAAGATTTATAGACCGAGCGTTCTTTGGCGTGTGCTCATGTGCACACACACCGATGTGTGCAAGTGCACGCGAGTAAGCCCGACGTCATCTGGCATCGGCCGAGTTCAATCTTCGAGCATCGTCTACGGCTATATGTCTGGCGACGGGAGACGACATCAACATCGACGATTAGAGCCATTTCGACCCCAACTTTCACGCTTCGGCATCGGCTCCACATTACTCCCGTTACATGCGGATTTTTGACATCCGACCCGACACTGGTTTCACGCGGACGACATTTTCTCGCGATCGACAGCTGTACTTGCCACACACATGGGTGAGGTATCTCTACCATAGAGGAGTGACACCCGGCATCGGCATCGATCTCACCGATCGTGTTGTACGGCACGGTTTTTGGCTACAACACCTTTGGCGGCTATTTGACTAGCGTATTTCTGCCCGGCAGCAGAAATCAACACATAGAGACACCGACACACAGGTTACATGTTACAGGGGGCTTTTCAGCCGGTTTACACACAAATTCTCTAGGTTTCCAGACACAGTGCTTTCACAGGCGATTTGGCAGTCATTTCGACAACAGATTCTCTGTGGCCATGCGTTGACAAATGTATTTTTGTGTGAGCACACCTAGTGCTATTGAGCTGCATGTAGCAGCTCTTGGCGCCTGTTTGAGCGCGATTCACTCATGTATGTTGAGTTGCAGACACTATCCATTGTACTACGTGTGGAGCCATTTTTGGCTATTTTGGCAGTTTTTCTCGGCCGTTTTTGAGACTCGGACCTGAAGAGCTCTTTCTGAGACTGTGGCTAGTCCTTTTGTTTAGCCTTTTGGAGGGTCGATAGCATGAGGTTTTCTTTGAGCTGGGGTGTGCTCGAATGGTGAGACACCTTTGGTTATAGAGGTAGCCAGAGTCCCCATTTACGGCACCCCCGCTATGTATTTGAACAGATACTTGTGATTTTGACTCCAAGTTGGTGGTCACACAATAGTGGTTTTGTGCAGTTGATGCCTAGTTAGTGCAAATGGCACATTTATGCGTATCTTGAGTTGAGTTTTGAATCCTCATACAAAAGAGACTCTGCCAGATTTCCTTCCCGTGAGTCGTGACTTTCATTGCTGGCACTTTTGAGCCTATTTTGATTGAGATTTTACTCTCGATACAAAGGTTACTCTGCCCAAATTTTTGTAGATTTTCGCCATAGTTTGGCACCTCTCAAACCCTCTTGTCAATGGTGGCTTCTTTTTCGAAAAGGGAGGAGTATTTCATTCGCAAGTTCGATTGCAGCAACTTCACCATGTGGAAAGAGCGCATGAAAGATGTTTTGACAAACAAAGGCCTATCAGAATCGTTGAAAGAGCGTACAGAGGATGATGACTATACGCAAGCTCAGTGGGAGCTTTTGGATGCGAGAGCCATGGCTACGATACATCTAGATCTAGCCGAGTCAGTGTTCTTCACTATCATAGGGAACAACCAAGGAACTTTGGGATAGCTTATGTTCAACATGGGAGAGCAAAAGTGCATCCAACAAAGGTTTTCTCATGAAAAAGCTTATGAAGCTCAACATGAAAGAAGGTAGCATAGTTTCTGATCACTTAAATGAGTTCAACTCCTTGTTCAGTCAATTGACATCTCAGGGCTTTAAGGAGTTTGACGACAAACTCAAGTCTATATTCTTGTTATGCTCTCTACCCAGTTCATGGGACATTTTTTGCACAACCATTAGCGATTCGGTTCCAAATGGCAAGTTAGTGTTCAATGCTGTCACAGATGCATTGCTCATTGAAGAGATTTGACGTAAATCTATCGACGGTGCTACTCATGGAGATGCACATATGGCTGGCAGTTCAATGAAGGCAAGAGGCTGTGATAGGAGAAAATACAAAAGCAAAAGTAGAGAGAAAAATCCTCATAATCCTAGCAGACACAGGAACTCAAGTAGAGACCGCAGTGCCAGAAATGTCGAGTGTTACTATTGTCACAAGAAGGGTCATTACAAAAAAGATTGTCGCAGTTTCCTAAGAGATCAGAAAAACATGCAAAAGGATAATTCTTGCAAAGGTAAAAGTACGATAAAGATTAAGGAGCTCAATGTGGTTGAGTCTCCCATACCTACCACTCCAGCAGAGGATGCTCCTCCTCTAGTGATGATCATTATGACAACAAAGATTCATGCAGAGGTGACAACAGATCCCTCAGATGTTCTCATTTTCACTTCAGATCTCACTCCAGATGCTTTGGTTGCACATGATGAGGGTTATGCACAGAATTGGATTCTTGATTATGGTGCAAGTTTTCATGTTACATCGCATAGAGAGTGGTTTTCCTCTTATGCATCCATGCATGGCATAGTCAAGCTTGGTGATTCCTATGAGCTTGACATTAATGGCATTGGTGATGTGAAACTTCAGATGCATAATGGCACTACTTTTGTGTTGCAAAATGTCAGACATGTGCTCAAGCTTACAACGAGCTTGCTTTCTATAGGGCAATTGGATGATCTTGGCTACACTACAGTCTTTGGTAATTGTTCTTGGATGATCCGCAAGAACAACCTTATCATGATGAAAGGTCATAAAAACGGATCCCTGTACTCTATGTTTGTTTTGAGTGTCAACGAACACTCTATCTATGTTGCCGAGCTGCCATCTACTGAGTTGTGGCATAGCCGGCTAGGGTATATTAGCCAAAAGGGAATGAAAACACTTTAGCATTTTGGCTACTTGTGTTAGATTACACAGACTTTCCATTGTGTGAGCATTGTCTATACAGCAAACAGACTAGGTTGACATCTTCGCCATTGAACAAGAAACTAGGCGAACCCCTAGACTTAGTGCACAGTGATTTGTGTGGTCCAATGCCACATAAAACTCTAGGGGGGCAAACTACTTTCTCACGTTCATAGATGATTCTACTAGAAAGGTGTGGGTGTATCTCCTTAAGCGTAAGGAAGAGGTCTTTTCAACGTTCCAGAATTCCTCGCCATGGTTGAGAACCAATCTGGAAAAAAGCTCAAAGCTTTTCGCATGGACAATGGTGGAGAATACATCTCCACGGAGCTCAAGGATTTTTGCAATAGAAGAGGCATTCATCGGCAGTTTACTGCTCCATACACACCTGCACAAAATGCAATATCTAAAAGAATGAATCACACAATTCAAGAGTGAGTTATCTCTATGATGTCTATGGTGAAGCTTACTCCAAAGTTTTGGGGGGAAGCTGTTTTGACAGCAGTGCACATCATCAACAAGTCACCTAGTTCCCATTTGAATTTCAAAATTCCAGAGGAATTATGGACTGGGAAAATGCCAATCTATGAGCATTTACGTGTATTTGGATGTGAGGCATATGCACATGTGCCCAAAGAACTTTGTGGCAAGTTAGATCCCAAGTCACACAAATGCATTTTTATCCGCTATGGTGCGAATGGAGAGATGGCTATCATCTATGGCACCCAGAATCCAACAAAGTTATTCGTAGCTCACACATGATTTTCAATGAATCAAAATGCACAAGAAGCCCATTAAAGAAGTTGAGTATAGATGCGTTCTTTTTGAGGATGTATCCTCCGAACCAACTCAGTTCAGTAGTGTTGCACCTAATCCTCAAGTGCAAGATACTACTATTCCTCTAGAGAGAGCAAAGTCCAGTACTCGGGCAGTGAGACGCTCTGTAAGAGTATCACGTGCATCCCAACGGTTTGAGCCGGGTATACACCGCATTTTGGTCACTGACAGTGGAGAGCCAACCTGCTATAAAGAAGCTATACAAATGGACAATAGCGCTAAGTGGGAGTAGGCTATGCAATCAGATACAATTGGATTGTGGCTAATAAGACATGGGATTTGGTTGAATTACCAAAAGGCAAAAATGCTTTACCTTGCAAGTGGGTATACAAAAAGAAGTATACAGCAGAAGATCCCGAGCTTAGGTACAAGGCTCGTCTAGTTGCCAAGGGTTTCAAGCAGCAAAAAGGTGTGTATTTCGATGAGATTTTCTCTTCAGTAGTCAAGATGACTACACTTCGCACTGTGCTTGGCTTGGTTGCTATCCAGTTAATGGAACTTGTCCAAATTGGACGTGAACACGTCATTTCTTCATGGGGATCTAGATGAATGTCTACATGAAACAACCAAAGGGTTTCGTATGTGAAACCCAAAAGCCAACGAGGGCAGAATTGATTTGTAGACTTAAAAAGGCACTTTATGGCCTCAAGCAAGGTTCAAGGTAGTGGTATAAAAAATTAGACAAATTCATGCAGTCTCAGGGTTACATAAGAAGTCAAGAGGATCACTGCTTGTACACAAGAGGTTGAACGATGGTTCTTTAATCATTTGATCTTGTATGTAGATGATATGCTTATCGTCGCAAGCAAATCAATTGATGAGATCAATCAGTTGAAAAAGATGCTAAGCAATCAATTTTCCATGAAAGATTTGAGAAATTCCAATCACTTTCTTGGTATGCAAATCAAGAGAGACAGGCAACGTGGAATTCTTGAATTATCTCAAGAAAAGTATATCCAAAAAGTCTTGCAACATTTTAGTATGCAAGGGGGGAAGTCACTGAGTACCCCAATGCAAGAATACTTTAAACTTAGCAAGGAAGATTCCCCCAAGACAGAGACTGAGAAAGAGGAAATGGCAAACGTGCCATATTTTTCAGCAGCTAGCAAGTGTTTACGCTTTGAAAACAGCGATGCATCTATTGTAGGTTATACAGATGCGGATTATGCGGGTTGTGTGGAATGTAGGAGATCCAAATCTGGCTATGTGTTCATGTTTGTTGAGGCATCTATCTCTTGGAGATCGTGTATCCAAGAGTGCATGTCTTCATCTCTCACTGAGGCAGAATATGTTGCTGTGTCTAACGCAAGCAAGGGAGCCATATGGTTAGCTCGTTTAGTGGGAGATTTGGGCAATCATGAGGTTCCAGTATTGCATTGTGATAGTCAGAGTTCCATTTCTTTGGCAAAGAATCTGGTGTTTCACTCAAAGTCAAAACACACAGAGGTCATATACTATGTCATATGAGATGCATTGGTTGGCAAGTGCATTGAGCTTGTCAAGGTTCACACTGATGACAACCCCGCAGATGCTGCCACGAAGAGCCTAGCCTCCAAGCGATTTACACATTGCATAGAATTTATGGGTGTAGGATGAAGCCTAGGTGATGCTTCATCAACTTTCTATAGACTAAATATACTAATGCCACTATTGGCCACCATGACTTTCAAGTGGGAGTTTGTTGGGGTGTAGGCCAGGTGGCTGTGGGAAACCACCCTTACTTACATTTTTCTTCCTAATGAATATAGGGAGAGAAAGTGAGAGAGTTGACTTCACTCTCTCACTTTTCTCTCCACTAACCTAACTCCCATGAAGCTTCTCCTTCATCCCCATCCCCCTTCTCCTTCCCTCTCTTGCATGCTTCCATACACGCCATATCAGAGCCTATCAGTAAGATCAAAGATAAAGTTCATCAATGTGCTTTCCCATAGCCTATCTAGAAGTGGAAATGGATGCAACAATCCTGGTTGCTTTTGCCTGTCAATTTTGACTTTTCGGAATATTAAGCATGATCTTACACGTGTCAACATGTTGGCGTAAAGTTGGCCAATAGAAGAATGCGTCAACCTCTTTCACTATTGCATCAATTCCATGAATCCCAACATATGGTGGAGCATGACTCTCCATTAAAACACTTTGGCCATAACCGTTTAGTAATGCATTACTTTCCATGCATCATGAGAAAGTCACTCTTAAGTGTAAAGTGCTCATGATGTTGCCCATCAATAAGGTGATCATGAATTCTTGCAAAATCTAAATCTTCAACATATTGTGTCTTGGTTTTTCCTAGCTCACAATGGTATGGAATTGACACTGCTAAAATTTGGGGCTTTCGTGACAATGCATCAGCCACCATGTTCTTTTTTGCTTCCACATGCACAATCTAAAAATGGAATATCGACAGGATGTTTTCCCATGGCATGTGTTTCTTTGAAAACTTGGTTTGTGTGAGAAATTATCGCAATGTTTGATGATCTGTTTGGACAAAAAAATTAGCCCCTAGCTGATAGTGCTTCCAACTAGTGAGAGCATGAATTATTGCAACAATTCCTTCTTATAAATTTGCAAGTTTGTTTCAGCCTTCACAAAAATTCTGCTCTCAGATGAGACTACTTGGCAATTCTGCATAAGAAATGCACCAAGGTTGTGGCCACATCTCAACGACATGCATCACATTGAACAACAAAGGATTTGAAAGATCCGATAAAATGATTACTAAATCCGAAGTCATATTTTCTTTCATGTGTTTAAAGGCTAAAACATCCTTGGCTGTCCACTTGAAAGTAACTCCCTTCCCTTGTAGTGCATGGAGTGGAAAGCAATCCCAACAAAATAGAGCTCTTGTAGTAGGAACATAAGCCTGGAACCTTTGAATGTCACATACAAACTTCAAATATGGCCATGACTTAATTGATTCCACTTTAACAAGATCCATATGTAGCCCATCTTTTGAAACACTGTGCCCAAGGAAGTGAATGTCTTCCAAAAAGAATTCACTCTGCTTTGCATTAATGAATAACCTATTCTAGCATAGCTCATTGAAAACAATGGTTAAATGATCCCTATGCTCATCTTTAGACTTTGAATACACAATCATATCATCAAGGAATGTACCCACAAAGTTTCTATGTGGTAAAAAATTTGAACATGGTAGGAGAATTTGTGAGACCGAATGGCATGACAAGAAACTCATAGAGACCAAATGATGTCATGAATGTAGTCTTATGGACATCCTTTGGCCTAATGCATATCTGATGGTACCCACTCTTTAAATCTATCCTCAGTGCCACTCCCTCAAGTTGATCAAGAATTTCATAGTGTGGTAGTCAATGTACATGCACCATGAACCATCCTTCATCTGCACTAGGAGTATTGGTGAACAAAAAGTGGATGAACTGGGCTGAATCAACCCCTCCTCTAAAAGCTTGTTGACCTGACTCATAATCTCTTTTTGCTGGGCTGCACTAACCCTGTACGGTGGCCTATTTGGTGGAGTAGAACTTGGCACAAGATCTATGCTATGATCTTCAGATCTCTCGGGAGGTAACTACAATGGAAAAGAGTTAGAAAAACAATCATTGAACCACTAAAAAAAGTTGTCCTATCTCTATCTAAGGTAAACAAATTAGATGTAGCTTCATGTACTTCTTTTGCAAAGATCAAGTACGTAGAAAGATCATTCTTTATTACAGATGAAATAACAGAAGTAGAAGCAATTGGACCAAACTTGCCTTGAAGCTTTACATCTAGGACATGAGTCTCTCCTCTATGTATAAGGGTAGTCTTTTTTGTTGTAAGAAGCAACCATAGCATAAACATAAAATACCATGGTATACCCAATAGCACATCACATCCCTTAAGTGGCATAATATGAAACTCTTCCACATCCACATAACTCGAAATGTGCAGATGAAGCTTCTCCAACATGGGGGTGTCATAAAATATAATATTTAACTTTACCAAATGGTTTTCTCATATTAAACTGATCATTTAATATGGGAAGATAAAAGGGGAACAAGAGTTAGGATATAGATATGTGCTTTTAGACCCATCTCAATAGGGGACCAAAAGGAGAAATGGTTGCATCTCAATAGGGGTCCAAAAGGAAACAGTCTACCAAAGAGCAATGTGCAATAAGTGCTTCTAGATTTACCTCACCAAGGGACCAAGAGGAGAGATGTACACATTTCAATAGGGGTCCAAAAGGAGGTAAAAAGAGCAACGTGCATCTAATGGAGCTTAAAAGACCTTAGGGTTAGCTTCATTAAAGACCTCCAAAATTTAGTGTTAAAAAGTCCCTTGACCTTAGGCAAGCTAGGGCTAACCTTGAGGTGGGAATCCTACCCAAGCATGAGGTGCTTGTCAGCTTGCTAACTAAAGTGCTTAGAGTGTTTGTGGGAACCTTGCCCAAAGCTTGAGGTGATTTTTATGCTTAAATGACTAAGGTTCTTGAGTGTTCAATTCAAATATAAACTCTCAAGAGGCCCCAATCACTCTGCGTGTCAAGCAATAAATGCGTGTGTCTATCAAGGCAAGGGGAAAGTACTGGTAGGACCTCATGATTATTTGACACCCCCTCTGTAAGGTGGGATCAATGGTCCCTATTAATTGGGGGCGGCGAGATTGGTTTTGCACCGTCTGATGGCGGATTAATCCCAAAATGATCACCAATCGGTCACAATTAAAGTGAACCCCAAGTATATTTGATGTGAACATCAAGTGACCGCCAAGTGATCCCCGTGGAATCCCAATCAACATGTGATCACCTTGTGAACACACCCATTACAAAGTAATTACAGTGTAACCCCGATCCCAAAGTGATCTCCAAGTATACACATGTGATCCCCACCTCGTCATTTTTGCTATATGATATAGTGTTCACACCTCCATTTCAAGTGGCACACAATAGCTAAATGGGAGAGTCATGGCCTTTGGTGGAGCAGGTGGTAGGTTCGAGTCGCGGGAGATCAACCGGCCAAAATATTTTTATTCTTGAGGATAAACGGATGGTCCACATCGTTCGAAGATCGTGGATTGTTGATCCCACTTGACAAGGGGGGTGTCAAATAGTCATGAGACTGGTAGTGGAGTCTGTGAGAGGGATCAAAAGAGAGTGAATTGTGTCTGATAGGAGTGAGGGATAGTTGTGAATGAGAGCAAAGCTAGTGCATCACACACACACACACAGAAAGAGAGAGAGAGAGAGAGAGAGAGAGAGAGAGAGAGAGAGAGAGAGAGAGAGAGAGAGAGAGAGAGAGAGCTCAGTCCCATCCAACGCTAGAGGGGGAGAGAGCTACATTATCTGGTGGCCTAATCAGCTTTTGGAAGGCTGATGAAATTGAGGTTTATGAAACGGAGATTTTACAAGTTGGCATTCAGCATTGAAGCGATCTTTGAACCTACTACCAGCCTCCTACCTCGTGTCTCAGTTCTCCTACCTCGTGTCTCAGTCCTCTCCCTCATCTGCACGTGCAATTCCGTAGGAATATCGTCTCTCTCTCTCTCTCTCTCTCTCTCTCTCTCTCTCTCTCTCTCTCTGTGTGTGTGTGTGTGTGTGTGTGTGAATCCTACAACAAATATCGATAACCGCACGAGCTGAGAAGCGTCACTATTCGATTGATCTGATAGCAAATGTTTCTTAATAATAAAGCAAGCAATGGACTTACGTTTCGGTCATCTTGGTCTATCACACACTGGTCTTTTTCTACCTCCAAGGAAGGCCACACAAAAATAAGAGCCTCCCTGCTTGTCACATTGGGTGACTAAGCTCTAGATAAGGGCACTTAGGACACAACCATAAAACGTATTTGCCTCGTTTCTTTAATTAGCATAAAGTGGTTATCAAAACCCACATGCATGAAACCATAAACTAATGCACATTAAAGCGCATCAAAGCTGCAAAATCTTTGCAAATGTTCCATGAGGTATGTTATTTAGAGGATCATCGAGTCTCATGAGAAGTCGAAGGAAAGACAATTGAAGCCATGAAACCCATGTGTGATTCGTAGGGCCTGAGGGGCTGGGCGGCGGTCCCCTCTTTGTCTGGAAGGGAAAATTGCTCGCCAAGTCGGAAAGTGCTCTTCATGCTGGGGGTTTGTGGTGGTTGAAGGCACGACGTTGGCTGGTGGTAGCAAAGGACCCGTGGTGGCATCCCCACCATGTTCTTGTGGTGGTTCGATTTCGAGGGTTGTTGGTGTGCGGCTGGCCGGTTGGGTGATTTGATCGAGCGGTTTAGATCTTCTGCTGATGCTGTGCTCATTCGGTCAGTAGGTGATTGCATCAAAAGGGACATGGCTTCCTTGGAAGCTTGTGGATGTTTGGTCATAGTTTTGGTGATGTGCTGCTAGTCTTCTTCGAAGGATCTTCTTTTTTGTTGCTGGGATGGTGATGTGCTTGGAGCATGGCATGTGGCGGTGTGACAAGGACTTCTCCATGGTGGCTCTCCGAGCAACTCCTGAGGTGATGGGGACAATGGGCCCCGCCCTTGCTTCGAATATACTCTCGATATGCTATCGTTCTGGTTATGGTTTGATGGTTTTAGCCGAGGCTTGCCTCCTTGTTTGGGCACTTATGGATGATGGCACTTATGGATGATGATTGTTCTTTATGTGATATGGTCTCCTTGATACCCTCACTTGTCTGTGAGCAGGGTCTTTGCTTGTTATTATTTTTTATTTTGCTTAATACTAACCCCCTCACATATTGTGAGTTTTGCCAAAAATAAAAACACAAAATTGTAATGGATACTTCATTACAATTAACCATGGCTTTGGATGTTTCTAGCACTTGAGACAAACCTGAGCATACATTTTTACAAAGGCTATAATCTCAAGGGAAACTTTTTGGACCTCTTCTATTACAATTTGTATTTCAGCTCACTCCTAAGTTTGCTAAGACATCCACAAATCGATCCTTCACTATCTTTTTCCAATCTTCGTCTTTGTGTACTGCATATCGGAGAACACACTTCTATATTCTTAAACAGATACATGCACATGCGTGTCTATCATTATTGTAATCTACTCATAGAATAGCAATTTCTTGGAGAGTGACCTCTACCTCTCTCTCAAATTGAAATGATGATCTTTTTCACCTTCCACTACTGCTCTCAAGGGCAGGCCTCATGATTTTATGACTTGTTCAAAAAGTGAATGAATTTGTTAAAACATAGAATCTTAGGAGGTGCCTTCAGAAGGGAGGAACCAAAGTGGAGAAAAGCGGGAGAATAGTCGCGGCCAGCAAGTGGGATAGCATGGCCTATAGCGAACGGACCGAGCAAGAGATTCGGCTCTCGACTTGATGGGGAGGGGACGCAGAAGGGGTAGAGGTGCAGTGTGGTGATTCCCTTCTCCTTAGCAAATTTTTTTAAAAGAATAGCGAGTAGGTCAGACATGTGCTAGCAGAAGGAGCAGGGTTGGCCATGACTGCGGAAAGGGGGGACAGGCCTAATTTTTGAAGACTTTGACGCCCTTCGGAGGCACTTTTATCTTTCAGTGAAGGGCAAAAATATTTTTATCCTTCAAAAGAAGGATAGAATATTGAAAAATCTTTGAGTAGCCCTTCTAATTTTTGCCTAAATATAGATTAATGAAGGATAGGTAAAAATTTACCCTTCAAATGAATGATTAGGGTCACCCTTCAAAAATGAGCCTTGAGGGGGGATGCTTGAGTAGTTTTTTGTGAAAATTTATTCAGGGCAACATTCATCGTGCAGTGCAATTGCTCGGATGGCTTAGAGCAGCTGTTTTCATCAATGATCAACGGGTGTTCGAATCTTGGCATTTGCCGTCTTGTCATGTCATTTTAGAGGAGGGAAATACCTTCATAAAGGGAGGGAATATTCGTGATTATTGAATAAGTTGAAGAACTTGGGGTACCAGCTACGCTAAGTTCGGAAAAAGAAAAGAAGCAATTGAGATCCCTTTTCCAAAGGAATCGCAGGTGTCGGGCATTGAAGCAGGTAGAGAGCAGGAGAGGATGAGCAGTGCGGGAGGCGGATGAAAGTATGTGCCCACTTTTCTGGACGACGAGAGTTGGACGCGGAAGAGCTGAAGGGGAGGAGCAGGGCAGCGACGCAACCGTAGTTTTTTTATATTTTGTGTGTGCAGCGAAATGACAACATTAAGTGCGCATGGGTTCGATACCTCCAACTTCCAAGGCAGCGCTACCCATATAACATGGGAATTTGACCTGACCTTCGCAAGTAGCAACGGAAGGTCATGGGAAGGAAAGATGTAACAAAGCAGCATTCTACGTAAGTAAAGAATCCTCGGAGCTCACAGGTGGGTAGCTCTGGCTTCGGGGTGTGCGAGGTCGAACAACAACACAACTAGAACCATCAGAAACTCTTTGGAGCTACAAGCAAGCGTTCTGCGAGGATTTCCTCTTCTTCAGGACGAACTTCTTCATGACTTGCAGTCTTGTGTGAAGGGAAAAGACCCAAAACCTGTCAGATTATTGCAATCCCTTGCAATCCACTCGCACTTGGACTCAACCTCTCTGCTGGGCGATCATTTTATTCGAGCATTTGCCTCATCGGCTAGTTTGCTTGAGGCCTGCTTGGTTTTCTGTACGGTATCTAACCCTACTTCACATACTCTGTATGCTATCATTTTTGCTCTTGTCCACCAAGGAGAGAATCAAAAAGCTCTTCACTTGTACCACAACCTGTATCGGCATGGCGGTTTTAAAATAAGCCAGGCCATTTTTCCTTGCATTCTCAAGGCGTGTACTTGCTTAGCAGACATACGACATGGAAATCTCATCCATAACCAGGTCATCCACCATGAATTCGAATGTGATGTCTTTATTGGGAGTGGCCTCATTGATATGTATGCAAAGCATGGGTGCATTGAAGATGCACAGAGGGTTATGGATGGTTTGCCTTATCGAAATGTGGTTTCCTGGAGTGGTCTGCTTGCTGGATATGTCCAGCATGCTAACAACCTTCCAGCCTCTGAATTCTTTACAAAAATGCATCGTGAGGGAATTCAACCGGACAATGTCATGTATTTGTCCATAATCAAAGCATGTGCCACCATGGGATTGTTGGAACAGGGGAAAATTGCACATGAACAAATTCTAAGAAGTGAGATTAAAGCAGATTCTACGCTTGGAAGTGCACTCATTGACATGTACTCACAGTGCGGTAGCCTAGAGGATGCCCACAAAGTTTATAAAGATCTATTGCAAGCAAATGTAGTGTCAAAGAGTGCTATGATTGCTGGATATGTTGAACAGGGGCAGGATCTTGAAGCTATTAAGTTGTTCGTGGAGGTGTTGGAGGGCAAGGGTATTTTGGACAGAGTGAATTTTTTATATGTTCTAAGAGCATGTGGTAACATAAAATCCTTACCATATGCTCAACTCTTATATGACCAAATTGTCGAAGCTAAATTAGACTCAGACTTGATGGTGATAAATACCTTGATCAATTCTTATTGCAAATGTGAGAGTCTCCAAGATGCACAGAAAGTTTTTGATGCATGTAAGAAACGTGATGTGGTATCGTTTGGTATCATGATGGCAGGTTATTTCCAGCAGGGACAAAGTTGTTTGTCTCTTAAGCTGTTTTGGAGAATGATCTATGAAGGGCTAAAGCCAGATGAAGCTACATTCATCTGCGGCTTAAAAGCAAGTGGCAGCGTTGGTGGGGTGGAGGAGGTTGACCACATTTATTGTAAGATTGTGCGAGATGGGTTCGAGCTAAACCCTGCCATTGGAACAGCTCTTATTGACATTTTTGCCAAGCTAAAATGCTTGAAGGAGTCGTATAGCGTCTTCAAAAGTCTGTCAGATCGAAATATTGTTCTGTGGAGTGCAATAATGACAAGTTACATTGAGCAAGGATATGGCCGTGAGGCTTTGGATATATTTGACAAGATGCAAAATGATATTATTGCTCAGCAAGAGAAGTCTTCATTGTTGTGTGTTTTAAAGGCATGCATAATGACCAAAGATTTAGTGAGAGGAAAGATTGCGCACAGCCATGTCATAAAACATGGATTTGATGCAGATGAAGCTCTTGGAAGCACACTCATAAACATGTATTTTAGTTGTGGGGTACCGCAAGAAGGGCAGAATGTCTTTGACAGTTTGTCACATCAAAATGTTGTAACTTGGAGTGCCTTGATCTCGGGATATTCGGATTCTGGTTGCAGTACCTTGGCATTCGAGTTGGTAGACGACATGATTCAAAAAGAGGTACGACCAGATAGAGCGATATTTCTTCACATCTTGAAAGCTTGTACCTCCTCTTCCGCTATAGCCCAAGGAAAGCTTGCACATCATCATATACTCAAACATGGGCTTTGTTCCGATGTGGTGCTGGGAAATGCCCTTATTGATATGTATGGAAAATGTCAGACTTGTATGGAAGCTGAGAATGTATTTGATAGGCTGCAGACACCAGATTTGATATCCTGGTCTTCCATTATTGCAGCACATGCAGAATCTGGAAACCTACACAATACTCTTGAATGTTTCGAAAACATGCAGAAGGAGGGCATGGAGCCCAATGTTGTGACCTTTTTGTGCACAATCAAAGCATGTTGTAATAATGGAGCCTTAGAGGAGAGCAGATATATACACCATGTTGTCGTAGAAGCTGGACTTAATAATGAAGATGTTATTGCAAGTGCCCTCATTGATATGTACTCAAAATCCGATGTAGTAGAGGATTCGTATGGGGTGTTTGCTGGTCTACTACATCAAGATGATGTTTCTTGGGCCACTATAATAACAAGTTTTGTGCAGCATGGGCATGAATTCTCCGCGCTTGAACTCTTTGACAAGATGCAAACAAAGGGACTGAAACCCAACAAGGTCACCTTTTTATGTATTCTCAAAGCATGCAGCAATGTAGGAGCATTACGTCAGGGACAATTGATACATGATAAAATTGTCAAGAGTGAATTTCATTCTGACGTCTACCTTGGAAATTCCGTAGTTTATATGTATGCGAGGTTCGGAAGCATAGATGATGCTCACAATGTCTTCTCAAGGTTGTCAGAGCAAGACAGGGTCTCGTGGGAAGCCATGATATCTGGGTTTTCACTGCAGGGAAATTCTGACTCGGTCAGGGAGTACTTTGTAGAGATGCAAATATCGGGATTTCGCCCACAAGAGACCACGTACGCAAGCATTCTTGCTGCCTGCAGCCATGGTGGCTATATTCATGAAGGGCCAGCTTACTTCAATCATAGCGGGGAAGGAAGCAAAAACTTTCCTAAAGCTGAACATTATAACTGCATGGTCGACCTCTTTGGGCGGGCAGGGCATTTAAAGGCAGCAAATGAGATGCTTCAAAGTATGCCTGGGGATCCTGATCTAATTGGGTGGTTAACTCTCCTCTCTGCTTGTAAGTCACACGGCAATGTAGGCTTAGGCAAGCACTGCTTTGAGCAAGCGGCACAGCAAGCGCCTGATTTTGCAGCAGGGTATGCACTCATGTCAGACTTATATGCTGATGCGGGAATGTGGGAAGATGTACATGGACTAGTTGAGCAAAGGAAAAGCATTGGAGCTTGGAAGAAACCTGGACAAGCAGTTATTGAGGTGAATAATAACTTGCATAGCTTTACTGTAGGAGATTTTGAGAGACCTGATGGCATCAATTTGCACGCTTGCTTGGACAAATTTAATCGTGTTATGAAGAGGGAGGGGTACATCCCTCAAGTTTGGGCTTATTCAGAGGCATTGCCAATTGCATTTCCCAAAAGCGACGGGGCTGAAAAGGCAGCCATAAGCTCAGTACATTATCCAACTAAAAGAGACGGGTCTCATTTTCAGAGTTCTTTTTTAGAATGTAATAAGAACACATATAGCATTAGAACTCGGTTTGAATCATGATGAGCTAGTAGTGATAGCATCTGATGACTTTGATTGGGGGTTTTCTTTTGTTGTTTTAATGCATCTGCTTTCTAGTGTGATTGTTTTCTAGGTTAGGTACATGTGCAGTCCCTCAGCCTGACAACACCAACCTTTGTTGGGATGATGTCTAGGACGCCGTTAGCATGTACGCACACAAAGACTTGAAGGTAGGGGATCACTCTATTTATTGTGAACCACCCCTGAGGTAAGTGTGCCCAAAAAGAAGCTTTAATTTGTTTATATCGACGCAGATAACCCTTGTTTGTCAGCATATCTTTGCAAGAGATGGCTAGAAGTTTTTGTGTTTTTGTGTGTGTGTGTGTGTGTGTGTGTGTGTGTGTGTGTGAAAAGTAGTGATTAGTGCCCCTCTGCATGAGAAACAAAATCACACACATGTCAAGGAATCATTGAGGTCTATAAATTCTGCCATGCATCTACAACGTGAATCAAATCATCTTCTCTTTCCTCATGTCAAAAGGAACCAAGGCAAAGCCTTGTAATGTGAGAGCTCCTATAGTTATTTTTGGCTTTCTAAAACAAGCCTTAGTGAAGAAGGGAGTTACACATACATTTGATGTGTAGTATTGATTGATTCAAATTTACTTTGATGTTATAATTTGTCCCCAAAGAGTTAGTCAAATGGTAAGGCTTTGGCCTCTCAACCTACTGGTGGTGGGTTCAAATCCCTTGTTGGGTCACCTCTAGAGGGACGCTTGAGCTCACCTAGTGTTCACATTGCTAGGGCTCTTGCCCTTGGACACTCGAGTGCATCCTCCTCCTCGGATGGGTCACCCAAGGAGGAGGGCTAATTGCTACGAGTTCTCTCCGGTTCCCAGCACGTGGTGCATCAATTAGGTGGCCATGATGATGCCAACGCGTGGCTCTTACCCGATGGTGCGTGGCCCTTGCCTGACCATGTTTCATGGCTTATATTCGGAAGGGATAAGCACCCCCTCTGGCCCCTCTAGTGCGTCGAAAATAAAAAGATTCCTTTCATTTAACAGCCTCGTATGGGTCATTTCATTAAGTTGTTTTAGAATGCCAATGTGACTCTTCACCTTGTATCGGTAAAATTATCAACAGACATTTCGATTTTGTGGAAACTCCCAAAATATCCCTATTTTTTTTGCCAAACATTCCTAGATGCCCTTATTTTTAAAAAAAAATTCTCAAAATACCCTTGCTAATCTAGAAAAGATCTCCCAAAACATTATTCTTTTCAACTCTCCATAGGAAGATTGGGTCTCTCTTGAGAGGAAATGGGTCATTATTATTTTATGGGCTCTTGAGATGAAATGGGTCATTATTTGTAGACACAAATGCCTCTAATTGTGATATCAATTGCAGATTATTTTGTCCAAGATAATCAAAGATAGATCTCTATTGCAAAAAAATGGAGCAAGGTTATCTTGATTTTTTTTGAAATATTTAGGGGCATTTTGAAAATATCTACAAACTTCACGGGAAATCTGGCGTTTTTTTCCTTTTCTTTTCAATCTCTTTCTATATCCTTTTCTAGTTGCAAGGACTTTGGTAAATGGCCACCACCAGCTCTAGAAATTTGTTTTAAGTCCCAAATTTAGGATTCCTTTCAGCAATTGCCTACCTTCATCGAGTCAAGACTCATGGTTGATGAAGATTGAGGGTCTCACAAAGTGTAAGGCAAATCTTTGGTGGGGCACAAATAAACAAGTGAAAAACCACTTTGAGGAGGTTTGCGTAAAACCACAAGCACGTGGGAACGAGCCATTGGAAGAACCAATGTAGGAAAACTGTAGTTAACAAAGAGAAAAATAAATAGCACTTGCTTTGGCAAAAAAATCCACTTAATACAAAAAACAACCGGCTTAGTTGAAGGTGCTCTTTTTCTACTTGGTTGTCAATATATGACAGGCAACAAATTAATTAGGATGAGCTCCCTTACTCCACGCACATGGAAACCCTCTCATACTATAGGTATAAATATTGTACTCCTTCACTTGATCCAAGCATAAATTCACTAATACCCTATGCAATGTATTTTCCCTTGCCCTAGAATTGTGGGCACTAATCCCATAAAGACCACAAACCTACCACTGTCTCTCCTATGATGTCATTCCAAGTTTCCACTTATGGGAAGCTCTTGTACTCTTTTTTTTTTGGGATAATAGTCTTATTTCCACTTTTTGTCCACCATTTGCACTCTTGTTGCACTTTATCATCAATGGATTCAGCTATAGTGAATATTTGGAAATGCAAGGATTGAAGCAGAAAAGCAAAGAGACTTCCTAGTGATGGAGAACATATAAATGAAGAAACTTAACGAGGCATGCACTCAGAAGATTTTATCAAACAAAGAGACAATCCAAAGCCTTGGGAAGAAGATCATAAGTTTGCGTGAGAAAGACACCATGCTAGGGAGTTGGAAAAGAAAACGAGATCTTTGCAACATAGATAATGTGAAGATTGGTAGTGGTAGCTCAAAAAACAAACACGAGCTATAAGGTAACTCAAAGTTTATTTCTGCTTTTGTATCTTATATATATGCTTTACACTTTCTTATTATTGATCACGACGCATGGTGCTATCTTTGCTCCTTACCTCCTTCATGAACGAGAACTAGCTGGAATCGATGGAAGTGCAAGCAATGCTTGATGAGAGTGGCATCTTGCAGGTGGGATACAGAGCATTAGCTAAAAAGTCTCAAAATAAATTACAAAGAGGATCATTGCTACCAAAGCCATCACATGTAAAGGCTGCACGTCGGCACGTAAACGATGACGTGTTTGAGAAACTTAGATTACCATTCCATATTGAAGCAACATTCTTAGGCAAGGGGGGTAGAGAGGTACAGTATAAATGGCATAACAATCTTTTGGTTGATCTTGAAGCATTTCAAAGGTATGCAATTCACATCTTTGATATCGAGCGAGAGGAGTGCAATGGGGTTCTCAAGTTTTCTTTGAAGCTCGACGAGTGCGAGGTCCTGAAGAACAAGAAGTTAGAGAGAGTCACCGTTATCCTCATGAACAAAACCTTGGATCTAGTAATAACAAAAGAGGACCCACGATACTTCAACATGCACTCTGAAAACAATATTCTGACACTAGGATCATTTGAGATATACTTAGTTCAATCTATAATAACAAAAATGTACATGTATGGTTCTTGGTTTTACATTCCTATTTTTAAATACATGTTGATAAGGAAGATTTTAAAATCCTCCATTGGGTTTTTAGTCAAACCCAGGTTCCTTCTATCATCAACGAACAAAGAAACGATGGTGTGCTTTCAATGGAAGGATTTGGTGACTATACAACTGAATGGCACATAGCAGGTGACTTAAAAACTCTTAAGTACATGTACAACATAACAAACGATGCAACTATGGAAAATCCATTCTTGCATGGCTGATGCACAATCTCTTGAGAGTGTGCAATGGAGTAGAGCTCCAACAGACATCTTCAAGATAAATCTTTTTGGTGAATGCTTGATATTCCTATGAGTAGAGTACACGTTTGTACACTCCATGCACTTTGCAGAATAATCGAAAAGGTGGTTCATTTGTACATATGTTTTGCATGGACCTTAAATCCATAGAGTGAGTCAAAAAGAGTCATCAAAGCATTAGAGGGAGTGCTCTTCAACATTGGTTTGCATGGAGGCAATGTCAAAATTGAAGAGGACCCTAAGATGTCTCAAGGTCGTTACAAAGATACCTAGAAAAGCATCGATAGGTGGCGTGAAGGCTAGAAGGTTTCTTGGGTTTAGCCTCAAGGACTCTGATAGAGAGGAGAAATGAAACCTGTTTAACAAATGGAAACAGTTACACAAAGTGGTTAAAGACAATGCTAGTGGTGGGAAATCCAAAATCACAAGGCGAACGTGTGGAAATCACTGGATAAAAATTTTCACTATGTTGAGCAACATTCATGGGACGAAAGTAAGCTCACATCATTTCAAGCAGCCTTTCTAGATTGGAACAAGGCATACTTGGCAGGGTGGAGGTGGGCAAAATATCACTCATACATGGTGAGTTAACATGCTTCGTATGCAAACCACATTTAAAAATATATTCTACTCACCATTTTGTTTTATTCCAATGCAACACATATTGTTCAACCATGGTCCATGTTTTGCCAAGACATACGGCTCATTGTCAATATGGTCTACACAAGGCATGAAAAAGACCCACTACATGGCAAGAATAGGTTACTTTAAGCACACCTGACACGAGGGAGGCAAGGGTAGAGCCAATAGCCTATTAGAGTTACACTAATGGACTTATAGACGACTTATTCACAAAGCAAGGCAGAAGAAGCTTCTTAGGAGCTCATAAATTACACGTTCTTTACAACACATCCATAAATAAAAAAAGCAAAGGACTTGGGACAACTCAAATGTGGGGGAGCGCCATGCAAGATGGCGACAATCACGAGTTCGGAGTGGGAGAAGATGGACCTGATCCCTTTGTTTTTATCCTCTTTGTTAAACCTCCTTCTTCCTCATTGTGTACCTCTTTGATGTGCAAGCCCCTCAGACAAACTCTTTCCTTTGTTGATGGTAGTATCCCTACGGGCATTATCTTTCCCTTAAAAATAGCCTCTTGTTGTATGGATCTAAGCTCTCCAGGTCTTCGACTCCTCATACCGCCAGAGCATGAGATGTGTAGGACATGAAATAGGGGGCTCTGAGTGCTTGGCACCCATACCTGATGCCAAAGCTGCGTAGAGAAAACTGTTTCTCTATTAGAATTAGCCCTTCTGCGTTCGAGATACCGACCACACAATCTTGTAGTAACTTTCATCGCAAACAACGGGAACTTTGCATTGTCATCGGAGTATTCCTTGTGGTATATTATGATCTACAAAATAATATTACAACATCCATGGGTCAGAAGCTATGCGTACAATAGAGTCAAGTACTTGAATTTTTTCTACAAACCTTTTTGTGGTTGAAACGCTCGATGTAGTGAGACAACACTACATCCTTGCCTTAAGCCTCTTGCTCTTCTAAGGAAACCATCGTTATACAAAAGCACCTGTCAACAAGCAGATTTATCTCAATATTGCATCATTGGGCCATGCCCAAAACCATCTGAATGCCTAAAAAAAATTACCATCTGATTCTCGTCCATTTTGACCATGGACCTTCCCCACAAGTGAATAGAGTCACTATTCGCTACCTGGGCTATAGGTGCCATAGAGATACCCATGTTTTCCAAGACAAGTTGTCTTGTGGTCTATTGCAACTGCTCCTCTGTTGGCAATTCGGCTTCTTCGAACTTTGCTTCGTTGTATGTATCTTTGATAAGTTGTCCCCTTGAAGTGAACTATGTGTCGTGGATAGTTGTGTTAGCAAGGATATGTTGGTCCATGCCATCATCCTCCACAAATCCCATGTCTTCCTCACAAAAATTCACAATTGCAGCTATAATTAGTAGTCCTCCCATATATTCAGCTCATGCATAATATCTGTGAGGAGAATGTAGTGAATGTTGTCCGCCATAGCAAAGCTGGGAGCATAATTCACAAGAAAAGACCCATCCTCATTTGGGCTTTCTTGCTTGCTTCCTAATGCTGCATTCGCAAGAGAAGCAAGAGTTAAGCCTGCATCAAATGTTTCCTTTAATACCTCTACTCGCTCTTCTTCTGGGTCAAACTGCACCACTAAGCGACACCTTTTAGAGTGCCTATTCAATTTTTCTTGCACAAGCAGTGCATTGGAGGGACACTTTTGTAGACTGCAATTCAATCTACTTGCATCACACTTCTCAGGGTCAAGATCGGTTGGGTGCACATATCGCGTGCCATAAATTGTCAGGGAATTGTCACAATGACTGCTTCATACTCTTGCAACTGCGTTTGTAGGTGCTCAATTGAGCAATCAATGATCCGCTGGATAGAAAACTCTCCATTAAACATCCTGATAGCTTTGGTGCATGGTGATGTGCACCGGTGTTGTACAAGAACGTGTACATTTTTTCTTCACATGTATCCTCCCCTACATCATCCGTCTCCAGGACTATGTTCTGCATGTCTGAAAGAAACAGCAACCCAAAATCACCATTATATATTGAACAGTATTTGGGGTCAGAACCGAGCAAATAGTGAGCCTGGAGAATCCCTCAGGGTCTCTATTTGCTTGGTTCTCGCCCGCTTGTTGAGGACATAACCAGTCATGTGATGAGAGTCAAAACCAGGAGAATTAGGGCCTTAAGAATCCACCAAGGCCCATATTTGTCTAGTTCTGATCCAAGTGATATTTTCAATACAATTTACTCTATACCCATCTCCTTCCAGCACAGAGGGTCAAAACCAAGCGTTGTGAGCGTGGAGAATCCCTCAGGGTCTCTATTCGCTTGGTTCTGGCCCGATGTTCTTGACAACATAACCGGTCATGTGATGAGAGTCAGAACCAGACAAATTAGGGCCTTAAAAATCTGCCAAGGCCCATATTCCCTTGGTTCTGACCAAAGTGATATTTTCAATACAATTCACAATATACCCATGTCCTTTGGGCACAAAGGGTCAGAACCAAGCGAATAGTGAGCTTGGAGAATCCCTCAGGGTCTCTATTTGCTTGGTTCTGACCCATGTGTTGAGGTCATAAAATAGGTCCTTTAAAAGTGTGTTGAAGTCATAACATGTTTCAATTTTTTTCCTTTAAAAGTACACTAAAGGCCGGTTTCCTATGAACACTAACGCAATGCTTAGTTATCAGTAATACATATCTAAGCCCACTCACTCACTATGCCCAAACATAGCATTGAATGAACAACCATAGCCTTGCATGGCACTCGTGGAGTCATTATTCCAACTATGCCTTGAACCTCACAACTATGCATGGAGAATCTCAACCAATTGTTACAATTTGTAATTGCAAATTTTGGCGTTGCGTGACCACAACATTGACTACTCCCCTTGTGCCCTAAACCCATGATGCAGTGGCATCCGTGCGTGAAAAGGTGAAACACAGGCAGAGAAGAGCTAGCCAGAGAGAGAGAGAGAGAGAGAGAGAGAGAGAGAGAGAGAGAGAGAGAGAGAGAGAGAGAGAGAGAGAGAACATGTCTCTACAATATTCAGTGGCACTGAGGTGGATGGTGATGCGGCAAGCAACAGACTCAAAGCTTTGGAGATCGTTGAGAGTAAGATTGCAAAAAGGCGAAGGCAAGGGAGATGGAAACGTGCAGTAATAGACTCAATGCTTTGGAGATCGTTGAGAGCAAGAACGCCGCAAAAAGGCAAAGGCAAGGGAGATGGCAACGCGACAGTAACAGACTCAATGCTTTGGAGGTCACTAAGAGTAGGATCTGGAGAGGTGGCTGAGAGCAAGATCGCAAAAATGTAAAGGCAAGGGCAACCTGCTTCACCTATTTGGAGATGGAGATGGAGATTGCCACGGTGATCAGTTTCTGACGCCAAATGATAACTCAAAAAGGGCACATGGGTTGTCCTCACAAGGATAACCAGTGTAAATGCAATAAGTGGGCTCATATTCTCATGTAGTACGGTCAACCAACCACCATCAAATAAAAAATAATGCTCATTAAAGAGGCGCATCCTCCAAAGTTAAGAGGTAGTTTTAACGCAATGAGCAAATAGTGAAAGGACAAGGACTCCCACCTTCAGCGCTTGTGCTCCCAATCCTCTTTTTGCATCATCTTCTGCCTCTTCACTACTCCAAAGGATCTTTCCACATCCTTTTCTGCCTCTGTAGTGCTTCCATCCCTCTTTCCGCATCCTCTTCTGCCTCTCTTTGTTGACGTAGATCTCTACACATAGTGCACATGTATGAAGGAGTACGAGCGGAAGTGCGACGCGAGAGAGAGTGCGAGAAGAAGAGCACGACGATATGGTGAACTCGCTCTACTGTAATGTGTAGAGCATAGTGAGTTCTTATTAGGTTTTTACAAAAGAATATGTGTACATACCTGGCGGCCCGCCCACTTACCTGGGCGACCACATTGGGCTTTATACCCCAACAACCTCCCACTTAAAGTCCGATGTGGTACTTTAAGTGTGAGAGGAGCTACTATACAAGCTAAGGCTGGGTTCAGACGATGCCGGTGGAAGAAAGCCAAAAGCATACAGTCTTCCAGGCAGAAGGTGAGAGAGAAGAAAGCTTCCACCGGGCAGGTGTTCACAAGGCGAGGCGGAATCGCTCAAGGCTGTCAGAAGCTCATGCGTGCGTGGATGCTGAAGATTGGGTGGGGAGTTGAGCTGGAGGGCGGAAGGAACTTCGGGCGAGGGGCGGGGGGGGGGGGGGTCGGAAGATCACATAGGGATGGTGGAAGAAAATTCATGTTCCTTTGCCGTGACGTGGAGCAGAGTTTACAATCTCCCACCGCGCCGTTTGAACGGGAAATTCCACCTGGGGGAAATTCATTGGTTGACGCCTATTGCCGCCGCGCCTTGTGAACCCAGCCTAATATACAAGAGATGTAGAGAAGTGATGTACTACCCTACACCTAACTGCTTGCGAAAATGCGCAAAGCTCTCTGAGGGAAGTCCTTTTGTAAGTAGATCAGCAGGATTTTCTGTGGTGTGAACTTTGACAAGCTGAAGTTGCTTATCCTCGAGCATTTCCCTGATGAAATGATACTTCACATCCACATGCTTTGTCTTTGAGTGATAAACTGGATTGCGAGCCAATTGTATAGCACTTTGACTATCACAATATACACAGGCATCTCTTCTTTGATTCCCAAAACTGTTACTAGTCGATTCAGCCAAATTGATTCTTTGCATGTCTCTGATGCTGCAACATATTCAGCCTCTGTTGTAGACTGAATAACACAATCTTGTAATCTAGAACGCCATGATACTGCTCCACCAGCCAATGTAAAGACATACCCTGACGTAGACCTTCGGTTGTCAAAGTCACCTGCATAATCTGAGTCTGTAAAACCCTTTACACTTAGCTCGTGACTCCCATAGCATATACGCATACTCTTTGTAGCTTTCAGGTATCTCAATATTCCTTTCACTGCCTCCCAATGTTTCTTGCCTGGGTTTGACATGTATCGACTTACTACTCCCACTGGAAATGCAATGTCTGGGCGAGTAGCAATCATTGCATACATCAAACTACCCACTGCAGACGCATATGGAATCTTATCCATTTCAGCCTGTTCTTCCTCAGACACAGGACAATCTTGTTTGCTAAGTTTCACATATGGTGGCAATGGAACACTCAGTGCCTTTCCCTTCTCCATATTGAAACGTTGCAAAACCTTGTCAATATACTCTGTTTGAGATAACCAAATCAACTTCTTTGATCTGTCTCTCTCAATGCGCATACCAAGTATATGACTTGCCTCACCCATGTATTTCATGTCAAACGATTTTGCCATCTTTGACTTCAAAGCTGAAATTTCTTCCAAGTGCTTGCCAGCAATCAACATGTCATCCACATACAAAATAAGGATCAGCCAAATGCCATCCTTAGCCTTCTTTGTATATAGATAGTGATCGAACTCACTACGTTTGTAGCCTTGAGAAAGCATAAACTTGTGGAATTTATGGTACCATGCCCTCGGTGATTGTTTTAAGCCATAAAGACTCTTTAACAACTGGCATACCCAATCTTCCTTGCCTTTCTCAACAAACCCTTCTGGCTGCTGCATGTAAATTTCCACATCTAAATCACCATGCAAGAACGCTGTCTTGACATCCATTTGGTCCAACACCAAATCTAATATGGCAACCAATGCAAGAAAGCATCTCAATGTAGTCATCTTGACCACCGGAGAGAAGACTTCATCAAAGTCAATGCCTTGTTCTTGCTTAAAGCCCTTGGCAACAAGCCTTGCTTTGTACTTTGGCTGACTATCATGAGCGGTGATCTTATACCTGTAAACCCATTTACAGGGTAGAGCCTTTTTGCCCTGTGGTAATTTAACTAGCTTCCATGTCTTGTTTTTATGCAGAGCTGTCATCTCTGACTGCATGGCCAATTGCCAATTCCTGGAGTCCTTCATTTGCACTGCTTCCTTGTAACATGAAGGCTCATTGCAATCAGTCAACATGACATAGTTCATAGATGGAACAAACCTATCAGGAGGTCGCGTGACACGTCCATATCTACGCACAATAGGTGGCTCACGCTCAGCCACAACCTATGGTTCCACTCTATCCTGTCCTTGCTCCTCTTGAGCCCTGACATTTTGTCTTGCACGTGCAGTCCATCTTCTTGGAAGACAACTCTTCTAATCTCCTCAACCCTCTCTGGTTTAGAATAATATTTGGATTCATTAAAGTGAACATCATTGCTGCGGACAACCTTTCTGGATTCGGGATCCGAAAGTCTGTACCCCATCTCACCAGAATTACCATAGCCTAGAAAGATGCACTTTCTACTCTTTGGCTCAAGTTTGTTCCTAAATTCCTTTGGAACGTGAGTATATGCCTCACAGCCAAAGACTCTGAGATGCTTGTATGAGGGAATTTTGCCTGGCCATACCATCCCTGGCACTGAATCCTTCTGCAAAACCTTGCTAGGAGATCTATTTACAAGATGAACAGCTGTTGATACAGCTTCAGCCCAAAACCCATTTGGCAGCTGTGCATTAGGCAACATACTTCTGACCTTCTCTTGTATGGTCCTATTCATCCTCTCAGCAACACCATTTTGAGGAGGATTGTAAGGAGCAGTAAGTTCACGTTTTATACCTTTTGACTCACAAAAGTCCTGAAAAGCCTTTGAAACATACTCTCCACCATTGTCAGTGCGTAAGCATTTAAGCTTCTTGCCACTCTGATTCTCCACAAGTGTCACAAACGTTTTGAAAACACTAAACGCTTCATCCTTGTGCTTGAGAAAGTAAACCCATACTTTCCTCGAGTAATCATCTATAAATGTCATAAAGTAAGAAGCTCCCCCTAGAGATAGGTTAGGCATAGGTCCACACAAATCACTATGAACAAGTGCCAACTGTGTATCTCTTCTACTGCTTCTATGCTTATGTGGCTGCTGTGTTTGCTTACCATACAGACAATGTTCACAAAATTCAAAATCATTAAATGAAAAGCCAGGCAAATAACCAGAACGAGACAAGATTTCCATTCCCTTCTTGGACATATGTCCTAACCGGCTATGCCACAAAGAAACGTTCGGCTGCTCGGTTACATTGATTACATTTTTAGAGACATTTGATACATAAATCATGTAAAGTCCTCCAGACTTTACTCCATGTGCTACTGTCATAGAACCCTTGGATATCTTCCACATGTTCTGTCCAAAAGTGGTGACGTAGCCAGCATCATCAAGTAAACCTGTGCTGATCAAGCTCTTTGTAATTGCGGGAACATGTCTCACATTCTTCAGCGTGAAAGAAGAGCCATTCTGAAACTTTAATTGAACATCTCCAACACCTAAGATCTCACATGTCTTCCCATTGCCTAGCCGAACATGATCTTTAGTGGTCACATAAGAAGTAAACCACTCCTTGTTTGGAGACACATGAAGTGATGCCCCTGAGTCTATAATCCAGTCACTCAGTGCATTTCCATCAGATGCTGTAAGAAGAGCTGAGTCCATTGTATTCTTCAAGAAGTAGATGTCTCCTTACACTAGACTGTCATCCTCTGCAACAGTGTTTGTCACATTTATTTCTTGAATCTTCAGTGAGGACTTGTTCTTCTCACCATTGTCTTCAGCTTTCTCTTTGCCTTTTTCTGCTTTTCATTCTCTGCAGTCTCTTTTCATGTGACCCTTCTTGCCACAATGGTAGCATTCTATGTCACTCTTGCCTTTAGCACTGCGGGACTTGCTACGAGACTGATTCCTCTTTCCACCTTTGTACTTTTCTTTGGTCCTTCCCCTGACAACTAAGGCTGTTCCTTTGCCTTTGTCCATTGTCTTCCTATTGGTTTCTTCAGTAAGCAGACTTCCTTCTACACCTGCTATGTTCAAACCATCTGGAGGTGCAAAATTACTCAAAGCTGTGCGAAAAGTGTCCCAACTTTCCGGCAATGTGATCAACAAGAACATAGCTCTAACAGGTTCATCAAACTTGACACCTTGAGCTGACAACTGACTATAGATTGTGTTGAATTCATTCAGATGATTGGACATAGGTGTCCCTTCTTTCATCTTCAAGTCAACAAGCTTCTTAAGCCAGTATACCTGTGAAGCTGCACTTTGCTTCTCATAAAGATCACTCAGCTTTAACCATGCTTGATAAGCCGACATCTCATCTGCTACATTGAAGTAAACGCTTTCTGCCAAAGTCAGCATAATGGTAGAAAGTGCCAATTCATCCATTTCGCTCCATTCATCTTCGTCCATATCTTCTGGTTTTATCCCCTTAAGCTTTATAGGTTTTATCTGCTTCTTTTGTACCAACACGTGCCAAATCTGCTGCTTCCACAATGGGAAATTGGTTCCATCCACCTTCTTGATATTGTAAAGAGCAGTGTCTTGTGATCCAGCCATAGCTACGCTTCACAGTGGTTTACTTTCCTGGGAAAAATTCGGCAGAGTTTCCCCTGTAAACTGACCTCTGAACCAATATCAACCTATCAAATGAACCAAGAAAGCTTCAGATTCTGCATAAATTTCGACAGAGTCTCCTTTGTAAAATGGCTCTGGTGTACTCAAAAACAGACCAAAAAACAGCTCAAAAACACTGTCTCTCTGACACTGTAAGCTGTGGGTAAACCTGTCCTGCACCTGTACTGTCTCTCACTGTCCTGTAAGCATAGACTGCGACAATCCCTCAATGGCAGTAAAGCAAAGATGCAATCCCAACTGTCTAACTCACAGTCAATACATCCTAGCTGCCTATCTATGGGTGCTCGAGGGATCGCTCCAAGACCTGTATCACCGAAAGGATCTCAACATTCGAGAATCCCCCAGCTCAATAAAACCTCACTCGACCCTCAACAAAGGCTGCAGTAAATCTGACAATACATAGACTTCCCACAAAGTCATACATCCACAAATTTCCCACTGTATGCTGTAACCGCTGCGGCGGTTGTTTGCTGTGTGACTCACAGCCAGCAAACCCTCAACAGACATACATCATCTCTGACAATACATCCCATGTGGAAGTACCTGCAATGCCAGGATGAAATCTGGAATATCAAGCAGCAAACACAAGCTACCTGATGAACTAGTGGATGTCGCCTACAGTCTGTGTGTAGATGCGCCCGTGTCGTATGTGACACGCCTCCAAGAACTGTGAGCCGTCCTTCGATGTGTAGACAACCACAAATCAGCACTCTGGGAGTGTCGATATCCTCAGCACCTGCAGTCGTAGGCCAAAACCCCAAATTTGCAGAGTCGGATCTGCACCCATCGAGACCACGTAGTCGAAAATGGCCTGCGCAGACCTTTGTCGAAGCCGAACGGTGGCCGAGATGACCTCATAATGAAATTCTGACAACACCCGGCTCTTCGGGGTTCCCCACGAGATTTGGGGCCATGTCTTCGCCTGTCGAATTTCACTCCAATCTGAGTTGGTGACTCTAGCCTCCTGCAGTGCTGCCCCGAGCCTCGATCTGAGCTCTGATACCAGTTGAAGGAGTACGAGCGGAAGTGCGACGCGAGAAGAAGAGCACGACGATATGGTGAACTCACTCTACTGTAATGTGTAGAGCATAGTGAGTTCTTATTAGGTTTTTACAAAAGATTATGTGTACATACCTGGCGGCCCGTCCACTTACCTGGGCGACCACATTGGGCTTTATACCCCAACAATGTATGATAATATACCTTTGTGCAGTTCTAATTTGTGAAATCAATACCAAGCGAATAAGGGCAAGACATCTGTGTTTGGTGCTCTTATTCAATTGGTATTGACCATCATCCTTGTAGTTGTGTTTGTCGCTAAGAGCCCCTTCTATGAAAGGGACATTCGCTCACAGAATGTGGTGTTGTTTGATCGATGGCTCGTGGAAAGGCCACGCCTAGAAGGGCGACACGTGATTCCTTGCATGCTCAAGCAAGAAGATGCCGATATGAGGGGCACAAATGCGTGCTACAGGAGCTCCGAAGGATCGAAAGACACATGCAACCGGCCATCCAACGGCTTCCATTTCAACGAGTAGTGTGAGAGATATGAGAGCATTGGAGAGTGGGCATGCGATGGGCCAACAATGCTCTTCTCTGCTTGCAGGATATTTCAGAGGACTACCTTGTTGAATTCTTTAGCGATGGATGTATCTTGGCGGCCCATGCCCATCGTGTCATAATTATGCCCATGGATTTTGACAACCTCCGGAGGTTGCATTTCCGCTAGGATGGGCTGCTTCAGCCAATACCTATCCGAGATAGTAGAACAATGGATATCCTTAATATTGCCCCTCTCCATCCTCGTGCATGAGAGACATAGCCTTCAAGGGTTCAAAGCAAGCGAACCACCCGATCACGGGTCAAGAGGGAGGAACCTGAGTGAATGAGAAATCCGGAGCACAACGGAAGAGGAAGATGAATACGCACACACTCACACACACACACCACCATAGCCACACACACTGGTTGGAGGGGGAGAGCCGACACACACTGTGTGCCCCCTTTCTTTCTTCTCTATCTTATGCACTTAGGCACAATACACACTCTACTTTGTGTTAGTGGCTCACACAAGTGTATAGCTGTACACTTAGGGTTAATAGTAGTTAGTGATGCGCGGTCGGCCACATGGCCATTAAACCTAACATTCTCCCACTTGATGGCCAATGTGGGAGACCATAAGAATGGAAGAGAACCACGCTTCACCCAATGCCCATCAACTCACGACAGGGGTGAAATTGATGGCTGGAGAGACTTTTAGTGAGTGCATCCGCTGTGTTCTCTGACGTAGGAATCTTCACTAAATCAAGGCTCTTGTTTGCCGGGCATTCACGACTGAAGTGATAACGCACATCAATGTGTTTTGTTCTGGAATGAAACACTAGTTTGGTAGCCAAGGCAATAGCACTCTGACTGTCACAATGAAGAACTGGTGTACACTGCTCCAATCCAAGATCTTTCACTAGGCGAGCAAGCCAAATATCTTCTTTGCACTCAATGCAACATACTCTGCCTCTACGGTAGAAATGGATGTACAGTCTTGAAGAATGGATCTCCAAGAAATAGTAAAACCAGCAAATGTATAAATCCAACCCGTTGTTGATTTACGACTGTCAACACAGCCTGCATAATCACTATCTACAAATCTGTGAATGGATGACTCTCCACGAACATAACATAACTTTCTATTTGCAGTGCCACTCAAGTATCTGAGAATCGACTTGACAGCATCCCAATGCTTTTTACCAGGGTTAGACATAAACCTTATGACAACTCCCACTGCATGTGCAATGTCAGGTCTTGTAGCCACCATGGCATACATGAGACTACCACAAGCTGAAGCATAAGGAACCTTAGCCATCACAGCTTTTTCCTCGGCAGATTTGGGACAATTGTTCTTGCTAAGTTTCAAATATGCAGGTAATACTCAAAGCCTTCCGCTTCTGCATGTTGAAACGATTAAGAACCTTGTGCACATACTCTTTTTGAGAAAGGTACAACAACCTCTTCTTATGATCACAAGTAATGCACATACCTAAAATGTGATTGGATTCACCCAAATATTTCATGTCAAATTGACTTTCCAGCTTGGTTTTCAAGTCAGTAATGTCCTTCTTGGAATGACCAGCAATAAGCATGTCATCTACATAAAGGATAAGCATAATAAGTCGTCCGTTGTGTCGTCTTTTCACGTATTGACATGGATCCTCATTACTGCGCTTATAGCCTAGGGAACGCATGAATGCATCAAACTTTTGATACCATTGTCTGGATGATTGCTTCAAGCCATAGAGACTTTTTAGAAGCTTATAGACCAAATGTTCCTTGCCCTTTAGCACAAACCCTTCAGGTTGCTGCATATAAATCTCTTCCTTGAGATCACCATGTAAGAAAGCTGTAATGACATCCATTTGATCAGCTCCATATCTTCAGTGGCAACCAAAGCAAGCAACATTCTCAGTGTGGTCATCTTGACCGCTGGAGAAAAGAGTTCTTGGAATTCAACACCATATTCTTGCTTGAAACATTTGGCCATTAAACAAGCTTTGTAATGCTTTCCTACCTTTTGGCAACGGAATACTGGATAGCTCCCTCTTCATAGCATGTTCCCACTGAACCTTATCACTGGCTAGCATGGCCTCTTTGTAACAAAAAGGCTCACCACTATCTGTTAGCAAATCAAAATCCACGTCTGGAACAAAACGTTATGGCGGATGTGAGACTCTTTGAGATCGCCACGGCTGATCAAAACTCTACTAGCCTGTGTAGTAAGTGGCTCGGGAGCTTTTTGGACAGGAGGTGATACATCGAAAAACATCACTTTCTGGAATTCAACCTCTTTCACTGGTTGTCTATGCATCTTAGTCTCATTAAAGACAACATCACTGCTACGGATCACTGATTGACTTTTAGGATCCCATAAACAATAGCCAAATTAACCATCTACGCCATAGCGAATGAAGATGCATTTCTTGGACTTGGAATCTAGCTTAGCAAACAACTCCTTGGGTACATGTGCATAAGCTTCACAACCAAATGTGCATAGTTTTTCATAAGACAATTTATGTCCTGACCATAACTCCAAAGGTACACGAAACTGTAATGAAGCATGTGGTGATCTATTGATAAAGTACACGGCTGTGTATAATGCTTCAGCCCAAAACGCTTGCGGTAAATTAACATGTGATATCATAGACATAATCCGCTCTTGGATGGTCCTATTCATTCGTTGTGCAACACCATTTTTTGCAGGGGTATAAGGAGCTGTAAACTCACACTTAATTCCCCTACTTGAACAAAAGTCTGTAAACTCTTTGGAGACATATTCTCCACCATTGTCTGAGCACAAAGCTTTCAACTTATGTTCAGACTGAGTTTCAACACTAGATAAGAACTTCTTGAAGCAAGAAAAGGTCTCATCTTTAGACTTCATGGCATAGACCCAAACATGCTGTGTTGCATCGTCAATGAATGGGTTTTCTTTTTTTGTCAAAAGAATGTGTACGATGTGTCCGTGTTTGCTTTCCATATTGATAATGCTTACAAAAGGGAAAATAAAAAAATGACAAAGACGGTAAGTAGCCCAAACAAGATAGTGTCTCCATTCCCTTCTTTGACATTTATCCTAACCAGCTATGCCACAAAGCAACGGTTGGCAGCTTGGTTACAAAAAGAACATTGTTTTTATCAGATACATGAAGAGGATAAAGTGAACCAACTTTAGAACCATGGGCTACAATAAAATGACCCTTCGCAAAAACGCCAAGGCTGCTGATGAAAAGTGACTTAACCCAAGTCATCAAGACGTCCAACCGAAATCAGATTGCGTATCAAGGCTGGAACATGACGCACATTATGGATGATAAACTTCACCCCTTTTCCATAACCATGGCAATATCACCTACACCAATAATGTCGAAAGCGTAACTGTGTGTATGGGATACTTCACCACTAACAAGGAGTTCAACTGGCATAAAACTCTACAAAGATAGAGTTTCTTGTGCATCATAAAAGACATCATTATTTTCAGTCAACATATTAATGTCTTGCGCATCACTATCATCCTGAAGTTCAGCTCGTCAATCTTAACCGAACTCTTTGGTTTCTCCTCTTTATCATCATGATCTTTGCCTTTACCTTTGCCCTTCTCTTTGTCATGCTTCCAAGCGTAACAAACCTTCTTTATGTGACCAAACTTATCACAATAAAGGTATTGAACATTGCGGCGACCACAAGATTTCGATCTACCCTTTGATGCATCTCTATTTCCCTCTTTCTTGGACTCACCTTGTGAAGAACGGCCCTTACGTTGCTTATCATCCCTTTGCACATAATGAACTTCTCCATAATGTGAGCTAGTCATGGTCTTCCGACGCATCTCCTCTAACAAAAGTGCACTAATAACATCATCGTATTTTAGCGTACCATTAGGAGCAGAGTTACTAACAGCTGTGCAAAAGATAGTGGCAACGAACAAAGCAAAAAGATTGCTTTCATCTCATCATCAATGGTCATTCATTGTGCACGAATCTGGGAAAAAAGAGAATCAAAATCATTGTTATGGCTGGCAACGCTAGCTGACTCCTTCATACGAAGGTTGAAAAGTTTTCGCATCATGAAAACCTTATTGCTAGTTGTATCCTTTTCATAAGTGTCGCATAATTTCTGCCATAAAGCATGAGCTGTTGGGATTAAAGCCCACGTGGCCTCTTATACGGATATGGCCGCCCGCCCGCCTAACTCACTTATCACTAACTCTTTGTATATACTCACATATACTTGTGTGGATAATAAGGTTTGGAAGATAACCCTTAAATGACTTCTCTGCGTACTATGTAAGCTCCCTGTGTATCTCTGTGTGTGTGTGTGAGTCGATCTACGCTCCGCTCCACGACTTCAATTGGTATCAGAGCCAAGTTCAGTGCGTTTTTGCGTAATCGCGCGCACGCACACTTTTCAGGCAGATTCTGGATCCGGAGCTTGGAAATTCACACTCGGCGTTCCGAGCGAATTTCCAACAGGTGACCTACGGTTTGACCCCCCTTTGAAGCTATTTATGCCCTCAGAATTTTGTTCTGAGCACTACATCAGAAGATAGGTTTCAGCCGCAAAGAAATCCATCTTGTGTAGATTGGCAAGCAGGAGGTGGTCGGCATCAATATCGGCATCGACATACATCACTCATTAGTCTTCAAAGCATCATCTATAGACCAGGTACACATATATATCATCAGATATATATATTCGAGTCTGCATTGCTACTTCTTGTGCTTGCCAGGTTCCAGGGGATGTGTGGCCATACGACGGCTTGAAACCACTGGCATGTATTGCAGATTGATGTACTGTGATTGTGGGTCTGCTAGTTGTGAGTCACGCTAGTTGTGAGTCATGCTAGTAGACAGACCGCCGCAGCGGTCATAGGACAGTGATTGGTCTATTGTAGGATGTATGCTAGTTCTGGGCAGTTTGTTGAGCCATCTGAGAGGATCTCATGTGTGAGGTTTTTTGAAGCCAAGCACTGGGGGCTGGGTTACCCAGTGTGAGGTGGATTAGGTTGCTGGAGTTCCCCTCTACATGCATCATCTTCGGTGACTTTTATCCCATAGGATGTATGACTTTGTGTAGACACTGGATTGCATCTTATGCATCAGGCCGTTGAGGCATTGTTCAGGGTTCAGTCTTGAGACAAATACAGATTCTTTGATCGCCCAGACAGGAGACAGTGTATGCTTACAGGATAGCATATTACAGAGATTCTTAGATTTTTCAGCGGTCATCTATTTATGGTTGTTTTTGAGCCATCTTTTGGTTTCCAGAGCTCAATTTACAGGGGAGACTGTCAAAATTTTTCAAAATATTGACAGTTCATGAGGAGAGGTGTTCAGCTTGTTGTTTACAGCTTGTTTATTGTGTACAGAGGCCAGTTTACAAGGGAAACTCTGCCGGATTTTTCCTAGAAGTAAACAGTTTGGTAGATATGGCATCTTCTCAAAGTGAGACTCTTTACAACATAAAGAAGCTGGATGGCACAAACTTTCCATTCTGGAAGAAGCAGGTTTGGCAGGTTTTGGTGCAGAAAAAACAAGTGAAGCCACTGAAGCTCAAAGGGGAGAGACCAGAAGGTATGGCTGAAGATGAGTGGGAAGAGCTTGACGAGTTAGCTTGTTCCACAATCATGCTGACACTGGCAGAAAATGTTTACTTCAACGTAGCAGAAGAGACTACAACATATGACGTATGGCAAAAGCTATGTGGTATGTACGAGAAACAAAGTGCTGCTTCTCAGATTTACTGGCTCAAGAAATTGGTGGATTTGAAGATGAAGGAAGGGATAGCCATGTCAAATCATCTCAATGAATTTCACACAATTTTCAGTCAGTTAACAGCACAGGAGATAGTCTTTCCAGATTCAGTGAAGGCTATGTTTCTCTTAATCACTTTGCCAGACAGTTGGGATACTTTTCGTACAACGTTAAGTAATTCTGTCGCGCCAGAAGGTCTTACAAGTGCCAATGTAGAAGGCAGCTTGCTCACAGAGGAAGTGAACAAGAAGAACATTGACAAAAGCAAAGGCAATAGTGCTTTGGTCGTTCGAGGGAGACAACAGTCTAAAGAGAAGGAGGGTAAGAAGGCACAAAACCGAAGTAAGTCTCGTGACTCGAAGTCAAAGGATGACATAGAATGCTACCATTGTGGCAAGAAGGGTCACATGAAGAGAGACTGTACAAAGTGGAAACAAGAAAAAGGCAAAACAAAGAGTTCTGAGCAAGATGAAAAGAAGAGTTCAGTGAAGATTGAAGAGGTGAATGTCAAAGGATCTGGTTCAGACAGTGATTCTGGTATAGCAGCTGGTGACATCTTCCTCACAAGCAATCTTGATTCTATTTTCTTGACTGCAAAGAGGATGGACATGCTATGAGTGATTGGATTATCGACTCAGGGGAATCTTTACATGTTTCTCCGCACAAAGAGTGGTTTACATCATATGTGACTACTAAAGATTATGTCAGACTTGGCAATGAGCAGGTTTGTGACATACTTGGAGTGGGAGATGTGCAGTTGAAGTTTCAGAATGGCTCTTCTTTATGGCTCAAGAATGTCAGACATGTTCCATCAATCCGAAAGAGCTTGATCAGTACAGGGAAGTTGGATGATGCGGGTTATGTGACAGTTTTTGGGAACAACGCTTGGAAGATCTCCAAAGGTTCAATGACTGTAGCACATGGCAGCAAGTCAGGAAATCTGTACACTTTACATGTTTCAGAGGTTAAAAACCATGTAATTAATGTGATTGAGCAGCCAAGTGTGTCACTGTGGCATTGTAGGCTGGGACATATGTCAAAAAGAGGAATGGAAATACTTTCTCATTATGGTTATTTGCCTGGCTTTTCATTTCAAGATTTCGAGTTTTGTGAGCATTGTGTTTATGGTAAGCAAACATAAGAACCGCACAGATCAAAGAGGAATTGTAGAGACGAACGGTTAGCTCTTGTGCAGAGTGATCTATGCGGACCAATGCCTAGTTTGTCACTAGGGGGAGCAACGTACTTTTGTACCTTTATAGATGACTATTCTCGCAAAGTATGGGTTTACTTCTTGAAGCACAAGGATGAGGTTCTCAAGGTCTTTAAGACGTTCTTGCAGCTTGTGGAGAATCAGAGTGGTCAGAAGCTGAAGTGCTTGAGAACTGACAATGGTGGAGAGTACGTTTCCAAAGCTTTTCAAGACTTTTGTGAATCAAAAGGGATTAAGCGGGAACTTACTGCACCATACAATCCTTCACAGAATGGGGTTGCAGAACGTATGAATAGAACCATACAAGAGAAGGTCAGAAGCATGTTGTCAAATGCTGAGTTGCCTGATGGATTTTTGGCAGAAGCAGTGGCTACAACAGTCCATTTGATCAACAGGTCTCCTAGTAGGGTTCTGGATAAGAGTGAAGTGGCCGAGATGCTATGGAGAGGCAAAGCACCTTCGTATAAGCATCTCAGAGTCTTTGGTTGTGAAGCTTATAGTCATATTCCTACGAGTTCAAGAATACGTTAGAACCAAAGAGCAAAAAGTGTATATTTCTTGGCTACAGAGAATCGGGCGAGATGGGTTACCCGCTTTGGGATCCTAAGTCCAGAAAAGTTATTCGTAGCAATGATGTGCATTTCAATGAAGCCAAGTTTCACGCTAAGCCAGAGAAGACAGAGGAGATCAGAAGAGTTGTCTTCAGGGAAGATGGACCTAGTGTTAGCACATCAAGGCAGCATGGTCAGGCTCAGGAACAGCCTATAGTGGTTGGCAGAATCAGTTGTGGTGAGACGTTCTGAGCGTGTCTCCAAACCACCTGATCGTTATGTGCCATCTCTAAATTAGGTCATGCTCACAGATTGCAGAGAACCATCTTGTTACAAGGAGGCATTACAAGTGGTTGACTCAAAAAAATGGCAGTTGGCCATGCAATCAGAAATGGACTCGTTGCATAAGAATCAAACTTGGACGTTGGTTTGGTTGCCTAAAGGTAAAAAGGCATTACCATGCAAATGGGTGTACAGGAAGAAAATTACACCTCATGATAACAAACCCAAGTACAAGGCATGACTTGTTGCTAAAGGATTTAAGCAGCAGCAGGGTATTGACTTTGATGAGACCTTTTCTCCGGTTGTCAAGATGACTACTCTGCAGTGTGTACTTGCGTTGGTTGCTAAAGACGACATGGAACTTGACTAGATGGATGTCAAGACGGCGTTCTTGCATGGTGATCTTCAAGAAGAAGTTTATATGCAGCAGCTAGAAGGTTTTGTTGAGAAGGGCAATGAAGACCTGGTGTGTCAGTTAGAAAAGACTCTTTATGGTCTAAAAGAGTCATCAAGGGAGTGGTATCGTAAATTCTACTCGTTCATGCTCTCTCAAGGCTACAAACGTAGCAATATGGACCATTGCCTCTACACTAAGCGAGCTAAAGATGGTAGTTTGCTAATTTTGGTCCTTTATGTGGATGATATGTTAATTGCCGGGAAATGTAGGGATGAAATTTCAGCTCTTAAGTCAAAAATGGCGAAGGTTTTTGACATAAAAGACATGGGTGAGGCAAGTCATATACTGGGTATGCGTATCCAGCGAGATAGGTCAAAGAAGATGCTTTACTTATCTCAGGAAGAGTATATTGACAAGGTGTTGCAACATTTCCATATGGACAGGGGAAAGGCATTGATGACACCATTGCCGTCATATGTGAAACTAAGCAACCAAGATTGCCCACAATCTGAGGTGGAAAAGATTGAAATGGATAAGGTGCCGTATGCATCTGCATGTGGGAGTTTGATGTATGCAATGATTGCTACACGTCCGTACATTGCATTTGCAGTGGGAGTGGTTAGCAGATATATGTCAAATCCCGGCAAGGAACATTGGGAGGTAGTGAAAGGTATCATGAGATACTTAAAACATACAGTATGCGCATATGCTATGGTAGTCAGGATTTGAGTGTTAGAGGATACACTGACTCAGATTATGCAGGAGACTTGGATAAGAGGAGATCTACATCAGGCTATGTCTTTACATTGGCTGGAGGTGCCATATCATGGCGATCTCGATTACAAGATTGTATTACGCAGTCTACTACAGAAGCTGAGTATGTTGCAGCAAATGAGGCATGCAAAGAAGCTATTTGGCTTGGTAGATTGGTAGCAGACTTGGGAATCAAAGTAGATATGCCAGAGTTATATTGTGATAGTCAAAGTGCTATACAATTGGCAAAGAATCCAGTGTTCCATTCGAAGACTAAGCATATTGATGTAAAATATCACTTCATTAGGGAAGTACTTGAAGACAAGCAAATACAAATGTTGAAGATCCACACCAAGGACATTCCTACTAATCTACTCACAAAGGGACTTCAAGGAGAGGGCTTTGTGCATTGTCGTGAGTTATTGGGCATTGGAAAGATGGCAGCCATGTAAATCTTTGTACATTTATGTTCATAGATTTACAGTTACTTAAAGTGCCACATTGGAATTTAAGTGGGAGGTTGTTGGGATTAAAGCCCAAGTGGCCTCTTATACGGATAATATGGCCAGCCACCCGCCTAACTCACTTATCACTAACTCTTTGTATATACTCACATATACTTGTGTGGATAATAAGGTTTGGGAGATAACCCTTAAACGACTTCTCTACGTACTGTGTAAGCTCCCTGTGTATCTGTGTGTGTGTATGTGTGTGTGTGTGTGTGTGTGTGTGTGTGTGTGTGTGTGTGTGTGTGTGTGTGTGTGTGTGTGTGTGATCTACGCTCCGCTCCACGACTTCATGAGTAGTTTTTCATTCTAACAATGAAAAGTACACCGACTCACCAAGGTGCAGTCTAATCGTAGACTTGCATAGCTCATCAAGCTCCTCCCATTGAAACTGATTCATGTGCATATCTTTAGTTCTAGCCGCATAGGCAACTTTTGCTTCTTTTGGACAAGCACATCATGCATTTGGTTCTTCCAAAGCTGAAAACTAGTGCCATCAAAATTCTTTCTGTCATAAATGTCACGGCCTTTGCTAGTAGACATGGTGATAAAACTATCAAAAGATTTTGGAAAAATTTTGGCAGATTCTCCTTTGTATTTGGGACTATGTCAACCAAAATACGAGACAAAATGACCAAGTATGTCACTCACAAAGCATAAAAGAGGGCAATGTCTCTCAAAAGCACAATGTATAGAGACCAACTGAGGTGCATAAACTGTCAAACTGACCATAGACCGCCAACTCGACGTCAAAAGCACCTGTACCACTCTATACATGTCCTAAAGCGAGGCCTCGTAAGGGATGCTCTAGCTACCTGTATCACCGAAGGTATCTCCACATTTGAGAATACCCTAGCTCAATGAAAACCTCACTCTATCGATCCTCAACAACGTAGGTTATGCAGAAAATGTATAGCCAAGTCTAAAAAATGGCTATCATCCGGACCAAGTCTCAAAAATGGCCGGGACTACCGTACTAGCCAAAAGATGGCTCCACAAAAGCGTACAATGATAGTATCCACAAAGACGTACAAGTCTATCATGACACTCAAACATGCGCCAAAAGCATGTGCATGCAAAGAAATATCTCTGCGGGGAGTCAAACTGCTCTCAAAAGAGCTCAAACACTGTCAAAAGTGCCAGCATGTTTTTTATGCATGTACACATAAAAAACTGCTCCCACTGGAATTAGAATATCGCAAGGATTGAACCTGTAGCCTGTGAGTCGATGTCGATGCTGATGCCATAGCCGAAGCCAAAATCGAGGCCGAGAAGGACAGAGGAAGTTAACCAAGCCGCTCTATGTACTTGTATCTGTACCTGTACCTGTAATGGCTATGGAAGCTCTACCATACAAACTACTAAAAGAGAGCTGAAAAATGCAGCTCCTAAACCGTAGCTCGAATGAGGATTCTGATGGCACGAATGCTCCGAAAGCGGGGTAAAACCCGAGGACATTGATGGAAACGCTCTTGGAATGTTGAATTTGCCGATGCCGAAGTCGAAACTCTGTTTGCACTCTTGAAAGTGCACGCGTGTGCGGAAGCGATTTCGTGAATGAAATAACTTTGGTACCAGTTGAAAGAGAGGAGCCGGGAGCATAGCGAAAGAGGAAGATGAATACACACACACACACACACACACACACACACACACACACACACACACACACACACACACACACACACACACACACACCACCATAGCCACACACACTGGTTGGAGGGGGAGAGCCGATCAACACTGTGTGCCCCCTCTCTTTCTTCTCTATCTTATGCACTTAGGCACAATACACATTCTACTTTGTGTTAGTGGCTCATAGAAGTGTATAGCTGTACACTAAGGGTTAGTAGCAGTTAGTGATGGGCGGTCGGCCACATGGCCATTAAACCTAACACTAAGCTCGTTGGGAAGGAGCTCGAGCTGCTCAGGGAGGAACTTGAGTCCATCGGGGAGGCGTCTGACCGTGTTAGGGAGGATCCCACTCAGGTAGAGGTAGAGATAGCTCAAGAAAAGCAAGATCCAGCCTCTTCTTCACAAGTGCCAGCCAACATAGACAAAAAACCAACCAACATAGAGCAAGCGCTTGTGTCAGAAGACTAGCATCTTGTAGAGCAAATCAACGAAGAAAACGAAGAGGAACTGCAAGTATGGAAAATTTAGCACCACTACATTCATTGATTCATCAACCCGAAAGGTTAGCGGAGGACTCCATTTTTAATCTTGATCAACAAGATCTTCTACGCATGCACAATTTTTCCAATGCCAACACATTGGATGCACTCGTCAGCATTGGCCTCTTGTACGTTTTAAGTTCAGTTTGTCAAAGCTTTGGGACCATGACCAAGCAAATAGGGATCCTTAGAACTTTTGAAGGCCCCTATTTTCTACGTTTTGACTCATGCCGTTGCGCTATTGGGGTTCAGAACCAAGTGAATAGGGACCCTTGGTATCTTTTGAAGGACCCTATTTGCTTCCTTCTAACTCATGATGTTGCGCTATTGGGGTTCAAACCAAGCGAATAGGGACTCTTAGTATCTTTTGAAGGCCACTATTCACTTGGTTTTGACCTATATATATCCACTAACCAATCTAATCACTAGCATTTATTCATGTTAGGTATGCTATCTCGCTTTTTCCCGTGGACATGCAGGAAAAAATATACGTGATAGATTCAGTTATCTCACCTATGCTACAGAACAACGGAGTTTCCTTTCTCGTGTTGTTGGGCTGGTTCAGTAGAGTAAATTGGGATTTATCGCACTTTCTGGTCACTGCATACAATCAAAGGTGAGTTTCGTGTTGGTATGTAAAACTATGTTGGATTTAGGATCTTATTATTCCTCATACTTGATGGATTTGGTGTTTTTTTCTGTGTAGTGACCATTGGAGCTTGGTTTTATTCGACATTGAAGAGAAGGTTGTCTACTATGGAAACTCCGAGCAAAGAAGGGGATTCCATGGGCGTGTAAATATGTAAGGCAAATCTTTATGTGTTTGCTTAGTGTATGTTTGTAATGCCTTACTAAAGCAAGTGCTTATGTATGTAGAACCACCAGAAAATTTGTATGCTGTGTAGAGCACATTTTGTTTGAACATGATCTAGGTTCTGCTACTTAGCACCAACAGATCAGCGTGCCCACGCAGATTGATGAATACAGTTGTGGCTGGCGGACGTGTATAAATGCTATGCTCCTTCTTTTCCAAATTTTGGATGTGCCAAACATAAGCACGCGTGTTGTTTGAATGCTTGAATCGCTACAATGTTTGTATTAGAAGAAGTAACTTCTTTACTTACTTTCTTACTATCACGCATCTACAGGACCTTGAATTGCATAACTACAGCCCCTAGATGTGCGCAATTTTGTTTGTAATGGCCCTTCAACATATTATAATTTTGGTGCACAATCGGTCAAGAGAGGAAAAACCCGAGCTGAGGAGTTCGAATATGTCCGCATTGACGCAATGATGTCGTAGTATCAATAGACTCAAAACGAGATTTGAAACATGCAAGACACAATCAATCAATATTATATGAATGCTGCAGAAGTAGAGGATTGGGTTACACGTCAGCAGCAAGAGCGAGAACAAAGGGAAGCTTCACAGGTGCAAGATGCATGGGAAACCATGGAGGAGGCCCACACATTCGAGCGACACGACAGGAAACCCGAGACCAGTGTCCCCCGAGGGAGAATGGGCAACAACTAGGGGAGAGGGCAGGGGAGGAGTGGTAGCAACCGAGGGAGAGGACAGGGGAGTAGTGGAAGCAACCGGGGGGGGGGGGGGGAAGGAGAGCAGTAGTAGGCAAACGGAGCAGTAATTATTATCCTTTTGTACACATTTTTAAAGAAAAAATTAAATGCCTAAAGTTTTGAAACAATACAAAGTGTACAATTTTGAAACAATGTTTGAGTGGCACAAAATGTATTCGTATTTGTCATTTTGGAGTGTACATCTTGGATGGCAAGTGAAGTGTATTTGAGAGGGACTCCTTGCACAATGTTGTTTTCTCCTTGCGTCTTGGAATTTGAGAAAAAAGTAAGAGTTAGTATTTATATCTTAATGCATTAAAGACAAATTAAATTATCCATTTAATAAGTACCTTGCTATTGTTGAGACTGAATGCATACACTTCTGGTAGAAGCGGAAGGTCTTCATATGTAAGATCTACCCTGAGCTGTGTGAGATCTACCCTAAGCTGTGTAAGAGTTGTACTTGACATTGTCTCCATCACAGTAAGTAGGCTCTCTCAAAAGTAGACATCCATTGCTAAAGGTTTGTTCTCAGAGTTAGACTCTATACCTTTGTCGAGTGGAATAAGTTTTCCACTAAGAAGATATTTAAAATAGTAAAATGACACTATGAAATTTTGAGAGCTTATAATGTACTTGCAAATTATAGACTTCTTTTGCATAATACAAATTTTGCCCTCCGATCGTTTCCTATCCCAATTATCATCTAAAAAGTCCAAACAACTCTCAGACTTGTAAATGAACATTCTTGTGGTAGTTCTTATTTGCTCATCAAAGAAGAAATCTACAGACACTTCAACATGCATAAATAGAGTGAGCCTAACAATCTTTGTAGCAATAGAATACTTGAGGGACTTCTATGTATCCTAAAACAACCTATTTTGAAGCTTTCACTAGTTTGGAAAGCTGGAAAAGACCAATCCTTGCTGTTAAAAGATGGAAGTGTCAAAGGAGTTACACGAACCCAGCCACATGATATTCTGCGCTCCAAATATGACATATCATAAAAAAACATTCCATTATCTGCAAGCTCCTTGTGCGGTCTTCCTCTGTATATTTGCTCATCAATAAATGTATGGAAAGCATCAAAAATCCCAACTATGCTCTCAACTGGTTGCCAATCCGTCCCGTTCGCAATGGATAAATATCTACAACATACCAAACATGATATCAACCCTAAATTTTTGAAAATAATCATGCACTAAATGAGATATATGCTCAAAGTAACCTACAGCTGGGTCGATGCCGTGGAAAACTAGGAGGAGATGTTTGCAACCTTAGAGTGTGTTGGTTCCTTATCAAATGCGTGTGCCTTGAAATTTGACTCACAAGTTTGATGAGATATCAAGCTCAACATGCACTACTCCTAGATGACCATCCTTGACAATTGTCATCAATGGTATGGCTTGGTGGATAAGTATATCTTTGCCAGTGATACTACAGCTGGGCTGTATGTCACCAAGTAATGATGGACTTAAATCAGATTGCTAGAGTGAGAAGTTAGACAAGAAAAACATCCATGCTTGAAAGTTCAAAATGACGAATTTCCCTATGGGTAAATGTTATTGGGAGGACATTGATGGAGACCATGTGAAAGTAGCAACATTACTAGAGCAAAATGCAATTGCTGCACAGATAAAGGGCTTTAAAGATTGGAACCAGAGAACTTAGAAGGTCACGTATTGGTGTTTTGTGAGTTTGCAAGACACTATGATTTGGCACATACGAATCCTTTTCTCATGATAAGCATGTAAGTAAAAATGTATTGGAATTAGTACACACAAATGTATGGGGAACGGCAGGATAGTGCCCCTAGGCTAATTATGGCTCCTCTTAAAGTTTCATTGTATTTTGATTTCATTCATACTAGTATAGATCAACACTTAGTACTATCTGAGGGGGCATGTAAAGTGCATTCTAGTTTCTAGGGACTACATAAGTTCAAGTAGAAAGAGAAAACTTTTAGATATTTGTTAAATATAGTAGTGCATTAATAATATTTTAAACTAATAGCTCATATTATTTGAAAGCAATCAGGACTTGCATACTGCTTCCTCAAGCATTATATCCAACCTAAAGCTAATCTTTGGCCATCACCTAAAAGCCAAAAAAAATGAACAATAAAAAGGCACTTATAATATCATAAAAATGATTTTGAAGATTACATGTCCCTTGGTACAATTAGTGACTCGTGGAACTCTTTGATAACCTGCAATTGAGTCGTCCTGTCACACAGACCACTTGTTGAGAGGTTTCTCTTCTTTGTTTTGGATGCTTCCACAAAAACCCATCTTGCAAGGAGTACCCATAAGCTTCTTCCAAATTTGTTTAAATTACTGTTCACTCCGTCCTTGTTCTTCAACCTACTCAAATATCAATCAAGGGCCATTCACCCTTGTACATATCCCTTTAGAGAATTTCTAAAGCACATAAACAAATTTCCACATTGTGCATGCAATTGTAGGAGGTAAAGAACTTCAACCTGGCCCTGGTCAACAACTGGAATGTTTTTTTCTGCAATATGATGAAATTCAGGATTTATAGATTCAATGTAGGAAATCTTGTACAACATTGCAATATCAAGAGTAGAGCAACTCGCTCTATAGAGAGAGAGAGAGAGAGAGAGAGAGAGAGAGATCCATCTCCTCCACACGCCCTGGCAAATTGGTATCTTACAATGGCATGCTATTGAGTAGTTTGATGTGCAGTAAACAATCCCACATAGCTAACTTCCCTGGTTTAGTCACTATATAAACCTTTTGGCTACCTCCGAAGACGTTGCCTTAAACTAATGAGTAAGGAAAACAAAGCGCCCGGGCGACGCCGGGCGCAGCGCTGAGCGTGCTCTCACGCGAACTCTTATTTTTGGAGGGGGAATAGGCTGGCCGGGTGTTGACGCTGCTTACTTTGCAGAACTCGCCTGCGCGGGCCTCCCAATCCTCACAATCTCAAATCCCTAAGAAGTATTCTTTCTGTCGGAACCCCGATGGCAACCGTTTCTGGCAGGGCGCCGCATTTTCTCTCTTCGCCCCGATGGTGCCTTAATCGTCTTCTTGTTGTGGCGTATTCTGGCAGATCCCCTCTGCATGTTTTCTGTTGTAGGGGGCCTAGATCGCCTCAGCATGTCCTCTCTCTGCATGTTCCTCTCTTTGGACAGGACCTTCCATCCACTTCTTTGGCAGAACACCTTTTTGCATCTCGATTTTTGGCTGTTTGGTGGACAGAAGGTAGCAGGTCAAACAAGATTTCTCCATCATCAGACTAGAGTTGCTGGGAAAGACAGTTTTGTCTCATTTTGTCCTTGAAAGCTGAGAAGTTAGCTCGGCAGTTAAGTGAAGGACGCTCGAATTGGTTTTCTAATGTCTCAAGCTTCACTATTCAGCTACAGCAAACTGTACACTGATGAAAGAGCCTTCACAAAACAAGATATTTGCGCTTTTGTCTGGATATTTCTGCGTTACGCTTGTCTGCTTGTGCCAAAGCACAGTGTATGTGGCTGCATATACATGGCACAGAAGGCCATACCAATTGTATGGCCTACGTGCAGGCTCATTCTCTATTCAGATTTTGCAACCGCCCTCTGATGCTTCTATAGGAGGAGACTGCATCTACTTGGAGGCAAGCAAATTCGACACGTGCAATATGAATTGGAGTGGTTGACTCCGAGAGCCATACGGAAACTGTACGGTGAACACTTACGGGTATTTATGGTTCATACCCCCAAGAATTGCATGTGTGCTATACCATACTGGATGGAAAAGTTTTAATGCTAAATGTGACAACTATCTAGTGTTTAGGACTTGATAGCCACTACTGTTAAAACTTGAAGACACCATTGGCTATTGTCCGAGGGTAAACATGTATGATTTTTCAATTTGCCCTCTAAATTAAGCATGGTAGGTATGCTTTGATCATATCATATGCGTATCATATACCGAATATCATACGAGTATATTTACCACAAGAGTATGGAAAGACTAGAGGTGGATTGATACGTCGACTGGTTGATATTTTCGTTTGAGAACAGCTCATTTTCAAGTGCTTTTCAATAACAAAAAAGGTCACACACACACACACACACACACATACATGTTCCAAATGCACGCATGTAGTCTATGGCAAATTAAACGGTCAAAATTAGCCATGGATCAGTAATTACACCTCATGTGAATGTTCTCTCTCATCTCTTACAATAGAGGATGATTGCTTTGATTTTGGTGTCCCCAAAATAGATCCAACTGCTGAAGCACACTGGGTGACCAGAAATTTGCTGGCAACCCCGGAAAAGAGATTTCACTGGTATCTGAGAAAATTGTGTCTACCCTCAATGCTAACCAACAACATCATGGTCTTTCTCCCACCGAACCAAAAGATAAATTTTGCAAACAAATCGAGAGGAGAGCAGCGAGCTTGCCAATAAGGTGAAGGTCAAATCTGCCGACTTGAGTACTATGACCACATAATGCCTTTACCCTATGACTGTTGATTCAAATCAATGGTCATCTCAGGCCAATCCTCAATCGAGCCACGGCGACGAGAGCAGCCTACCAATTTAAGGATTGGTGTGTGCTGAGAAATTTATCTGTTTTTGAGACATCTTAAGGCCCATCTTAAGCTACATTTTATAGGTAATTAGATGTGATATTATGTGAGGCATACATGGGTAGAGCCGACTCCATTGCCCACAAAGATGAAGTTTTACAGAGATCACATTGGCAATGGTTAAATATCGGGGTGCTTGCCCCCATGTAGGTGCAGGTGACAACATCTCGCCCTCGCCTCTCAGGTGCATGTTGCGGGCATAGTGGTAGAGCAGCAGCCTCTCATCGCTTGTGAGCCGAGATCGAGCCGTGTGTGCACCGCATTGACCTTCATTTTGGTCAACCAGCAATTGTCCGCTCAGCTTCACTGGCAACGGCTCTGGACTGCTGCCCGCCGATATATAACCACTGGTTTCAAATTCAAAGCAGGGGCTCATTCAGCGACCAAGGTATATGGAGATAGACATGTCACAAACGATGCGCCATTGGCCAGCTTAGAGTATCCTCATATAGACTCTAGGTAGAGACTGCGCTGGCAGCACCGCAGCTGGCATATCAAGAGAGCACACGACGTGCAAAAAGACGTGAGTCAGGTTCATATAAAAGGGATAAACCAAGCTGCTTAAACCAACACCTAAACCAATAGGTCAAGTTGACAAAGACAAAGGCTGAAGTAAAATGGGCAGAGAGTAAGATAACCAACTCTAAAACAAGCAAACTGTTTTACCATGTGCATGAACGGACATCGCGGTTTCAGAAAACCTTGACTTCTTAACCAATGAGTAGTTAAAGAAGCTATTGCTAGCTCCATCATCTATGAAAGCAGCGACTCTACGGCCACCTATGCTGGCATACAAGCGCACCATGTTGTGTGGACCTATGCTAGGTTGTCACATAGCTGGTGCCACCAAACAAGCATGGCGCTCTACATAGTGATACATTGTCACCTCCCTGAACTCTCTGGAACTGTGAGAGAGCGTATGCACTATGTGCAAGTGTCTAGAGGATTTATCATCTCTCTTAGGCTCATTGCCACTCATACTAGCTTTGAGCTTTGGGCATTTGGCTTTGGTGTGCCTACCTCATTGCAGCTTAAGCAACGATTTTCCTTTTGCACTTTAACATAGCTCTTTTTTTTGGGTGCAATTTGGACTCTCTTTTCTTTTTGAATGGTCACGGTTCTTTAGTCCAACGACCACCATGGTCAGTCCTCTCTCCCTTTCTCTCATTATGGAACCCCTTTGTTTTAAACCATGACCTTTTTTTCTCTTTTTTTCCCAGCCTTGTTTGCCCCATCTCATGCACCACGACGCTTGATGTTATCATATATCTGTGCATATTTGATTCCCTCAAGTAAATCCTTCGGTTGAAGAAGCTCAATGTACTCAAGATAGTCATTTAAGAGACCCCTTTTAAAGCCCCACAAAACCTTGGCATGTATCGATTCCCTTTAGTTGGAGTACTATCTCTCTATAGTTTGAGATGTACTGAGTTAGGGACTTGTTCTGCATTGAACACTTGTCCCATAACTCCCAGTTTTGCTCTTCTTTATTTCTTGACAATAATTTTTTTCAAAACATAGTTTTGAACTCTGCCCAAGTGGCAGGATGAATGCTCAAACTCATCCACCACTTGTACGCCTTGGCAATCAATGGGAAACTAGTCTGTACAGGATGCACATAACTAGGCTGCTTGTGCAACACATGATATTCGACCGCTTAGGAACATTTTCACAGAATCTTTATTCCTCTCCCTTTCCTCGCCTCCAAAACTACAATTTGATATCCTTGAGCAGAGCTGAGTTTGTCTCTACAGATGGCTCCGCATGTATGTCGGCATAGACTCGCATAATCATCGGTGAGACTATGCTCACTCATGCTGTGGGTGTCCTCCTACTTTGAAGAAGAGGAGATGCAACTAAAGTGGTTGTCAGTGCATCTAGACGTGTGAGATGCTCTACAGCATTGTGACTACATCAACCTGTACTTGTTCTAAGGTGGTCAACTTGGCATTAGAATAATTGATGTTACCATATACATGTGGTAGTGATGTGTGTGAACACACTAGGACCTCCGGGGCATTTTTTCCCTCTTTAGGAGGTTTTTTCCCCCGAGCATTGTATATACGCCCATCACTCTAGGGCTATCTATCTTTCCATTGCACAGTAAGTTAAACACACTCTATTGTATGCCTTGAGCTTCCTTCGTCTTCTCCAAGCTGTGTGTGTTTCTCTGCAACCCTAATTCCAACAATTGGTATCAGAGCAGGTCACGTCCTCCCGGGCTTAGTCGCCAGCTGCTCCAACACACGCCTACTCACTTTCTCCGATTTTAGTGAGCTTTGGCAAGCGTTCGCAGGTCGACAAATATTTTGGGCGAGCTCATAGAGCTCGGTCTGCTCAAAATTTTGATTTGGGCTCATTTCGGCCTCCGTTTCCACTATTTTCGGGCAGTTTTCACATCAGGTGCAACATTTACCATGGCTGACAACAACAACACAGATGTGTTCAAGATGTTTGCTGCTGAGGATAGGTTGGATGGGGACAACTACCCTATGTGGGCTTATATCATGCAACATGTTCTTGTGTCAAAGTGTGTCTGGAACATTGTGCAGGGCATTGATGTACGTCCTGGTTCTGAGGATGTAGGCGATGTTGAGGATGTTGCAGGTCTTGCTGCAAGGATTGCAGTTGTTAGAGTTGTTTTACCTACGGCAGAACAAGCTCGTTGGGGTGTTAAGGATGCGCAGGCTCATGCATTGATTGCGTTGTCTGTGAAGCGCACCATTGTTCCTCACATCCGTTCAGCAAAATCTGCAAAACAAGCTTGGGATATTCTAGCAAGTCTTTATGCAAGCCGCAATGAGGCTAAAATTGCTTTGCTGCGTAAAGAGCTGGAGTCGAAGATTATGCATGAGGAAGATGATATGGACACTTTCCTTGCTAGTGTCAAGGATATCAATGAGCAACTTATTTCTGCAGGTGAAGTTATTTCAGACAGTTCCCTTGTGCAGACTGTTCTTGATGCCTCACCAGATTCTTACCAGACTTTTGCTAGTACTTGGAGACTTATGACCCAAGGAAATCTAGAAGTTGTCAAGTTTGATGCATTATACACATTACTATTGCAAGAGTCACTTTCCAGAAAAACAGGACTAGACAGCGTGCAGTTGAACAGGCTTTTATTGCTTCTCAAAGAAAGGGTGGTAACAGCAATGCAACCACTTCTTATGGTTCTGCTACGAGTGGCAAAAATACTGTTCCTAATGCTTCTGTTGGCAACACTTCGTCTGGCAATTCTGGTGATAAGGGCAAAAAGAAGATGCGTTGCCATTATTGTAAATCTAATGATCACTTGATCAAGCAGTGTCCTAAGTTGAAGGCAAAAGAGGCTAAGAAGAAAGAGGGTGGTTCCACTGTAAATGTTGGTTCCACTACAAATGCAGCCATTGTTGAGTCTTCTGTAAAAGGAGACTGTAAAGCTGATGTTGATGCAGAATGGGCTTTTAGCACAGAGTGCACTTACAATCCTGCTGTCCATGATGCATGCTTGTCAGTTGCTGCAGATTCACATGTGTGGTATTTTGACAGTGGTGCTACAAAGCACATTACCTCACATCGTGAATTGTTTACCTCTCTCGAGTCTGTCCCTCATGGGAATTCAGTCACTTGTGCCAACAATGCCTCTTATCCAGTTCAGGGAGTTGGAAAGATTGTGCTTACTACTGCAAATGGAAGTTCCTTCACACTTGTTGATGCACTTTATGTACCTGGGATCAAGAAGAATCTCTTGTCTGTATCCGCACTTGCTAGACTTGGACTTGTAGTCAAATTTGTGGATGACAGATGTACAGTTCATGATCTCAGTTTTGGTGATGAAATTGTTGCATCTGGCCTTTTGTGCCGTGGGATGTATAAGCTCACTTTGTATGACAAGTGTGGACAAAATTTTGCAAATGCTGTTGCAAATTCAAGGACTATTTCAGATGCAAAACTTTGGCATGCACGTTTTGGTCATCTAAATATTTCCAGTTTGCTGCGTTTGCAGAAATCTAATATGGTTGCTTCTTTGCCACCTCTTGAAGCACCTGTCAAACATGTTTGTGAAGGCTGTATTTTGGGTAAGATGCAACGTTCTAAATTTCCAAAGGATGGTTCAGTTCGAGCCACATGCAGGTTGCAGCTTGTGCATAGTGATGTTTGTGGGCCCATGCAAACTCCGTCCTTGGGCAATTACCTGTACTTCGTGACTTTCATTGATGATTACTCCAGGCATGCATGGGTATTTCTGCTTAAAGCGAAGTCCGAAGTTTTTATGTGCTTCAAACAATTTCTGGCTATGGCTGAAAATGTGTCGAAATGTACTATGTGCACCCTCCGTTCCGATCGAGGGGGGGGGGGGGGGGGTATATGTCTCATGAATTTAATGCATTTCTGGCTAGTCGTGGGATAAAACACCAATGTAGAGTGCCTTATATACCTCAGCAAAATGGTATTGCTGAGAGGAAAAATAGGTCACTGACAGAAATGGCACGATGTATGGTCAAAAGTCAAGCTTTGCCGCATTCTTTTTGGCTTGAGTCCATCATGTGTGCCACTTATGTACTTAACAGGTGTCCTACGAAAGCTTTGCAGTCTATTACTCCATATGAAGCATGGCATGATAGAAAGCCTTCTATTGAGCACATGCGTGTTTTTGGCTCTTTGGCATATGCTTTGGTGCCACAAGTGCAACGCAGAAAATTGGATGATAAGGCTGTCAAATGTATTTTTGTTGGTTATAGTGCTGAAAGCAAAGGTTACAGGTTGTATCATCCGCAAACAAAACGTATTCTGGTTTCTCGGGATGTAGTGTTTGTGGAAGATTCTGTTCAACCCTTGCTGTAATGTACTAGAGACAGTAATGTAAGCTCACATGACATTTATGACACTTTGTTGCCTCTTTTCAGTGGTGGAAATACAAATGTAAGTTCCAATGAGGCAAATGTACAGCCTATGTGGGTTTGTGAAAATGTTTTAGATCAGCCTATTACTGATGCAGATGTACATGATGTACTTGATGAGGAAAGGGCTGAAAATGAGCAGGCTAGAGGTATCTCAAAATGGCTGGTGCACACTTTGCGTGACAGTAAATTGGATGCACCTTTGTCTAGTCGTACTCGTTCAGGCTCTCGCCATGCATCTTATGCATCAGATTGTTATGCTTTGGCTGTGTCTAGCTTACATGATGTTGAGGAGCCTCTGTCTTTTGATGAAGCACAAAATTCAGAAAATTGGATGGCTGCCATGCAATCAGAATATGATGCACTCTTAGAAAATGACACATGGACTTTATGTGATTTGCCTCCTGGCAAAAAGGCCATTGGTACGAAGTGGGTTTACAAGTTGAAACGCAAGCCGGATGGTGAGATCGATCGCCATAAGGCTTGACTTGTTGCAAAAGGTTATGCACAGCAAAAAGGCATAGATTATGAAGAGACTTTTGCTCCCACTTGTCATATGACTACTGTACGTTTTCTATGTGCATTGGCAGCTCATTTTGGTTGGGATGTACATCAATAAGACATTGTTACTGCTTTTTTGAATGGTGACATATTTGAGGAAGTTTATGTAACGCAGCCTCGCGGTTTTGTCATAAAAGGACAAGAGGACAAAGTGTGCAGATGTAAGAAGGCTTTGTATGGGTTGAAGCAACTCCTCGTGCTTGGTATGAGAAAGCTGACACTCATTTGGTTAAACGAGGCTTTCGTAACAGTCCAACAGAAAGCACATTGTATGTAAAGCGTGAGGATGATGTACTTCTCATTGTGGTTCTTTATGTCGATGATTTGCTGATCACTGGACCAAATGAGAGACATATTGCTGAATTTAAGGCTGATTTGAATGCTAATTTCAAGATGAAAGATTTGGGACTGTTGCATCATTACTTGGGTATACAGTTTAAGCAGTGTGATGGTGGTATTGCCTTGTGTCAGAAAAGTTACATAGAGACATTGCTATGTATGTTTGGACTTGAGGATTGCAAACCTATTGCCACTCCCATAGAAACAGGTTTGAAGTTGAGTCTACATGATGCTGGCGATCCTGCTGATGTCACTCTTTATCAAACTATTGTTGGCTGCCTCATTTATGTATGCAACACGAGGCCGGATATTCAGTTTGCAGTCTCACAGGTCAGCAGATTTATGCATAGCCTAGGGTCTAAGCATTAGCAAGCTGTCAAGAGGATTTTCCGCTACCTTAGTGGCACTTTACATCTTGGCTTGTTTTATCCCAATGGGGGGATCATTGCCGCCAGACTTACATGCTTTTTCGGACTCAGATTGGGCTGGTTGTTTTGACACGCGAGTGTCCACAAGTGGTTTTTGTTTCATGCTTGGCAGTTCATGTATATCATGGTTGAGCAAGAAGCAACCTACTTTGGCCAGTTCGAGTTGTGAGGCTGAGTACAGGGCAGTCTTCACAGCTACGGTTGCGTGTGTATGGCTCAGACGCCTTATGGCTGATTTGGGTGTTGGACAGGACACTGCCAACACTATCTACACTGACAGTCAGAGCGCATTGGCAGTTGCGAGGAACCCAGTTTTTCATGCTCGCACAAAGCACATTGAGGTGCATTACCACTATGTCAGGGAGAGGCTCTCAACAGGAGAGATCAGCTTGGCTTATGTGCCAACACAGGAAAACCTTGCAGATCTTTTCACAAAGGCATTGTCTCGTGAGAAGCTTGAAGCTTTCCGCAAAGCTTTGGGATTACTCCCCTTTGTGGACTGATCATGTCCTTAGGGCATGGCACTTCCCTTTACTCATGTGCCAGCTCTCATTCACCGCATCACTCCAGGGGGGATTTGTTACCATATACATGTGGTAGTGATGTGTGTGAACACACTAGGACCGCCGGGGCATTTTTTCCCTCTTTAGGAGGTTTTTTCCCCCGAGCATTGTATATACACCCATCACTCTAGGGCTATCTATCTTTCCATTGCACACTAAGTTAAACACACTCTATTGTATGCCTTGAGCTTCCTTCGTCTTCTCCAAGCTGTGTGTGTTTCTCTGCAACCCTAATTCCAACAATTGAATATCCTGTTAGATAGGGATTTCAATGACATGATTACGATCGTGTGATTACATTAATAACTCTAGTAATTACATAAGAAAAAGACGTGATCACGTTAATTGTTAACGTGACCTTGATGATGATTTGCAAAAATCAATAGAGCCGGTTAATCCACCGAGTAAAATCATATTCTCTCAGGGCCCATCGGGGTTTTTTTTTCCGGTGAGAAAAGACATTGCTTGATGGACCCGTTGAAAAAATAAAAAAATCCGACGAACGTAATTATATAAAGTAAACCTCGTGCTTACCTGGTACTTTAACTAGGTAAATCTCTAGGGATGTATGCAAGCGTCGGGTACAATCATCTTCTTGTGAAAAACCGAACATCTAGTTCTTATGCCTTCAGTTTTAATTGAAAGCAATGGAGAAAAATATCGGCAACAACAGGTGTTACGAAGAAACCAAAGAATAAAAAAGTCCCTGGCAAAGAGTGGGATTATATGCTCACAACATATACGGTCGATATATGGAGTGACAATGTAAATTTTGCTTCACAACAAAATCAAGCGGTGCATCACGTATTAGGGATCATTTTTTGAGTAACATTAAAAAGAATTGTAGGAAATGTGAAAATCCTCAGACACCTGCAATTACAAAGCGTTTGACATAAGAGCTCGCCAAAAAGGGTGGCAAGAGACAACATATATATAGCTCTATTATGGATGTAAGTCAAGAGCAGTCAAAGCCAAATATTAACTCTGCTGATCCTGTGGTGACACCAACTAACCTTGGAGAACAGTCTACGCAGGTAGAACATTAAACAACGTTCTTTTTAAGCGTCACAATGAAGGTGGACTTGGTCAAATGCGGCAAAAATCATTGCATCAAAGCTTTCGAATACAGTCTCTAGAAGAAGCACAAACTGCACTCGCCAAAGTGGTTTTCTTCACTCGAAGTGCTCTAGTCATGGTAGACAACAATCATTGGAAGGCCGCTTAGAAGAAAATTGGTGAGTTTGACTCAGGATTTTTAGCTCCTTCTTATCACACGATACGAAATATTCTCTTGGATAAATGTTATATCGAAGTCAAAGAGAGTGTTGCCAAACAATACTTGAAAATATTTCTCTTTCTGGATGCACAATTGTGAGTGATGGTTGGTCAAATGTTCAAAGAAGACCACTGATCAATACAATGTTGGTTTGTCCAAGGGGAGAAACGTTCATAAAGACGATTGACAGTTTCAGTGCAATTAAAAGTGAAAAATACATTTCTGAGGTCTTGATTAATGTCATTAAAGAAATCGGAGTTGAACATGTCGTTCAAATAGTCATGGACAACGCAAAAAAGTGTAAAAATGCTAGCAAATTAATAAAGAAGTGCTTTTCACATATTTCATCAATGGTTGTATATACACAGTTTAAACTTAGTGCCGAAAGATTGGTACTCTAGTGAAGAAACCACATGGTTCGCCAAAATAATTGATACAACGCGTCAAGTTGTGAAATTTATCTTGAAACGACAAAGAGTGCGTGATTTGTACATAACACGTATGTCAGTGATGTTGAAACTTTCTGCTGAAACTCGATTTTGCACATATTTTTATACATTGGAATTACTTCTCCGCAATAAGTGCGCTATGATTGACACTTTTAATTCCACGGTCTTGACGAATGGCAGCTTGAGCAGAAAGAAAAAGTGAAAGCAAAAATTACATGTCTACGTGGCTCTATGAACAAGGTTGGTTGGTGGAGGAGTGTAATGGATGCATACCATGTAATAATGCCCGTTATGTTTGCGATTTGTAACCTTGATCAGAAGGCGCCAAATATGGGCAAAGTGTGGATGACATGGTGGTCAGTCCAACAGAGTCTTGAAAATCTTGAGGAGCTAAAAGAGTCTGTAGTAGAGAAGGAGTGGCGACTACTGTTCTCTGGCAAACAACAAAGAATTTTGGCTAAGTATTTTCATACAAGATGGAAGAGCGCTCATAGTTCACGCCATAGTGTAGCCTACATGCTCAATTTGGAGTATTGGAATTTAGATATGATGTCCAACACAGAGGTGGCCATCGATTTCTATGACGTGGTCAACACGTTTTACTCCAATGTTCAGAACCGAATTGATTGTATCAAAGAAATGAGTGCATTTAGATTAGAAGGTCCTTTTGCGAATGATTTTGTACAGTCAATGACAAAAGAGCAACCTGCATGAAAGTGGTGGATGATGAATGGTGGAGAGTATTACTCAACCTTACGTTTCCTTGCAATGAAAGTACTAGCATAATGTACAGCAAACTCAAGTTCAGAGAGAAAGTGGAGTATATACAAGTATGTTCATAGCACTATTTGCAACAGATTATTGGTAGACAGAGCTGAAGAATTACTGTATATGTTTTGCAACACAAAGATATTGCATCACATTAAAAGTGCTGGCTATGAAGAGGAAATGCCAATCTGGTTGTATGATTGTAAAATCGAAGACAAAGAAGAGTTCAATGTCGGTGTATCTCAATGCACTATAGACGAAATAGAAGAGAATTTGATAATAGACGTGGAAGTTGAATTACAAGAAGAACCACAACATTCGGTCTCATAAGTAAATAAAAACTTCACAGATTCAATATAGCTTGAGAGTAGAATAAAAATTGTGTCAAAAATCATTATGAAAGAGTTTGTATTCAATGTGTTTTAATCATATACAATGCCTCATAGTAGCAATTATACATAGTCTGTCAATCTCAATCGTTATGCTCAAAACTTGCATCTTCGTCACCAAATATATTTCTAATTGGGCTTGGGGTATCTTGGCGGGCTTGCTTGAATTTATACTCATTTGTCATGCCAAACATATAATAAATATTCCTTGTGAAATATCTTGTGAATAGATTACGCATCGACTACTATTTTGCATTAAACTAATTAAACAGACGAGATGATAATATTGACCACATATCAATGTATAGTATCCACTCTATCCATCAAAATTCTTGTAGTAGCAAATTGGAAATTAGGAAGATGAAGATACATCCGAAGCAAGCGAGGCGACCAAATCTAGATGCAAAACAGGGTGACTAATGTGTATCCCTTGTACATACGGAGGATTCACTCACTGTGTCAGATTCTGAACATCTTGGCTTAAGTGATAAATACTTTTCTCCTTCCGGACATGTGATGATTGGAGTGTTTGGGTGGCTATAGAAATTAACAGTGTTATTTCTATTTCTTTCTCTGCCAGCTGTGTCGTATAAATTTCTTTTTTCTTTGTCAACTATAGGTCGGCCCCTTCAACTATCAATGCCAGCTCATCTCTCCCTGATATCATGGGTGGCAATAGTTCTCTCCTTCGACGAAAAGTCTACTGGTCGCCGTTGCAAAAAATGAACATACAACATTTTTGCAAAATATAACACACAACTGCATTGTGCAGTGGATGACCATAAACTTCCAAGTGGATCCTCTCAACGTTTTCTTTGATCGCTTCGTGGAGGCACTTCGATACCTTCCATCATTCTTTCTTTATCTCAGCATCCTCACATAACCATATTGTTTTAATCATATCCTTGGTCACTTCTTTATTGATAACTTTCCATTGCATGTGGTTTGGATTTGCCCATTTTGATAGTCGTTGAGCAGTGCGCGTCGCTTGCTGTGCCGACATACCGTACGCTAGAGATTTCATGCATTGAAATGCATTGACATCCGCTTGATGTTGATCATCTGACACTGATTGGGTATCACAAACTAGTTCTGCAATCGGCCACAGTATCTTAGAGCTGCAATGGACAAATAGATAATTATTCAATATCTTTGACAAAAATATATTCTTACGATTCAATTGTCTCACAGATACACAAAGACAACAGTCTCGTCCACTACACAACACGTCGTAGGTCCCTTCAGTCAAATCAAAATTGACTGAACCAATTGAACGACAATACAAATGACTAAAGATAATTGATCCGATTGAAATACAAGACAATTGATCAAATTGAACTACAAGATAATTGATTAGAGACATAGATTCAAATATACTTCAAATGACTCAATGAGGTGAACCACACCAAACTCAGATAATAGACTTCATTACAAATAAAATATCCAGACAACAAAACAAATGTATAGCACAAAAATGTTCAGGTCGGGTAGAAAGATGACACAAGTTCAACAAGCGATCGCTAGACAGGATTAGGGTCTATCTTTAAATGCTCTCTGAAAAAGATTAAAACATTTGATGCGTTTCTTCTAGCTTCCCGCTCTCTTAACTTCATCCAACGATCTACTTTGTCTAACTAGCCCTCATGACATCTTAATCGGGGTGGTAAAATACTTCTTTTGGGAAATAAACTTTCTTAGCTGCACTCAAAAAGTCTATCAACATGTTGAATAGAAATCCTAATGCATACATGTCTCTTGCTTTTGTGTGTGCATATGTGCACCATGGATCATATATTTTTGGAGCAATCCACGGTTGCTTTGCAATCTCTCCTTTCCCTGCTTTATGTGCCTCCAAAACTGTAGGGTCCGACTGTCCGCTTGGATGCAATTAATTATTTGATACACGCTTGGCTGGGATTCTAAGCATCATGCCCCAATCAATGATACCAACATGGGGTTTATTTGCGCGAGTAAAGTCCAACATTATGTTGAAAGGGTGCAGGTCGCTATGCACTATACTAGCCGAGTGAGTAGCCGAATGCCATCAATTAAAGCGTGTAAGATTTCTTGAATTTTCTCAATCATTGCTTTAATCCGTGCAGTCTCCATCTCTGGTAACTATTGATTTTCTGGTGGGAATGACCTCCCATCATATTGTAGCCTCTACAAGTGGCGTTTGAACGCTCCATGGGCGAATGGCAAGCGGCACATCATGTCCCCCAAGGTGTCCCCATTGTAGTATAGAAAGACTATGATCTAGAGAGCTTTGGTGGTAAAGCCAATGCATCTTATAATGGAGGTATGAAGTGTTTGCATTACTTGCTCTGTTTAAAAGCTATCAAATTTTGTTTCACTCCCTCCCTTGTAGAATTTTTTTCACATATGTAATGTGCTCTGAAAAGAAAGAGCATAATGTGCACACACCAAAAGAGCCTGCTCCAACCCTTGTACCTTTGACCAGGGCCTCGTGGGGAATACCAACCAGATGAGCGCACTTGGCATTCAATGTCGTGCGCATGATTGTGCTGGTGCCGCTGGCATCTGATCGGCCACCCACAGGCGTTTGCGTATCTTGGGCTATCTTCAATATCTTGGGTAAGGAAGCTTGGTCCTTAGCTTTCACCCACTTCATCTTGACCTTTTGTTCCTCCCATAATTTGTCCCAGAGCTCTAATTTTGCCATATTGAAGGTAGGAGAGATATCCTCCTTTAAGTCTCTACAACAGACTTTCATATTGCCCAAACATTGTCCTAACCTTGTGGTGGGGGTCAAATTCTTGAATCCTTGTTGAAATCAGCAACTCATATTGGCCTTCACCTCACAACCTATGCTTTGTGTTCTCCCATATAGTGCTAGTGAGGTCTTTAATGAAGACATTACTTTCACTAATCTTATGTATGCAACGATCTGCACATGATGATTTTGCCAAAATACATTCTTTTTGAATGGCACACATAATAATTTTCTCTTGATATGGCATCATTTTTGCATTGGACAACAAAAAACAACATATCAAATACAATTTCATGGGTGCACACTTCACTGACACTCTCACACTAGCTTAGACAAACCATAACGATGACTTGAAGACTTTAACAAATGTGCACGATTATATTGACACACATTGGAAAAAAAATTCACTTTAAAATGCAATGTTTACTCATGTAAAATGAAGAATAAACAAGTAGCTTTTAAGAACTTTATCCAAACCAAACAATACAAGTTAAAAACCTGAAACATTTCAGCATATTGTAAATTTATTACCATTATTTTGAACATTGCACTCCCACACTAGTTCAAACAAACCGTACACTGACTTAAAGACTTCAAAAATTTGTGCAAGATAACATTTATTCAGGCTGAGAATCATTTTGACTTTAAAATAATATGTTTACTCGTGTAAAATGCAATAAAAATAAGTAACTGCTAATAAAATTATCCAGATCTTACAAAAAATGTTAAAAACCCAAAATAATTCAAAATATTTTGATAGAACATAAGATATGAGTTTATATTTTGCACGTTATCACGATTCATTTCAAAAAAATACCTCTTAAAAGATTCATGCATCGTGATGTACATATTGTCAATTTTATTTTAGCTCATATTAAAACATTGAAAGTATACAAACCAATCATAAATTGCAAAGAACATCTTGCTCTTTAAAAAAATAAAAATGAATATTTAACATGCAAATTGTGTGCATATACTTTTTTACATAGAGGAATAACATAATGTAAATATTACTTATGTAAATATAGCATTTAAAATAGCGATGATGATTGACAAATAAATCATTCTTTTGAATATAATTAGCTAGTATATATTTTTATAAGAGCACTTAAAAACAACAATATCGAACGATTCAAACATTTGTATATGAAATACTCTTCGCGACCGCGTTATCGACCAAGTATTTCATATACTTAATACTTTAAAAAATAAACTATACATGCACATACAAATATATGGCATTCTTACGACAGGGTTAACGACCTGAACGCCACATTTATGCAAAAACAGATGCTTCTAACAAACGACACTCAATTAGCCGCGTTACCAATCGAGTGCCGCCGAAATCTAAAGAGAAATAATGGATTACATACAAGCATCATATAGCCGCGTTACCGACCGATGTCCATATGTTTTTTTGAAAAGAGGAGGGGAAGTTGACTCACCATAAGGATACTAGAATCGTCGCGTTACCGACATAGTACCCAGACACTAAGCCAATACTTACCACAAAGACACCATATTCCCTACGTCACCGAGGTAAGCACTGTTCCGTAGAACAGCTTACACACACACTCGCATTGTGAGACACGCTGCCACATAAAGCATACACACACACACACCACATACCCGGGTCGTGTGGTCATGTACTCCACTACTGCCGCGCATTGCGATGTAGAGCACGCTCCCACACGACCCCCTCTCTCCTCTTGACGTACCTGCGAAGGCGCTCTCTCTCTCTCTCTCTCTCTCTCTCTCTCTCTCTCTCTCTCTCTCTCTCTCTCAAGATAGCTCAAGGAATAACACCCAGTAGGCCCGATCGTGGCCCTATATATATTATTTTGCGGGCCTGTCGGGCTGGCTATTGACTTTTCTCGGTGGGCCTGTAGGGAAAACTGAATAGCTCGCGGGCTTTTTGTGGGTTTCCAAGTTGCTCTTAACCGGCTTGTTTGTGATCATGTTAAGTGTGATTATGTAAATGTGTCAATAAGACCTTGTGATCACATAATTTTTTTGGTAATTATGTAAATATTAAATCCCTACCGCTAGAGAGCTCTGTCTCTACAAGGATATTGGCAGGTATCGCCCAGGTCATAGTCCTCATCATCATCATCCAAGGGTTCCTCGTTGCCCCCCTCAGCAATGTCGATATTCATAAACTATGGTCAACAGGGTCGGCGGCCTCTACAGGCGCACCAGGTCTAATGGCAGGGTCTACGGCCATAAAGAGCGTTGGCGGATCATGTGAAATGTTCGATAAGCATGCTCTAGAGTGAAAAAGGTCCTGGCATCTACGGTTTGATAGTTCACTTGGGATCAAGCCCACCACCGTCGACAACAAGCCCAAAAAACCTAGAGAGCTAAAAGACAGTGGGGACACACTATGACGTGTGTATATTTTTTTTTGATGTTTTAGCAAATAAATACACAAAATTAAAAATTTAATGGATATTTGTACAAAAACGCTAAAAAGAATTGAGAAAATGTTGAAAAATTCACCCCCCTCAGCGTAAAAATCAATATAGAAGTACTTTGCGAGAGTCGACCGTGCACAAAATCGATGGAGCTCGAAGATGCTGAAATCCAATGATAATCAAATCTGATGTAGCCGAAAACACTTTGGGTAGCCCGTAGTCAAACCCAATGAGGCCTTGAATGTTCTCCTTTGCTTGCACGAGTGAAGCGTCCTTTAGAATAGAACACCATTTGAATACTTAGCACGATGAAAAGGAAACCCTTCCGTAATCAAACTCTTTACTTCGCTTTTTCCTTGGCATTAAACTAATTTTAAGAAGGGATATGTTCTATGGGATATCTTGTTAAGAATGACCTTTGAACCATGATTTACACGTCCTCATGGCATAATGAAAACTACAAATATCTGTGTACGTTGCCAATTTAGATATTTGGGACAATCTTAGGCATTTAGGCTATGGTTTGTCATTTCACAAACGTAAATATTCATTTAATTCTCAACAAAAAAATTGAAACACTATAATTATGCAGTGGAGACTCTTCATACAAGTAGAAGTCCACTTTGTTACTGTGTATATGGTAGTGATGTATGCAAACACACTTAAGACAATTGGGGCACTTTTTGTTCTCACTAGAAGGTTTTCTTCCCACTTGCTTTGTATATACGTTTATCACTCTAGGGCTATCTTACCTTGTATTTGCACACCAAGTAATACATTTTCCATTGTGCATCTCCAAGCTATGTATGCATTTCTGCAACCCTAACTCCAACAATTGGTATCAAAGTAGCTTACATCCTCTCGGGCATATTAGTCGGTGCCACTAGTACCCCTTGCTCACTTTCTCCGATGTAGATGAGATTTGATGAGCATAAATATGTTGATAAATACTTTGGGTGAGCTTGAGAGAGAGAAAAAGAGAGAGAGAGAGAGAGAGAGAGAGAGAGAGAGTTCCCCCCTGTGAGGATGGTGCAATCTTTCTATGCTCTCTGCATCCTCCTCATAGAAGCAAGATTCTCTTCCAACAAACAAAAACAAAAATCATTCAATTATGTTTCTTTGACATCAAAGAGCAAATTTGAGGATTGACAAGCAATTCTCTTCATCTAGACTTGAGAGAGAAAAAACCAGTATTTGCCCCTAAAACGATTCATGGAACCACCAAGAATGAAAGTGCTAGGATTAAGTATGTCTAATGATATTCGAAACATTCACAAGCCACCAAAATGTTCTTAAGGGGTTCCAATAAACTTGTCCCCATGAACAAAATGCTCCAAAATTGACCTCAAAACGGCATGTTTATTGATTGAGAAGCTCTTGTAAACAAGGAGTTATGGGCAACAAAATTGAAAAGCATTGAGAAACTAATTTTATGATGGGATATGTTTTATGGGATATCTTGTTAAGAATGACCTTTGAACCATGATTTACACATCCTCATGGCATAATGAAAGCTACAAAACGTTGCCAATTTAGATATTTGGGACAATCTTAGGCATTTAGGCTATGGTTTGTCATTTCACAAATGTAAATATTCATTTAATTCTCACAAAAAATTGAAACATTGTAATTATGCAATGGAGACTCTTCATACAAGTAGAAGTCCATTGTGTTACCGTGTATATAGTAGTGATGTATGCAAACACACTTAGGACAATTGGGGCACTTTTTGTTCTCACTAGAAGGTTTTCTTCCCACTTACTTTGTATATACGTTTATCACTCTAGGTCTATCTTACCTTGTATTTGCACACCAAGTAATACATTTTCCATTGTTGGTCTACAAGCTATGTACGCATTTATGCAAGCCTAACTCCAACAATTGGTATCAAAGTAGCTTACATCCTCTGGGGCATATTAATCGGTGCCACTAGTACCCCTTGCTCACTTTCTCCAACATTGGTGAGATTTGATGAGCTTGAATATGTTGATAAATACTATGGGTAAGCTGGTGGAGCTTGGTGTGCTGAGAATTTTAATTCAGACTCTTTTAGGCTTCCATTTCCGCTATGCATGCAATTTTGTCTTTTTATGTAAAATTTTGTCTACTGCAAATTTCTGCATAGCAGGTCTTCGATAGTCTTCTATGGTTTGTGGTATGTATCTTGTACAATTTTCCTTCAATTTATACTCACTTTGGGAATTTACTACATCAGGTTCATCCTTTCACTATGCATGAGAGCAATGATATTTTCAAAATGTTATCTAATGTTGCTGACAAATTGGATATCACATTCACCAAGTAAAATTTTATTATATCACATGCGTGCACCAAAATGGATTTTTAATTACCCCTTATACCCCTCTTGTACACATGAATCTATAAATTTACAAGAAATTAAAATCCCATCTGTTGAACGCACGTGCTATGTTATATATACTTTAGTGAACTCCCCAGGACTGGATGGAGACACCTATTCATCGTGGGCCTACATGATACAACATCATACTTGTTTTCAAACGGTATATGGAACATTTTTAAAGGTTTTGATGTATGCTCATGTTTAATGGATCGAGGTTCTGTGGAAGATGTTGCAGGTCTAGTAGTTCTACTCCTATTGCTAGTGTTGTTTTACCTACAACTGAACATGCTCGTTGGGATAGTATAGATGCACAAGTGCATGCGTTAATTGTGATGTCGATCAAGCGCACCATTACTCCTCACATTTGTTTAACCAAAATTGAAAAACAGGCTTGAGACATTCTAGTTGGATTGTATACAGGTCACAATGAGGCAAAATTAGAATATCTACGTGAACAGTTGGAATCAAAGATCATGCATGAGAACGATGAAATGGAAATTTTTCTTATAAAAAACAAAGATATCAATGAGAAAATTATTACTGTGGGTGAAGTCATTCCCGACCATTCACTTGTGCAGATTACCTTGGATACATTACCAAATATGTATCAAAAAAAAATTTCTACTTTGAGGCTTGTTGCATAGAGCAATGATAATGCTATTAAGTTTTATGGGTTGGTCACTTTGCTATAGCAAGAGACTATGCCAAGAGAAAGTAGGGTTAAGCAACGTGTTGTTGATCAAGATTTTGTTACTACACAAAGAAGAGGTAACAATAATAGTGCTGCTACTCCTAATGTTCCTTCTTCATGTAGCAAACCGTCTATGACAAATTACTCCCATAATAGAAATGCATCTTGTAAATCTACAAAGAGAGAAAATAAAAAGTTTCATTGTAGCTATTGGAATAGCTACTAATCATCTAATAAACCAATTTCCTAAGCGAATGGTTGAAGAGGCATGTAAGAAATAAAGTCTATCTTATTTAAGTGCAACCATTTGTAGAATCTGCAAATTCTATACTTGATACAAAATGGGCTTTTAGTGTGTAGTGCCAATATAATTATTCTATCCATGATGCATGTATGATTGTGGCTACAAATTCACATGTGTGGTATTTGACAGTGGTGTAACTACAAGGTACATTACATCCCATCGTGACTTTTTCACTTCTCTTGAAGCTATCCCCAATGCAAATATTATCACCTATGCCAACAATGCCTCTTATCCAATATTAAGGGAGTCAAAAATATTGTACTCATTGTAGTTAATGGAAGTTCCCTCACACTATCTCATGCACTTTTTGTGCTTGCAATCAAGAAGAACCTATCATCTATTTTTGCATTTGCAAGGCTTGGTCTTGTTGTAAAGTTGGTGGAGATAGATACACTCTTTACTATCTTACTTTAGGTGATACTATTGTGAGAATGACACATACCGTTCCTAAGAGGAAAAGCAGGTCACTCATGGAGATGTCAAGATATATAGTCAAAAGTCAAGCTTTGCCACATGCTTTTTTGCTAAAGGTTGTTATGTGTGTTGCCTACGTACTTAATAGGTGTCCAACCAAAGCTTTGTCATCTATGACTCCATATGAGGCATGGCATGATAAGAAGCCATCTATTAATCACTTGTGTGTTTTTGGTTACTTGGCTTATGCTCTAGTGCCACAACAACAATCCAAAAAATTGAATGATAAGGATTTCAAATGTATCTTTGTTGGTTACAATGCTGATAGCAAGGGTTACACATTATGCCATCTACAATAAAAACATATATTGACTTCTCAAGATGTTGTTTGTGTGGAAGATGTTGTTTATCCCTTATTTTTATATCTAAGCTCACATGACATGTTTTGATATATCCCTTATTGCCTCTTTGGAATACAAATGTAAGTCCAAATGAAGCAATTATGTAGTCTATGTAGGTTTCAATTGATGTCACAGATCAGCCTATTTTTTATGGAGATGTAAATGATGCACTTGCTAAGGACATGGCTGAAAAAGAGGAAGCTAGAGGGATGCAAAAATGGTTGGTGCATACTTTGCATTGTAGTAAATTGGATGCACCTTTGTCTTGTTGTACTTTCTTGGGTTCTCATCATGCTTCGTGTGCATTAGATTGTTATGCTTTGGCTATCTCAAGTATGTGTGATGAGGTGAACCACTTATGTTCGATGAAGAACAAAATTCAAAAATTGGATGGCTGCTATCCAAAATGAATATAATACACTTGTAAAGAACAATACTTGCCTTTTTGTGAAGGCAAGAAGGCCATTGATACAAAGTGGGTTTATAATCTAAAATGTAAAACATATGGTAGTATTGATTGCTACAAGAAGGCAAGGCCTGTTGAGGGCTTGTTCCAAAAAGCTATGCTCAACAAAAGGGCATTGTTATGAAGAAAGTTTTTCTTCTACTTGCCCTGTGACTACTAATAGTTTCATTTGTGCATTGACAATTTATTTTGTGTGGGATGTACATGAGTTAGAAATTTAAATTGCTTACATGAATGGCGAATTGTATGAGAAAGTGTATGTAATGTAGCCACATGGTTTTCTCAAGAAAGGAAAGGAAGATAAAGTATGCAGATGTAATAAAGCACTGTATGGTTTAAAATAATTTTATCGTATTTAGTATGAGAAAATGGATAATCATTTGACTAACATGGATTTTGAAATTGTCCATTTGAGAGATATAGAATGTACAAATTATATATATCTTATCTTGTTGTGTATTTGGATGATTTACTACTCGATGGTTTGAATGAGACACAAAGTGCTAAATTTTAGGTTGATTTGAGAGCCACATTTTAGACATCAGATTTGGGACTTTTGCATCATTATTTGAGCATTTAGTTTAAGTAGCATGATGAGGGTATTGCATTATGTAAGACAAAGTATATGCAAAATTTGCAAATTCTTATAAGATTTAAACTTGACGATTGCAAACCAATTACCACTCCTATAGAAATAGGTTTGAAGGTAAGCCTACATGATGTTGGAGATCCTGCACATGTTACCTTCTCCCAAACAGCTTATGATTGGCTCATTTATGCATACATTACAAGGTTTGATATTAAATTTGCAATCTCAAAAGTAAGAAGATTTTTTCATAGCCTAGGGTCTAAGCATTGGCAACCAGTTAAGAGGATCTTTCGCTACGTGACTGGCACTATACACCTTGGGTTGTTTTATCCCAAGGGGGGATCATTGCTGTCAAATTTACATGCTTTTTCTAACTTGGATTGGGTGGTTAGTTGCTATGAAACATGAGTGTGCACACAAGTGGTTTTTGTTTCATATTAGCACTTCTAGTTGTGAGGATGAGTTCATGGCATCTTTCATAACTACAATGGAGTGTGTGTGGCTTAGACGCCTTATGGTTGATTTGGGAGTTGGATAGGAGTTTGGGACTCTCATCTACAGTGATATTCAAAGCACACTGGTAGTTTCAAGGAGCCCATTCTTTCATGCTCTCACAAAGCACAATAAGGTGTATTATTACTATGTCAAGGAGAGACTCCTAGCTAGAGATATCATCTTGGCTTATATACTAACACAAGAAAACCTTGTGGGTTTGTTCACAAAGTTATTGCCTCGTGACAAGTTTGAATCTTTTTGCAAAACTTTGGGCTTGATTTCCTTTGTGGACTGATCATGTCCATAGTGCATGGCACTTCCCTATATATGTGCCAATTATCGTTCACCGCATCACTCTCGAGGGGGATTTGTTACCATGTATATGGTAGTGATGTGTGTGAACACACTTAGGACTTCTAGTACAATCTTTTTCCTCACTAAGAGTTTTTTCCCCGTGCTTTGTATTTTTACCCACTCTAGGGTATCTTATCTTGTATTTGCACACCAGGTAATACATTCTCCATTGTGTGTCTTGAGCTTCTTCTCCATCTCCAAGTTGTGTGTGCACTCAAAAACTACCTTTGGAGAAAAAAAATTACTCTTTCTACTTTTGAAAGAAAATAGTCAAGCTAGAGCACTCTCAAAATCATGAATTGTATGCATGGTTTTTCATGCAGTAATCATACTCGGGAGACTCAATGAGCAAGGTGAGCCATCTGCTAGCATCCTTATTGTTTTTCCACCCCTTTCAAAACTGATGAATCCCTTAAAAGCTTCATTAGAGCAACGGTTTAGAAGTTACACTTTTTTCCCTTTGATTTCTCTTCACTTCCATCAATCTTGGTATGTACTCTCTCATCTTCTCTACGTTGTCAAGAAAATTATAGTCTAACCAAGAAGATATAAAACCTCTAGCTGTGAGAGTTTGTGATGAAAGTCACAAACTCAAATATTTAGATTTTTCATTAACCCTCTTCCTAAAGATGGTCAAAATCTTAGAGCGCTCATGATAGAGAAATCACAAGCCCTTTGTCTAAGCCTACTTGGAATTCGTTTGTAATTGTGACGGAGTTAGTGATGAAAAGATCACAAACTCACAACCAAATTTACTTAAAAAGAGAAATAACACTTAAAGTTAAGCCATGGATTCTCAAATCACACACAAGCACAAAACCCATTTAAAACCCCAACCTTGTTCATGGAATCTTGTAGCCTTGCCTCTAATTGCACAATTATATTTCAAACGCTTGATAGGAAAATTTGAGCTTCCTCTTTCAAATAACCCACGTTTTGATTTTTTAGATATTTTAGAGCTCTCATATTGAAGCCCGCACACCATTTTGGAGAAGGAAAACCCAAATTCACATCCTTGCAAGCTTATATATAAGAAGGAAGGGAGGCAAGACTGCATTACACTTATAGAGCAACCATGAAGTAAATACATAGAAGGAAAAAAAATGTGGATTTTCAGCCATAAGCAAGTCACATCCAAAATGCTTGTGTTAATTTCTTTGTATTTTAACTCAAAACTAGCAAATTTTGACCATTTTTATGATGCAAAATTACCCTTTTTGAGTGTAAAAAGCCCGAAAGGGTTACCTACCGACCATATTTTTTACGGCCACACTTGCTAGTTGCTATTTTTTACAATTTTTTCCCATATGGAACTTTGTAGGTGAGAGAAGTGTGCTACCATGGAACACTTGATATATGTACTTCTTGAGGCCAAAGTAGGCATGTTATAAAATGAGAAAACATGCAACAACATCACGTTCAGAGCCAAGACTTCCCATATAGGTATATACATGACAACAACCGTGATAGCCGCTATGCATGTATCACAATATGCACATTGTCACTTTTATTCTCATGTATCTTAGTTCACATTGTGTACATGCCACAACAAAGACAAAGTTGCTAATTTATTTACACGTAATCCTATTTCTTCTTGTAAATGGAATCAATTTGATTGAGATAGATGATCGGCACCCAAACATGTGTCAGGTTGTAATTTTTGTTTTGAACATGTTATTCTATTTGTTTCTTTCATGTTTGGTGCTTAGTCTTAGTGTAGAATGATTAATTTGTTAATTTTATTGGGATTAATGAAATATAAATCTTGCTGAAAGCGTTTGGAAAATGATATGTGTAAGTGAGTCAATGAAGTGGTGAAAGCGATCAAAAAAAGAAGTAAAGTAGTTCATGTACCAGATATCTATGCAATTTTTTAAAAACCTCTCAACCATATGTTGTTAGAAATTCAACTTCCAAACCACCCAAAGGGTTGTTCAGCAAAACTTTACAAGGCAAGAATACACTTTCAAAATACAACAATAGCTTCTTTCTACTGCTCTGGATTGTTTGAAGGCTATGAATATTTACTAAAGGTTTTTTTGCACTTTATCGATTTGTTCACTGAGTGATGATTTTATTTTGTTTTTCTTTTTTCACTTTCTTTGGGCAATGTGTATTCATCTACTCTTGAGGTTTTTTTAGTAAATCTATGTTGGTGTTGCTTGCAAATCTTGTTAATTTTTCTCTTGAATTAATTAACCATGTCTATCATCGACTCTCTTGTTATGGATCAAAAGATTGATTTTCTTTTTCAAGAGCTTGACCATGAGTGCAAGGCTCTATAATTAGATAGGTTACAACAACAAAGCTCTCATAAATGTAATCATAAAGATGATGAATATGACAAAGAAAACAAAGGACTTATCGAGGTGGTTAAACACAATTCATATGCTCAATCTAAGAGAAAATAAAGCAAGATTTCTCAAAGATCTTTTACTTTCACACAATAGGATGGGAGAAAGGATGCTTGATGATTTTGTCATGGTTATGGATTACTTTCAAAGAGAAAAGTTTAGTGAATGAGATAAGATTAAGTGTGCAACAAATCACATGACCGAATGTGCTTCTCTTTTGGTGGAGTGTAACCCATAAATGATATAATCGACTAAAGGCATTAAAGAGATTTCAAAGGAGGGAAAAGAAATCCTTTCTCTCTTCTCAATATAAAGAAAAAGTCAAACATGCATGGGATGCTCTTCAATAAGGGAACACAAAACTGTTACACAATACATAAATGGTTTTGGGAGAATGTGAAAAAGGTTCCTCGCTCTACCTTCAAAGGAAAGTATATGGTGGGCTTGGAGCACACTTTGTATGTTGAAGTGAACAAGTTTTGTCCACATACTGGAGTAAACTATTTCCTTAGGTGATGATGCTAAAGCTACCAAATGGAGATATCTAAATCGAAAATTGTAAATGCTCAACATCCAATTCTTGGCATGACATATGGATATGACCCCCTAAATCAAAAACGTTGTAAATCACTTTGGCACGGACTATTTTGGGAGATTTTAGGGATGATTTTCCCCTCTTTGGGTATTAAAATGAGCTATATTGTGTAGCCATTTTGGCATACTATACAAACTTGGACTGCAATGCTAGATTAAATATCAAAATAGATTGACTACCTGATCAAGGCAAATATGAAATCATGTACCAAGAAATGATTCTTATGTAATTTTTGCAATGCCACACCTTGTAATGTTAAGCGAACTTGTCAGTCTAAATGATTAATTTTTATTAGAACTAGCTCTAGAAGGTTTGGGCACTTGGGAATTGCCAATGCAAACCCTAAATAGAAAGGGTAACTTATAAAATGTGAGCATCACTTTTTAAGCTGATAGAGAAGAGAGCTTAGAGAGAACTTTGGCTATGGAGTCTCCTTCTCCTTCTTCTTCTTCAACAATCACTTTCTTAACCAACTAATGCTATGTTTGTGTTTTGCTAGAGCAACCAAAGCATTAGCATGCTTTCTTGCTTGCCTATGCATCCAAGTGACTCATCTCCAAGCATGTGTCTGTTTAGAGTAGAGTAGAGTGTACACATTGTATTCCTTGGTATTGCTTGCACCTCTTCTCTATTCTATGTGTTTGATCTTGTAGTACAGAGTGTGTGTAGGTGGAGTAGAAGAGGTGAAGAGGGAAGGAAGCCCATTCCATAGCTTCCCTTCTACATTCTTATCTGCTCAGAAATTCCTCTTCTCATTCCCATTGATGTGCTCTTTCTCTCGTTGGGTCATGCTCTTCCTTGATTGATAATTTAAGGTAGTTGTTATTTAGTATGGTTTGCTATGCTATGACCACACAATATTTTTGGCATCGTTGCTTAGAGAATTGAGCGCTTACACTAAAGGAGTTCTCTTGAGCAATTAGAGTAGAGCTTAACTTACTTGTTTTGCACAAGATTTAACATTAACTATAAATGTTTTTCATGAAACTTTGAATTGAACGTGTAGTTAGATGTTTTCCCCCTTCTTGGTTGAGCATGCCTCCCAATTTACATCAATTTATGCATTGTAAGCACTAATTGTGCTTGCACACACACTAACCACATTAATTTGATGCTAATGTTGTGTGTAGGTTATTAGTTTTACTAATTTTGCACTAATCATACATTATTTTTTACTAATTACACCAATCTTTGGTTGATTGAATGTTAATTTATATACTAAGGTGCAACTTGGGCTTAATGCACTTGCCAATTTGACTTATGGACTAATGGCATTTTGATTTTTTGGCTTCAACTTTACAAAAGTTAAGTACTCAATTGGACACACACACACTCGTGTGTGTAAGTTCACTTTGGTAATTTTTTTCATCTAGTGGGCATTTAGTGCCATGCACAAGAAGAATTTGGAGAAAAAGGTTAGTAGTGGACATAGTTTGTACCTTGCAATACATGATTGGTGTCCATGAAATAGGCCTTAGGGTCTCCATGGGGCAACAATTGTTGGGCGCCGGTGCTATCATTCATGGGTTGCTTGAGGTTTCGTCTCCTCACACCCAAGCTTTCTCTCATTTCAATTTTGTACCAAAATGTTGCTGAAATTTTCTAGGAATTTTCTCAAAAATTTTGTGTGCATTAGGTCAATTTTGGAGCTAGAAAAACTTTTCCAATTGCTAAACTGCACAAAAATGGTGTCGAAATTGGAACAACCCAATAATATGCGATATATTTGATGCTCCAATTTCAATTTTGACCATTTCTAAACAATTTAAAAGAGCATATCCCTCACCCCATGACATCATACTAGTCCGGTTTGCTTCGTGCTTTCACTTTGTCTATGCGTACCTCGCCCACTCATCATGTCTATTTCCACATTTTTGTTGTTGCACATATCCATTCACTCCATCTTGTAAGATTGCACCCTTGCACACACCCCATGTCACCCTCCTCTTGTACATGCATGAGCGCACGCGCGCGTGCGCACACACACACACACACAAAATCCCCGTAGTAACCACCAAAATTAACTCTTAACTCCCATTTCTTCTTTCCACTTGTCCCTTTCACACCTCTTATACAAATACACCCCCCTTGTGTTTTTCTTCACACACATCCACTTGCACAATTGCATTTACTCCCATACACTTTTCATGTGATTAAAAAAATAGAATGTATATCTTGTTATTTACGAAATAAAGAAAACAAGGTACAATGGGAATCCTAGATTTTGAATTAGAGGGAAGACCCACTTCTGCATTGTTTAGAACCTTACTAGTTGGGATATATGACGGAATATTGGGAATGGATTGGTTAGTAGCAAACAAAGCCAACATCTTGTGTTTAGAAGGAAAAGTAATTCTTAGGGATAAAACTGGGAAAGAAGCTTTAATCCAAGGAAAGAGGGGAACTCCACAGGTTCAATTAGTTAAAGCTAATCGACTCTTAAAAGCCCATAGAAAATCAGGACAACAAATCTATGTAGTAAAGCTTAACAAAGTGGACCCTAAGAAAGAAAAAGTTGAAAACCCATGGTTAAGTAAGTTTGCTGATGTATTTCCTAAGGAATTCATCAAGATACCACCAAAAAGGGATACAAATCATGAAATTGAGATTCTTCTAGGAAGTGCACTTGTGTCAAAAAGACCCTATAAAATGTCCTTACCTGAAGTTATTGAGCTAAACGAACAGCTTCGCCAGTTATTGGAACAAGGATATATTCGACCCAACAATTCAAGTTGGGGAGCACATGTTCTATTTCAAAAGAAGAAGGACGAAACTCTTCAACTCTATATTGACTACAGAGGATTGAACCAAGTTACGCTAAAGAACAAGTACCTGATCCCTCGCATCGATGAATTACTAGATCGACTTCATGGAGCTAAAGTCTTTACAAAGATAGACCTAAGGTCAAGTTACTATCAGATTCTTATTAGGGAAGAATACATTCCAAAGACAGCATTTAACACTCGCTATGGACATTACCAGTTCATTGTTATGTCTTTTGGATTGACGAATGCCCCAGCAACCTTCAATCGTCTTATGTAAGATATATTCAAAATACACCTACATGATTTTGTCCTCATATTTTTTGATACTATTCTAGTTTACTCAAAGGACGAAGAACAACATGAGGGTCATGTACGAAAAGTTCTAAAGATCCTATGCCTGCATAAGTTGTACACTAAGGAGAGAAAGTGTATCTTTTCATCCCCAAAAATTGAATACTTGGGTTCTATAGTATCAATTGATGGAATTTCAGTGGATCCAGCCAAGGTTAAAGATATAATGGATTGGCCACGACCCCGAAATGTTAGTGAAATCAGAGAATTTCTTTGTATAGCAGGCTCATATCGCATCTTCATCAAACATGATGCTGCAATTGCTGCCCCTTTGACTAATCTTTTAAACAAGGGAACAATGGTTCAATGGAATGATGAACACCATGAGAGTTTTGAAACTCCAAAATGGTGAGTAAACCTCAGCTCCATGCATAAAGTTACCTAGCTTCACAAAGCCTTTTGCAGTGGTTACAGATGCGAGTGGTACAGCAATCGTTGGAATGCTTAAGCAAGAAGGAAGACCCGTTGCTTTTACCTCTCGAAAGCTGACAATTCATGAACAAAATTATCCAACTCATGATCTTGAATTATTAGCAGTCATTCATGCCTTTAAGCTATGGAGGCATTATCTATTGGGCGAGAGATTTACTTTAGTGAGTGATCACAAAAGCTTGAAGAGGATTTTTACTCAACCTCTACTCAATATGCGACAATGACGGTGGGTTGAATTACTTCAAGAGTTTGAATTTGAAATTTTTTATAGACCAAGCAAGGAGAATTCAGTAGCGGATGCCTTGAGACGTAAAGCCTTTGTAAGCTTAATCTCTATGCCTAGTAACCCAGTTTTGGTCAAGGTAAGGGAAGCTGCACAAATGGACCCCGATGATGATAAGAAGCAACTTGCTATCATGAAGGATAAGAAACCTTAGAATGAAGCATCATTACAACATTATGATGTCAAAGATGGGTGCTTATATTACAGACATAGATTGTATGTGCGGAAGAAGGAAACCTTAAGAAAAACTATGCTTTATGAACCACATGATACATCTGGACATCCGAGCTATGCCAAAACTCTCCATGCAGTAAGGAAGAGCTTCTATTGGCAAGGAATGAAAGGAGATGCACTACGATATGTTCTCCAATGCTTAATCTGCCAAAGAGTTAAAGCTAAAAGGGTAAAGCTCCCACGGAAACTTCAATCTCTGGATATACCTCAAATGAAGTGGGAGTGTATCAATATGGACTTTGTATCCGGCTTACCCAAATTTCAGGAAGGATATGACTCCGTAATGGTAGTTGTAGATATGCTGACTAAAGTTGCCCACATCATCTTGGTAAAGACTACCTATACTACCTTAGATGTAGCCCGACTCTTTGTCAAGGAGATTTTTCAACTTCATGGACTTCCAAAACGGATAGTAAGCGACCGAGATACTAAGTTCACTTCCAACTTTTGGACTTCACTATTTACAACAATTGGTACCTAGCTGGATTTTAGTATAGCCTATCATCCTCAGACCGATGGTCAAACCAAACGTGTGAATCAAGTCACTGAAGACATCCTGAGAGCATATTGTGAAAGAGAACCTAGCAAGTGGATCTAATAGTTTCCCCTAATGGAATTTTCATATAATGCATCCCACCATCAAAGTATTGGGATGACACCTTTTTGCGCACTTTATGGTCAGGATTGTTTATCACCTTTAAATTTCTCAGATCCAACTATAAGAGTCGAAGCTTCCAAGAAAATGCTAGAAGATATGGAGGCCCAGACTAAGGCAATACGTAAAGACATTCAAGCTACTAAGGATCGACAAAAGAACTATGCAAACCAAAGCAGATCAGAAAGGCCCTTCAAGCCTGAAGATCAAGTTTTCTTAAGAGTAAAGACAAATAAAAGTAATCTATCTTTGGGCAAGTATAAGAAGCTTAGATACAGATATTGTGGACCCTATTTGATAGAAAAGAATATAGGGGGTCAAGCCAACAGACTCAAGCTACCTTCTAATCTCAAGGTTCTTAATGTATTCCATGTTAGCAAATTGAAGAAATACATCTCCAACATAGATCATGTTCTTGATAATGAACAAATTGTAATGCCCGCCCAAGGAATTCTTGATCTTCAACCTGATAGAATCCTAGAATCTAGAAAAAGAAACCTTAGAAATAGAACCCTAAGAGAGCATCTAGTCCAATGGAAAGATTACCCGCAAGAAGATGCCACTTGGGAAGATGAAAGAAATCTCTTGAATTCTTCCAAAATGAGGACATTTTGATTTCTTAAGTTGGGAAGAATGTAATGTGACTATCTCAACGATGTTTTGTACCCATGTTCATTAATTGAAGGAGCAGTACCCTAAGCTCCAGTTTTATAAAAGAAATTAGTCTAGTCGTAGGTATTAAAAAATGTGTATCAATGTGTGCATCTTGAAGCCACTAAAGAGAGCTTTCTAACGCACCTGACGATGTCCAAAATAGGGCGAGAATGTGCACTTTAGCTCACATTTAAGCTGACAATTTTTTTTTAATGGAAAAATTGAAGGGTTGAAGGCCCATGCCCTCACGTGACAAGTATCAGGTCTTGCATAAAAGACCCCAGTTAAGTGATTTCAAATTTAGTTAACTAAGAGAGCCCCCTCCTCCTATACCTGACATTTGGTAGATCCTCATCAGCCGTGCCCCCTTATATAAAGACCAAGCCTCTCCCTCACAATCTACCACACATTCTCAGGTGGTCCAAGAAGGTAATGATGCCGGTTTGCACACACGTAGACTATCTCTCGCTCACGCATACTCTCTCTCTCTCTCTCTCTCTCTCTCTCTCTCTCTCTCTCTCTCTCTCTCTCTCTCTCTCTGAGCTAGAGAAATTTCACGTGGAGAACGCATGAGCAATGAACGAGGCGATGCATGAGAGACAAAAAAGGTAAAGATAACGCGACAAACAAAGCGACGAGGGAAGCTACTTATTTAATTAGAGGTATATTTCAAGTTAAATTTTTGCACATATTCTAAGAGAGACTCTCTCTCTCTCTCTCTCTCTCTCTCTCTCTCTCTCTCTTTCTCTCATCATTTTCTCTCTCTAGAATTTTTCTTAACATTTTATGCTATGTAGCATGCAACTCTTGTATGCATGATTCTCACATGCATAAAGCCTCTAGGAATGATAAGAATCTCTGAAAATTACAGAAATCTTGCATACATGCTCGTTGCACACTCATACTTGCTCTATCTATGCAAGCATGGATCTAGAAATGCCTGTATCATCAAGTGAATTGAACATAACCATTCATGAGTCATTATATTCAGTTAATTAGTACTTAAACACTATAAAATCAGCTAAGACCATAAATTTTACTAATCAATAGCTAACTATTAGCTAATTAAGAGAGTTAAAAACGCATCCAATCAAAGTTTTTGTATCATTGAGATTATAATTTTTAAAATTACTTCTTGCATAAGAAAAATTATTTATTCTTTTAAATTTTTTAATAGAGATTTTGTAGCTTGAAAAAATAATTTTAGGCAAAAATAAATAGGATTTACACTAAAATAGTTTAATTTTATCTTAGAAAAATTAAGGAAAATTAGTAAATATATTTAAGAATTTTTGAAAAAAATTTACAAAACTTCCTAAGACTTGTTTTATCTCTGGAAATGGTTTTGTAATTTTTGTGTGCATGCATAATTTTTAATAAATAAATCTTCATCAAATTACATACAAACATCGACTTTTCACGTAATTTTGAGGGAATTAGGTCCACTAGACCCTAGAATTTAAGGTTATTAAACTATTTGGATGTTGACTGAACAAGCCCTCGGACTTGCGCTTAGCACGAGGAACTTTCCTACTAATTTTAATCTTTGAGTTGCGTGATGGTCCCAAAAGTTGCAAAGAAGAACAATGATGGAGCCAGCCCAAGCTATGCTCCAATAGCCGAAGCAAACCAACCACCGTAGAAGAATGTTGTCGTAAATCCAAATCAAGTACCAATTATTTTAAAGTTTATGCATAGTAGATAAGCATAACTCAGATGAGCATAAGAAACCATAAGAAAAACATTGGTTGTATAAATCAAAACAGATGCTTTGTTCATAGAAGCTTAAATAGGAATTACTATCTTCTGATAAAGATACTGTTTGCATCAAGTTTGGGTGAAAGAGAATTGGATTGCATTTTTGGAATAAAGACTAAACTAATTGGATGGCAGCTTGATACCGTACCCATGTCGCGTTGGTGCACGATGCCAAGTTGGTGTCCAAAGAGGGTTGTTGCCCTAAACTGAATACTTGATTATGAATAAGAAAACCTTAGCACAAAAGCTCTGTTGGTGTAGAGGAAAATCTTGTTGTTACAAATCGGCCGTGATCAACCATTAACTTGAATAAATAGGTTGTTTTCAATAGAACTGTCTCATGAAATAGTGTCTTGGTGATGTTTGAAAATATGAATGTTAGAACAAAAATCCTTTGTAAACTTAATTAAGGAATTGCTTGTAAATGTTTCAGAGTGTGGTAGTAATTAGAAAACAAATATACGAGTGTGTGTGGTGTGGAAAGCGGAGATTGGTCTCGAACCAATCGTCATGGGTGGCCCTGATAAGTCAGGTGCTTTCCATGAACGTGGACTTAAATGATGATAAATAAGGAAGAACTAAGTCCTAACCTTAGGGGATCGACTGACGGCTGTGCCTCACACTCGATGAGGAAAAAAATGTTAGTTTATGAACCAAGGGTTCTAGTTATTTGCAATTCCAAAAAGGACAAGCAACCCCTTTTAGGGTGACCTCGCTAAGGATATGTAGAGTTAGGGCAGCTCACTTGATCGTTCCTCCGCTTTGCATTGCAGAGTCAGGGCGAATGTGTTGAGATCTCCCAGTCACCGATCTTCGACGGTTGGGGACGTTACATCACAACAAGCCTCGTACCTCCCGTGACTATAAAGGAAAGTTAAAAAGAATATTTTTGGTATGATTCGACAGCTAGGACCACCAGCTTTTTTTGTTACATGAAAAACGTTGGAAAAACCTTGCTAATGCATTGCAACATATAGTCCTACTTAAATAAGATACCAATGAAAGAGATATCTCCTTTTGCAAACATTTGATCCAAGCATATCCAATAACAACATCTCGCTTTTACCTTAACCGCTTAACATCCATGAAAAGAATACTCCTTAACGATACCACAATATGTGAAAAAATTATTGATTATTTCTTCGTCACAGAGTTCCAAAGCCGTGGTAGTCAACATAATTATGGTCTTTTATGGGTTGAAGAAGCTCTTATATTTGATCATGACATAGATGACACCATTATTGCATTTGTGGACAAATACTAAGTATAGATAGCTCCAAACTTCCATCAAACCTTCACAAAATACAGAGATATCGTCATAGAAAAACTTACTTAAAGAAAGAAAAATCTTGTTGCTTTGGTTTCCCAAGGTTTCCCACGCCATTAACAATCATTTTGAGACCCAATAACACTGACTACCAAAATTGAACTAAAAACAAGAGAACTTTTAAATACGTGTAAAACAACCTTGATACAGTTGACACTAAAATTGCAATTTCTTTCGAAGAATGGCTAGAAAGCTTGCATTTGAATTTCAAAAAAATATGGTTTGACGATAAGAGACACACTATTCACTACAACAATCTTCTTGAAACAAAATATGAAGGATATTTACACAAATAATTTAAATACCATGATTGCAAGACTATGGGATACAAACACTGATATTCCATTTATCTTGAACGCACATGGTGCAGCAAGTTATCGCACATCATACATGACAAAAATGGACAATACATTAATTGAGGCAAAAAATCTCAATTTGTTATTTGTGTAGCCAATAATGCAACAATGAAAGCGACTATGCAAGGTAGGCAATACTATTCTCAACACACAACAAATTAGTACGCAACAAGTATTGTACATAACGCTATCATTGTCACTCCATAGTGCAACTCGTGATTTTGTATACATAAACACTAACCCTCGTGATCAGCATGCAAAAACTTGACTCATCCGACACAAATATATTTTTCCAAAATATTATTGATAAAATCCATCATATATGCTTGGCTGAATATGCATCAAAAATTAAACAAGAGAGAGCAACATACAAAAAATTGCGTAAAAATAACATCATATGATTCATAAAATATAACATTCTTAAAAATCTATAGAGGACCATGCTTGATATACCTCCCTTCGATCAATAATGAGAACTACTATTTGAAAGAATCCTCTACATGGAGGGATATATATGATCAAAATTAACAAGTCATAAAATCAAATGAAATCAAGTTAAATAAAGACACAAGCCCAATAGAAAAAAAATTCAAAGCACTACATTCCCTCCCCAAGCACGACTAGTAGAACAAACAATGAGTCATATGACTCACATCAAGCAAACGTTCTTAACACTAGTTTAGTACTTGGACACTAAAATGTCATTCAGACATTATAATGTGCTAAAACTTGGAAAAAAGCATAAGTCATTTCTATGCTTCAAACAATGTCAAATGGAATTTTTTGGGAAAGCTACCAACGGAGAAAACTTAGACATGCAAGGAAAAGCCATTTTTGATACATAATTATTTTTTACAATTTAAAAGGACACATTGGTGTCCCCTGTTTTTGTCATACACACTCATATTGGATGATTTTTTTCCTAGGTCAAATGAATTTTTGTTTGTCATAGTACTTTATGTGCCACTGTATACATTTACAAACACCACATAATCATGTAATTCACAACCAACAGATTTTTTTAAATATGATTTGTGCATCACATACTAAAATCCACACACAATTTTGTAGATATGGTATTAAAGAAACTTCTTTTAGTTAAATAGTGATTTGCAAAATAACTTTGAAGTGTTTTTCTTATGTAGTATACCCATGGCACAAATGAGACACTATGTAAGCTGATAGAAATTCATTATGATTTTGCCTTGTATTTTCTACAAAATGATCCAAAAAGGACATCGTAATGTCGAATTGTGGTACCAATAGTGTTAATGGCTTAGGCATAATTCTACGCTCTAAAAACCCTCTGCACTTGCAACATTTTATACGTTTCTATGACAAATGATGAGCTCTATGCAGGCATTGAAAAATAAAACAACCAACAATGACATATATTTGATGACATAATGTTAAAAAGTCAAATTCAACCCAACAAAGCAATACACCTCTTCCTTACAGGCGGAGTAGGAACATGAAAAACATTCACCTTGCGACTATTGTTAGTAGAAGGATTACAAAGATTATACAACCATAAAAGTCAACCCCATCCAGAATCTCCAACAGCACTGCTACTGACATGCATAGGCAACTTTTAGTATTGGTGACACCACAATCCACTCTGCACTTCACTTACCTCTAGTTACTTCTATAGAAACAAATTTGAGTGTTGTAAAGTTGAATGCACTCTCTTCTATATAAAGATTTAAGAATTGTAGTTTTTGATGAAGTGTCTTTGATTGGTTCAAGTGTGTTTTCCATGACCAACTCACGTCTGCGTGCAGTCAAAAAATTTCACAATAAACCATTTGGTGGATTGGATGTCATTCTATGTTGTGATTTGTGTCAAGCAAGCCCCGTCAAGGATAGCTAGATCTTTGCAAAAAAAACATACACATTTAGAAACAATTTCTCCTTCATATTGACACACTCATCCATAGTGCTATGAACTTACATTGACAATGAGACAAAATGACCAAATATTCACAGAGATCCTTAATAGACTTCGAGTTGGCCAACATAGCTATGAGGATTTGGAATACAATTACTATAGATCTATTCCAAATAGTCATCAAGTTTCTCATCTATTTTACTCTAACAAAGAAAATGGCACTCATAATCTTAATGTTTTTAATCAAATGGAGGAAAAACCTCACACTTTCATCGTTGTTGATAAAAAAAACAACTCATACAACAAATCAACTAACATTCCCACACATGCCAAATTAACTGGAGGATTGCATTCCACACTAAGACTTAAAACATGCATCGTCATTGAGTTATATGCACGAACCGTGGATATTCTTGATGGATTAGTTAATGGAGCAAAAAGGGCGAGTATATAAATTTCACAAAAATAATGAAAAAAAAATACTCTAGATTCATTTCTCTAACCCTATCATTCAAAAGAGAAACTCACAGGTTACCACTGAGGATTACCTAATGAGTCCTTCCTTATTTTTTTATCTTTCTTATGATGTTAGGGTTGATTGAGACTTAGAATAAAGAGAATCCCATCAAAGTTGATTGACATAAACTATGGCAAAAAAAACACAAAAGAGAGTTTTGCTACACAACAGATATAGCCATAATGTTTTTTCAATTAGCTATACAATACCTTATATGTAAGGTAATGGTATAATAATTTTTTCCACTACACCTCTTAAAATCGTAACAAGAGGAGTCATAGTTATCATATACTAATCGTAAGTAGGGATTTTCTAAAACTCTCCATTCATAGGTGACACGTCTTTTGTTATAGGGAGTGGATCTCTCAAAGAACCCCACTACACCACCCCCCACCAAAACCTCCAAATCCCATCCCTAAACTTTTTTGTCCTAGTAATCCAATGAAATTTCTTGCCATTATAAAAAGCATTTACCATGCTTTGATTGTTTACATTGTTATGGTGGGAATGTTATATGTGGTCCTTTTTTTTAAAGCACTCGGTATCACGTAGGTTTAACCCCATACTTTTGCTTGAAGTGTTTGATTGTTTTAAATATCCATGGCATGCTTCTAAAGCATTGATTCCAATCCCTTTGTATACAAACATGGTTGGCCATTGCATTAAAACGATGGCCATCATGCATGTCAGAGTTTTTGAGTGTCCTTTTTGAACATTTCAAAGTCACTTTGTGGTCTCTATTCAACATCACAACCTCTATCAACTATTCCAAATATTATTATAACTCAGAAAGCCTTCGGGGTGTAGAAATTTGAGTTTATGATGCATCAAGAACAATGGACTACACACTTATATGCAGTGACTAGAGCACATACCCAACTAGTCTTCATGAAGGCTTACATGCACCTAACCACCGTAATGAAGCTAATAACCATACCATCAAAGACAATGCTATTGAATGAAATAAAGACCAAGACTGTGCTAAACCATTTAGACACTTGCATTGGCATTATGTCGTTCACTAGGAAAAAGAGTGTTTGTGCCCATGAACCACCTATTTTGCCGTATCTATTTCTTAGCGTAGTCACTCATCAAAATCTCCCTATATCATTGTGCTCAAAAGATTGATAATAATACACCAATATACAATATTTACACTATTGCTATTTTAAAAAACCCCACAACTAGTATGTACATACAACTAAACATTTTGGACTATTGATTGTCCGTTCCAGTTAACTCACATGATATGATACCTTGGGGTTGCAAGAGTCATGCAATGCATGCTAATGATTATCATTATTAAAAGATCATGATCCATCAAGATTAATCTAGTGGATTTTACTCGTATTTATGAGTTGCTCCAAAGTACAATTAATTACATTAAAAAGCAGTGTATTCACCATGTTGAATTTGAAAGAATTCCTTATTTTAAACACCCATTTTCCTATTCAATTTGTAAATTTCATGCCTTCTATATCCTCCGACTTGGATATATTAAGAGCCAAAATTGATAATATTATAGTTTTGCTTACAATTGATATCCAAATGAATGATTTCTTTCTATATATTCCAAAACTTCCAAATTCCTTTTACTAATTCAAAGCTTTTGCTTTTAATGGGAAAAGGGCTAGCAAAGATACTGAAAACAATAAGTTTTTCTAGAAAGGGGCTTGAGTAAGCATGCATTTATCAATATCTCTACAAATCAATCGTGGCCAATTGATTGTTGTTAGGATTGAAGAAGACCTCATAATCTAGTTCACAATGAGTTTAGTTCCTACATTTGAAATATCTATAATCCCTAGTCCGCCTTGTTCTTTGGACAAAATGCAAAGTTTCAAATTGGCATTTTCCCTTCCTTTTTATAAAGGTTCTGCCATCTAATATAAAGTTGGTGAATCTATTGCAACATTGTGTTTGGAGGCCTCCAACACTAAACATAGAATAACAATGAAGTAATGAAATTATTAATTACAAGGACTCTGCTAGGTATGTTTGGCATGAAACCTTCACATCATTTAAGACTTGCTCTTTGGGAAGGGATTCGCTAAAAGATGGTACACCTTAGATGCCATCATTACAAGAAGGCTTAGGAAACTAACCAAGAGTTCCTCTTTGCTAAGATAGACTCTTACAAGACGTAATAGAATGGAATGGGACAATTATTCAATCTCTAAAAGATAAGGGTTTAGGTCCCAAATTGTTATGGGAATCCAAATCTTTCAAAACAATGCTAACTCTAAAATTGTAGTCAACACTATACTAACAAAATATATAGACCTCAAGCATTTGATTAGATAAGAGTGTCCCCATGCCCCAATTTTCTTTGTTGTTGTCACTAAAGGCTTAAGAAGTCTAATGCAAGAAATAATACAAGGAAAAATAAAAGGGATGTGTTTATAGACGGTTTTCTATGATACTACAAAGCCCATTCATAATGATAACTAGTCAATAACAAAGTTTTGAAACTGGCCAAATTTATTTTGTACAACATTCAAATCAATCATCAATGGCTCAAAAGATAAGAGTATACTCTTTCTCAAAATCTTTAAAGAACAAGGTTGTCAAGAGCTTGCAACAGGTGTTTATTTCATCTTCAAGATAAGCCTCAAATAAAGATAGGGGACGTGGATGAGAGAGAAAATGCATGTGTACACCTCTAGCACCATTAGTTAAAAGGGGAGGCTTGCAATGACATGACTAGAGAGAGGTTTGTTAAGGCAGTGGTCACACAAAGCATATTTATAAGTTAATTCATTGATAAATGTGCCTTTTTTGTGGTCATATAAGGATGCAATACAATTATGCAATCCCTATTATAGCTAAACTAAGTTCGACATAGTTGCAATAGTAATCAAAGTTGTATTAAATAGTCAAATCTTGTTCATGCAATAGCAATATCATCTACATTTGATAGCATGTTATGGTGCAACAAATCACGAGTGAGCTTGTGGAGCATGACAATAGTCACAACATTGACACGCTCATGAATTGCCACTTGTCGGTAATCAATGCAAAATAACACTTTGCATGACCATCAAAGAAGCACCAAATGGCTATAGCACTTAGTTTCATACATTTATCAACTATAGATAAATGACCCCCTAAGAAGACATTCAATGAAGGAAACTTTAACACATTGATAATTGAAAGAAAGCTTCCTTAAATTCCACAATTCAAATGGTCTTCAAAACCTCATGTTCTCATAACCCACGAGAAGACATAGTAAGCTAGTCTACACTTCTTGGTGCTTTAAAGAATCTTGCGATTCAAAGAACGACCTTAAGATGAGAACTAACATCGAGGAAGTTAAGGAAGCTTTTCTTTCAACTATCAATGTGTTAAAGTTTCCTTCATTGAATGCGTTCCCCGGTGGTAATTGTAGCAATTCCACAATTCAAATGGTCTTCAAAACCTCATGTTCTTGTAACTTGTTGAGAGACCACGCAAAAGAAGTAAGATCGTCACTTACATGCAAGGCCAAAGATGTAAGCTCGCCACTCACCATGCAGAAGAAGTAAGATCGTCACCAACATGCAAGACCAAAGATTTGATACAAAAGTTGAGATCAAATTGATATGCTTTAGAGGCAAAGACAAGTGGGTAACAAAGAGGATATGAAAATGGGTATAGGCTTTGATAGAAGTCTTTAGTTGGTCACTGTAAGTCTTTTCTTCAAATATGGTACATAGAGATCACCAAGTGGCTACCTACAAACCATTCAATGCTTCCTTTTGCATCATTGTGGAAAGGAATAAACACAGATCCATAAAAATAAGGAAAACTCGCATGTGTGACCACGTGCAAAAGAAACAAATCACAATCTTGAATGCAACAAATGACTCCACCAAAGCATTAACCCTATGATGCGGTGGAGGAGTGCAACATATACCATCCATTGTAGATTCATGCTATGAAGAGACTAATATTAATCCTTAGGTAGGCCACCTCTATAGCTTGTCCCAAAGTCGCAAGAAAATTGTGAGACCTAGATACAACTTGGGTTGGTGAATAGTCAAAGAGCATAGCTTGCCACTTATTAAAGCACCAATATCTTGAAGCAATGGCTTATCTATAAGCCAAGACACCTAGCTACAAAGGAAGTGCAACACTTGATCTTCCTCTTGTCGGACACTATATGCAAAGTCATCACAATCTGTACTCTCATAATATTGAGCCTACCCAAGAGTCGTGCACACCCCAAACAAGAACCTCATCAACATTGTTGCTTGGGGATGGTTATGGAGCGAGCTCACAGAGCGAGCTTTTTTTTTTTTTTTTTAGGGCCACCACCACTACCTCCCATTGTAGCCCCTTAGCACCCATCGCCACCACCACCTAAGTCCACCACTGGCGGTTAATGGTGTTAGCTTACTGCCACCATGAGCTGCCTCTAATCCAACCACCACCACCCATTGCTGACCCTCCCCACCATTGGAGTAGACAAGGACCTCTCCCTCTCTCCCTCTCTCTCTCTCTCTCTCTCTCAAATGCCAAAGCACTAGCAATTTTGCTAGTGCCTTGGGTCTCTTTGTATCAAACCAACTCTCCCTCTCATGATGCCTCCAACCCATCCCCTCGTGTCCCCTCCTCTCTCTCTCTGCCTCCCCCTTGGCTGGCCCTTCCGTCCAACTCTCTCTCTCTCTCTCTCTCTCTCTCTCACATCCCCCCACCTCTCTCTGTGCTCACACCTCTCTACAACCCTTTCCCTTCCCTTTCTCCCCCCCCCCCCCCCCCCTTCTCTCTCTCTCTCTCTCTCTCTCTCTCTCTCTCTCTCACACACACACACACACATACACACACACACACACACACATGTTTGAGCCTATCCCCTTCTCAGTGATGCACACTATCGTAGCCATTCGGCTCATCTCCTACTCCCTTCGATGTGAGACAGGATGTTCGAACAATGGAGAAGAATCAATTTGATTGTGCACTTTTTATGCTCACTGCAAGTTTGAGAGTCTGAGTATCACACACTACTAGAGTGCTTAGCTTTTGGTCACATCCAAACTTGCTTCCCTCACATTTTGAGCCATGACTTACACCTATACACTTTCCTCTCCCATCCATAATATGAGCTCTCCATTGTCTCTCATTACCACAATTTTGGAGCATCAAGTATCACTCATCAACCACACACATACTACATCACATGTAACATTGGTCCCATAAGTCATATTTGACCTCCGATGACGATAATAAAATCTCTCTCTGGTGACGAGTCTGATGATTGAGTCGAATCATGCCTTGAGTTTGTTAATGCAAGCTTTGAGATTGCAATTCTCTTCCATGACACAATTGAGGGCCGTTTGGAGGTGTTCAATGAGCCAAGTTTGCTTCGAGCTGCCAGGAGAACCACAAAGCTCGACCCTGTCCTCACAAGGTTTTGGGATTGTAGTCTTCTCTTTGGTTGTCATATTGCCCACAATGGGACTAGGTTGGCTTGTAACGTAAGAACACCGGCTAAAGTATGTGTGTGTAGACTAGTGCAAGAATATACTACAAGGCAGAGCAAGACGAATGCATGTGGGTTTGCAACAGACACAACTAAGATCTAACGCCACCCCACAAGGCAACCCTTCACGCTTGAGGAAGGCCAACGATGGAAAGAAGGATGCTTGCTAGGGCAGAGAGAGAGAGAGAGAGAGAGAGAGAGAGGGGAAGGGAAGGGCCAATGGAAAGAAAAGAGGAAGGGGGGGAGGGATTGTGAGGGAGGGCATTGGCTTTTTTTTTTCAATATAAAAAGAAGAAAAGGAATGAAAAAAAGTTTTTTTAAAAAAACTCTCCCAAACAAATAGCCATCTCGCTATTGCTTTGCTTGAGAGAGGTTTTTTTTTTTTTTTTTAACTTAACTTCTCTTCATTCCTTTTTTACTCTTTATATTGAAAAAAAAAAGCCAATGCTCCCCCCCCCCCGCCCTCCCTATCGCTCTCACAATCCCTCCCCCTCTCTCTCCTCGCTCGCCCTCTCCAACTCCTCTATCAGAGTTTTAAAAAAAACAAGGTATAGTGTTTTTAAACGGCTAAACTTGTAAAATCTCGATTATATGTTGATAAGTCCTTGAAAAAAAACTGAGAAATTCACAAGTTTTAAGTATAAATTCCGACAAAACCTTCAATTTTTGACCTAAAAATCGATAGAATTAGTTTGCCCTTATTTTCTTCAGTTAAGGAAAATATATTTCTCTAACGCTATCCCTCTCTCTCCCCCCCCCCCCCCCCCCCCCCCCCCCCCCTCTCGCCCCATCTTCTCCTCCCCCCCTCCCGCAAATCCTCCTCTCTCTCTCTCTCTCTCCCACCATTTTCTTCCCTTTTGTCCTATAGTAAGAGAGGGAGAGAGAGAGAGGAGAGATTTTTAACATCATAAGAAACTATCGCAAGAGACCTTAAAGATCTATCCAAAGAGAGAGAGAGAGAGAGAGAGAGAGAGAGAGAGAGAGAGAGAGAGAGAGGATGGGAAGAGAAAGAGAAGGGGAAGGAGAGGGGCCAGAGAGAGGCGCAAGCAAAGAGGGAGAGAGAGGGGGGGGAACAAGTTAGCAAGAAGGGGGACCCAGAGAGGAAATTTGGGGGGGGGGGGGGGGGGGGGGGGGGGGGGGGGGGGGGGAGAGAGAGAGAGAGAGAGGTTATATAGTGATAGAGAAAGAGAGAAAGAAGAGGAGAATCTTGAAGAAGGGCGATTGTTGGAGGAGGGAGGGCGGCTAGAGGAGTAGATGGGAGAGAGGAGGTGGAGGAGGAAGCTAAGGAGAAGCAACAAGGAAAGAGGAGGAAGCACATGGGCGACAAGGAGGAAGGGGAGGTAGGGAGGGCAGTCCTCCAAAAAAAAAAAACCAAAAAAAAAAGCTCGCTCCATTGAGCGAGCTCGAAGACGTAACTTTTGTTGCCTTTAGCCTCACACTACATCCAAGCTGCTAGCCTTGAGGCCCACTTTGGCAAAAGAACTAAACCACAAGACTAGCGAGAAGGCAAAATTGACCATGAGGTGGCAATGATGGCTTTTCGTTGCCAAAGTAGTTGCTCCAATTGCCTTTGAATATGTAGTCCAATCTACAAGACCCATATCCTCAACCCCGTCTCACACCTCTAGCCATGCCACAAGGCAATCGTGCTAATCAAATGGTACGAAAGAGACTCATCTTTGTGTTGTGCAATTTAAGAGATCTAGAGAGGACTAATTTTTCGCGTATCAATCAAATTGGACCTTGGTAGTAGCATGATAAGGCCACTAATTTGATATTCTATGGGATACTTTGTATTGATGATATTGGCGATTAACAACAAAGTTGACACTTAAAAATCTAATAACAAGTTTTATCTTTGCAATCAGTGCAAGCTCCATGCATAGATTGAAGTAACAGATAGCACTTGTTAAAGTACAAAAGTGAAAATCTATCATTGGAATGAAGAACCAAGATTTGATCTAGTAGTCAAATTGAAGATCAGTAATTTGTTACTTGGTTACCCTAACAACTTTTTCTATATTGTGGAATACGAATACCCTAACAACTTTTTCTATATTGTGGAATAAGAAATCCTATCCTTTCCACATCACAATGGTAAGAAATCAAGAACCCTGGTAGAAAAAGAATGCTTGTGATGAGCGAAAGAAATTAACCAGATACAAAGTAAGCTTGAAAGGAAAATTATCAAGGGTACATCATCAAATGGGGCATCTCAAACCAAGAAGTCACTTCACAACGTAAATTTTACAAGGCTTAGATTCCAAGCTTGTTAACTTCAATGTTACACAAGATTTCTTCCTAATCATGTCCATAGAGTGTAAGTGCCTCTGTCAAAAGACTCAATATCTATGAAAGTTGGTTTATCAAACACGCTACTTTTAGAAACGGTTTATCAAACATGCTGCTTTTAGAAACGAATAAGAATTTATCACCACAATTGCAATCTTGGCATTGTGAATTGAACCACTACTATGTTTTCTAGGTCTATCCTCTCCTCCCTCATGTTTCATTTGCAAGGTGACAAAAGTATGTGTCAATAATAGTTCTAGCATCCTTGACGAAAAAGCATTCCCATTAAGAAAGCATGTTGATGTTTTTCTTGACAATCAGGTATATGTTTTTTGTGACACATAATGCAAACCAAGTCATTGGAAGCATAACATCAAATGAGTTCTTTGGGCTGGCTTTTGAAAAATTGTAATTCATAGTAACAATTCTCTATAATATTTTTATTTTGCAATGGAAGGCAAAAAGGTCTACATTTACAATGGAATTCTTATCGAAATATCAATCAAAAAATATAGGTTCACAATGGCATTCTTATCCAACTTTCAATAAAAAACTTACTCAACAATTGTAGTAGATGGCACAAGACAAAAATGTTGTTCATGATTGAAGTTCATTCAGCGCTACATTAAATTGCCTAGAAACAACATGATGAATCGAAGAAGTGGTGTATCATCAAACCATCAACAATGTCAAGGTTGATACTTGTTCCAACTTTTTGAGCCTATAAAGTAAAAGTAGGACAAGGGGATAGGACATGGCTTCAAGCTGGTTATAAGAACCTTAAAGAGACACTGTGCCAATCCTCGCAAGAACATGAGGACCACTCTCATCTTTGTAGTCACCCTACTATGTTGAGGACAATGAGCTTACAAAGCAATCAACCCCGACAAAAACACACAAATATGAATTTAAACATCTGCATTGCAAGTTAACCATGGAAGCATTCACCAAATACACTCCATTTTTTAAGCACTTCCAAGATATCGAGTAGCACATTACAACAAATCAATTACAATGACTAACTAAAGGAGATTGAACTGCATACAAAGTGACAATGATGCTCACTAATGAACATTCATTTTAACATCAGGCCGCAAACAAAAGGTAAAGTGCTGACGGTGTGCATCCACCATTGTCCACCTACTAATGAACGTCTACTTTATTGTGTGCAAGAATTTATAACAAAGAATGGATTGGGCTCCTTTGAAATGGCAATTCTAAGCCCGTGTTTGGTAGCCCTAGAAAATAAACCATTGAAAACACCAATGGAAAAACTTTTATTGAAAGATTAAGAGAGTAAATTCCTGTAATGATAAGGTGCTTGAATAGTGCCATCAAGGTGGGCGATTCAGGCACCGCCGTGGCTATCTTGACTGATGTCAACCATCTTGAGTGAGTGTGTATGTGTGTGTGGACCTATGGGGGCTTCATTGGGAAACAAGGTGAAAGGTCACATTGGCAAATCAAGATGAAGGCTCATGAACAAAGCATCATAGAAGATTTGAATCATTTAATGCTTCACATGCAAAATTCAAATGGACGCCTAGCTCCCTTCTTCACTAAGGCAATGCCCAAAAAAAAGGGGATGTATCCATACCATATTATCTGTCACGGAGGGAGGAGTCCATGGAGGAGGAGATGCTGGTGCTGGGGCTGGGGCTGGGGCTGGTGCTGGTGCTGGTGCTGGCCATGTGAAGAAAGCCGATGGATGGTGAGAAAGACTGCTTGTGAGGATTGGGCCCAAGCTTGGGAGGGGCCACGTGCAGGAAGAGCTGGCCGCCTACAAAGAGCTCGCTGATTTGAGGGCTTCCTTTCTTGGCGGCCTCCAAGGCCTGCTTCAGCTTGCCCGCATACGATCGCGAGAAGGAGAAGGTCCTCTTGGGCGCCTTTGATGATGATCCTCCCAGCTGCAATGTGGCCGCCTTCTTTTGTCCCGACAAATTTGCGGTGCATATGGGCTCGTAGCTTTCTTGCCCTGCATTGAAGCAGCTCAGCAAGGAGCTGCACCTGCTCAAGCTGGCTGCTCTTGAGTGCCGCTTCTGATCTGCTCCCATGTTGCAGAACGTCGGCTGGCTGTTCCTTCTCCTTCTCCTTCTCTCTCTCTCTCTCTCTCTCTCTCTCTCTCTCTCTGTGCCTCTGCTCTAGCAAACATGCAGCTAGAGCGTTCCTCGCACAAACATGATCTCGTTCGCTACAGCATGGAAGAATCCTGCCATGATCTGTAGCGAAAGAGTTTCTGGCAAATCGCAAAGAGAGAGAGAGAGGGAGAGAGAGAGAGAGAGAGAGACAACACGAGGTGGACAATTGGAGATCTGGAGGAACAATGTGCGTGAATGTGATAGAGTGTGTGTGTGTGTGTCTGTGTGTGTGTGAGAGAGAGAGAGAGAGAGAGAGAGAGGATTCAGAGGAGTAGCGACGCGCGGCCATTAAATGCTCACAGCGAAAAGACACTCTCACCTAATGAATGTCCGTTCTGTGTATTTATTAAATGAGAGCCACGCAATTGGAGCTGCCGAGAGAATGGGCGGGATCAAAATATTTGCATGGATGATGCAATGGGAGCTTCGGACCCCGGCCATGCAAATATTTGACCACGATCATCTCTTTCTCCTTCGATGTTTCCTTGGGATTGCTCCTACAACATTAAAACTTTTTTGGTGCACGTCGCCCGAGCAAGGGAACCCTAAGCTTTCGGTCGTCTTGCTCGTGGGTAGCTCCAATAGGTGTGCGCAGGGTTGGGGAGCCCGTTTGGTGCTCTGTCTGGAGGTTCGCCAATAGGTACGCGCAGAGCTCTGGACCTGCTCTACGGGCTCAGAGGCCAGCAGGAGGGACTTGGTGGATCTTACGGGACAACTTTCGGCTTTTTTTTGTTCCCCAAGCTTGGCGGTTGCCCGCTTCCCCTGTGGAGAAAATGCGCTCGCCGGCCTGGTTCCGTTCGGAGGAGGGTTTGCTAAGGTGTGATGTCTCAAGTGCGTTTCGGCTTGGTCCTGGGAGTGGGAGCAGGTGCAACAATGGCTGTTTTTGGATCTGGTTTCGTGGCTACTAGTCGGTGCATGGTGGATAGGACGGAGTTGGGTGGTTGCCCCCCCTACATTTGGGGCATCTCCTATGTAGTTATCGATGGTGTGTGGATGGTGGGCGTACGCATATTGGCTGGTATTCAAGCTTGTGGTGGATGGAGCTACTTCTAAGAATCGTTGATGTTATGCTGAGGTTCGGTGATCGGAAATGTTAGCTGTGTGAAAGCTTGTGTTTGTTTCGGGTCTCATCTCTTCTACGGCATGCGACTCTTCTTGGTCTGTTGCGAACGGGATCCTACTCCATGAGAGAGGGTGGATTTCCGATGGCAGCCACATTGGATCGTACTTCTTCTATCGAGGGTGGCTCCCTGTTCAGCCGGTCTATTTGTACTATGGTTGATTAGTCTCGGGGTGGCTCCCCTATCAGCCGATGTATCTGTGGTATGATCGTGATGATTTGGTTGACATCATGGCTCGATCTAAGCATGGTTGGTTGTGCAATTTTTTTGCTAATAATTTATTAAACACTCACCTTTGGAGTTTTGCAATAAATAAATAAATAAATTTGGTGCTTCTTCTCCTTGAACCTTCTCCTCTCTCTTTCTCTCTCATTTTGAAAAGTCCCATGTACAAGTTTTCCTATACACACACACACATATACGATACCCAGCTTGTGACATGATACCCTCCATAACTATGTTGATTCCCGAGGTCAAAAAGTTTCACATCTTTTGAGGCAAACGATATCAAATGGACCTCAAGCCGCAAGCGTCGTGTCTCGTCAAGGAAAGGTTGTTTTCCTATGCAGCTTTTCTTTGTTAAGATGAAAATTGGGAGTCTAATAGATATTTACCAATTTGAAAAATATTTAAAACATTATTTTCCTGTAAATTTTAGTTGTTTGTCTTTCTTTAGGCCCTTTTGAAATCAGCTGGTTCAAAAACATGTTCTAGTTTAAGTTTAGGCAAACCTTTCCTGCACATAGGCTTCAAGCTTTACAATTTTACATTACCGTCTTGGGTTGAAGCTAGGTTTTTAGTGTACTAGCCCACGCGCCCTGGCTATCGGCGGGCCTCGCTCGCTCTTACCACCTCACTCTGTATGTGTTTGTGTTTGTGTGCATCTTTATACATCTCTCCATGACACACGCACACGATCCACACTTTCTGTCTTTGGCCCCTTTAGACTACTCCTGGTACATTTAACCCCTTTCGCACAGAGAGAGAGAGAGAGAGAGAGAGAGAGAGAGAGAGAGAGAGAGAGAGAGAGAGAGAGAGATAACATAAAAGCACATGACTAAAGAGACATATTTCAAAAAAAAAAAACAATTTACATTATTGCCAAAAAGGTTCAGGAACATATCTGCATAGCACTCTTAGTCGTGCTATTTCAACAGGATCAAGATATTGAGCTAGAGCTCTACAAACTTCTCTTAAATCTATTTTTTGAACCCAGCTCAAGTAAATCTTGGAATGATGAATCAACCCAAGCTCTTGCTTTAAGAGCATGAGCCTAATGTTGGGAAAGAAATAGGGATCAAGCAACCTAATGTGAAGTGTCCAACTCTTCATCTACATATGACCCCCAAACAGTGTAGTTTTTCTCAATCACTTCCCGTGCCCATTGCCATCCCCATTCAGCAGGTAACAAATTTTCTTCAAAGGCATCAACAATAAGATTTTTTATACTTGGAAAAATATTCACAATTTCGTGGACCATTTAATTGGCTACAAGAAAAGAAGGCAACATTAGTACTCAAAGCTTAAAATTAGAGAGAGAGAGAGAGAGAGAGAGAGAGATGATCAACATGGCCACTTAAACACTTTACAAAAGTATACATGCAATACGAACACTTGATTACTAATTGTCATGCCACAAGAGATTCATTAGATCAAAGTCTTTACAACAACCTCAATATTGTTGTTTACAACGACTCATATTCTACTCTATAATTGGACGGCTGAGGATCACTCCAATTTACCCCATTGATAAACTTCACAATTAATTTCAAAACTTCAAACTCTTCATCTGAAATATAAGATTTATGATTGTGATTTATCTTTCACAACAACTGAATATCACAACCACAAACATTAACATAATAAATATCAACCATATGTAGTTCTTGTAGGACTCTCATCAGTTTTATTTCGCTCAATATTTGTGAAAAGTGTGAAATGCTTAAGCATCCACAATTTTCATACCACCCATCAGCATATGAATACACCCAATGATGCCACCAACACCATGTACCATATCTTTGACAAGTGTACTCTTCCTTAACTTTCAAATATATATGCATTTTTATATGTATTGGGAGAATAGCCAATACATCATGACCCATGTTAACCTACATTAGCAATTAGCAAAGTTCTCTCTCTCTCTCTCTCTCTCTCTCTCTCTCTCTCTCTCTCTCTCTCTCTCTCTCTCTCTCTCACCTATGTAGTAGATAAAAACCCACTTCAATAAGCCAACAATAACTAAAAAATATATGGTACTTAGAATGCATAGACAATGGACCAAAGTGTTCGATCATCTAGAGAAGTTGAGTCTACGACACACTCTACTTGGAACTCTCAAGATCCAAAGTCCAACACGTCGAACACTGCGATCGAAGCGTCGAGGTGAGTCACCCAAAGAATAGATTCTAAACATCCATTCATTCACTCCATAGGGACCGTCTGAAAAGTTGCAATTGAGAGGCCGTTGCATACCTAACTCTCGTACAGTGATTCACATATCATCTATATCAAACTCTATGTGATAATAACCTACATCACTTCTAAAATATCGTGCTTCATATAATGCCAAGGTAGAATGTCTGCAATAATATTAAAGCCTGCAATGAAGATAACAACCAACCATTCAGACATAAAAAGTAACAACACATTTGGCGTCATATGGATTCAAGTTCAAGCTATACGCACCAAAGGATCTCAAATTCATCGATAATACGAACAATATCCTCAGCATGTGCAGGACCCCTCCACAATGGAGGATCTAGAAAAAATGTAACACGTGTAAATATACAAAATAAAGGCCACAAAGTTCTCATTCATGGTAAAAGTAAGTATCAAAGATAAGATTTTACATACCTCTAATATAAGTAGGTACATCATTGAGGGTGTACGAAACCATTATGTATCATGTCATTCTTAATCTGCTGTAACAGCGGAGTTTAGAAGTTTAAGAGGAAGCGAGATGAAATAGAATAAAGAAGACTTTGACGATCATGCCATAGAGAATCATCTCCTTCTTTCTTTTGTTTAAGTGAAGGATTTAAGAGAGAGAGAGAGAGAGAGAGAGAGAGAGAGAGAGAGAGAGAGAGAGAGAGAGAGAGAGGAATGAAAACAATTCAAAAGACTTTGAAATTTTACACTTCACAAAGATTATTTGAATATTTTGAATGTAGCAGAGACAATACAAAACAGTTATTCAAAGTGTAGCCTTCGAGAGACCACATTAGGGATTCTATAAGTCCAAGGGCCTATGTTGTATACATTTTGCAATATACGGGGTGGTGTTTCAACTTGAGTAAATATCCTCAATCGATATGGTGTAGTGCGATCCCCAGCAACCTCCACCTGTTGTGCATTGACTGGCCTCTCGTCACTCACAAACCAAATATTAACTTGAATTTGGCGATGCTCGTGGTCCGAAGAAAAGGCAACATGGTAGTATCCAAGAACTTCCATAGACATATCTCTACCTAAGTATAGCATTTCATAAACACCTACGATGATAAATCCTCGTTGGGAGTGATCTCTGCAAAGGCATCCATGAATTATATAGAGCAATAAAAGCTTAAAACTACCAATATACCATATAAAAAATCTTACAAATATACTATGAGTTGTATCAAATAAAATCACCAAAAACATAGCAGGAACTCTTCCCCTCCATTGCGGTGGATCTTCAACAAAGTAAGTCAATGTATAAGCCAATCTTCTCAAGAAAATAATAGGTCAAGTTAATACACTAATTTAAAAAAGAAGATAAATACCTCGAATGAATTCAGTGATATGACCCACTACATAGGATGCACTGCGTCGAGGATCCATTTGTGGCCAATACTTTGATTTAAGAGATATGAATAAAATTTAACATCAAGTGTGTCTGACTTTAAGTGAGAGCCACAATGTCAATTTGAACTTATTGTTATGAGTTCGCTAGTTGTAATACTTCCTTGAATACAATGTTTGAAGTGTAGTAACACTCCGCTTGAGAGTTTTCAGTACAACAATCCTCATAGAAGCTGCACTTCGCATACATGACATTGCAACATACAATCATCTGTGAGAGAAGATCGATGATGCAAGATATAGACCAAGACTTCCCAGTGTTTGCCCTTGTGCTTTGTTGATAGTCATCCAAAAAGAAAGTCTGATTAGAAACTGACGATGCTTCATTTGAAATGGAAGCCCCTGATTGTTTCCAATAATAAAGTCAATCCTTGGAAGAAAAACTCTCTCTCCAATATTTAATCCTATACCTATCTCTGCCTCAATTACCTTCTGATGAAGTTGCTTGCATATCAATCTAGTTACGTTGCGTAATCCACGTCTTGGATCCAAATTCCGCAGCAACATGATAGGATCATTTTCTTTCAAGACTTAAGCATGAGGTGGAAAACCACCACCAAGAGTAAGGTTATTCAGATATTCAATTGTGTACAAATGTGTGTTTTCCTCTGACATACAAATTGAATTTGCACTTAGATACTCTTTGCAAACTCCATGCATTCTTTGCAATGCATAGTCATTGATTAAATCCACCTCTTTATTCCGCAGAGCAAGTATTTCTCGATCTCTGAAAAAACTTGCATGGTCTTGCACATGACACAAATCTCCATATATAAAGCCTAGAAGATCTGCCAAACTATTTCCTGGAAGCATCATGTGTGGAGGTATTTTGACTTTGTCTAAGTCTCCTCCATCAACCATATCCCCATTGCCAATATCAAGCACCCAACGCGAAAAAATTTGTTGAACTGAATTTGAACCACAATCAAGTATATGCATATTTCTGGTAAGCCTTAGTATCTTCGTATATTTCCATATGTGAGAATGACACAATGAAGCATTTACAATGTCAGTACGACTACCTTTTGGTACAACAGGTAGTATTTGTCGAAAGTCACCTCCAAACAAAATGACTTTTCCACCAAACAAAGTATCTCGCTGCATAATATCTCTTAAGGTTCTGTCCACTGCTTCAAATGCATAGCAATGTGTCATGGGAGCTTCATCCCATATAAGTAAAGTTGCATTTCTTAGAAGTTCTGCAAGTTGACTATTTACCTTTATATTGCAAGGTGCTTCAGAGTGAAGCTCCAAAGGTATCTTAAACCTAGAATGAGCAGTTCTTCCATTACTCAAAAGCAAAGCTGCAATACCTGAGGATTCACATGCAAGAGCAACTCTACAACTTCCTCGCACTCGTAAAAGAAGTGCATTATATAAGTAAGTTTTTCCTAAGCCACCAGGACCATCTAGGAAAAATACCTTCCCTGAATGTGTGTCAACAGCTTGTAGCACTTGGTGATAAGCATCTCGTTGATCCTCATTTAAGGAAGTCTCCATACAATCTGCTATACTACACTGTTCATCAACATTGAACATTGTTTCTTCAGCCATAGCACCATTTTCACTTAAGGATACCAATGTTGAGTCTATTTTGCAGGCAACATATAATCGCAAAGCCTCTTGCCATGTTGTTGCAAAAAGCATTCTATATGAAGCAAAGCTTGATTTTTTGCCACATCAAATCGCACACTTGCATCTGAAATATGCATCCTTAGGGCATAAACATAGTCCTCACAAAATTCAGTACAAAACCTGTCCTAAAGAGCAGCCGGATGAAGTGGCTCACAAAAGACTAATATGATTGCAAACAGTTGTCTCAATTGCATTCCATTTTGAAAAAAAGATGCCTCTTGGAGACAAATTGACCGTTCTTCATCATCTTGCAATAATCCTCTATTATACATGCCTCCTTGTATGTATCATAAATGTGACCATCATACATACGCAAGTCTTCAAAACACTTACATACCTTGCAAATATTGAGAAGCATTCGTAGGTAATAAACCTCACCAGCAGTAGGGACAATATTATACATTCTTCCAATAGAAACACCCTGTTGTCATGGAGACCATGCCTTTTGACTTTTATTCCATACCCGACCATTTGGAAAGTCAGTATATGTGAAGCTATTTGCTCAGAATAGTTTTGATTTGCAATAAACCATTCTGTCAAGGTAGTTTTTCTATTTTGCTCATTATCTAGAAAATGTGATACATCATCACCATCTTGAAATGTAACCATATTCTGCAATGGAAGGTTTACTTGCAATCATTGAATAGCCGGCCTTTCACTATGCATGTCAAAGCCAAATATTCTCCACATAGTCTCAGATGCAGAAACATAACGTGCATTGAGATAACTCTTGATCTCATCAATAGCTCCTTCACCATCTTGAAGGACAACAGTGGCTCGATCATGTCCCTTGTAGACATAGTTATAAAGATATTTCACGGCAGTGACAGTTGAGCAGATCTCCACATTAATATGGGCTTGGTATCTTAGTGATAAGAGAGGGATTTAAGGAACAACCCAACGATAATTGTCTAAATTGTAACTTTTAGACGGAACAAACCTTCCATCATCTCGTCTCATATACACAGGATATCCACTTTTGTTTACGTTTGTAGACGTAGAAAATGTTCGTGGAAACTTGAATCTACACTTACCATCAACCATACATGGAGAACGTGGGTTCAAAGGACCACATGGCCCATGAACATTACAACGACTCACTACGTCAAGTAATTTTGGAAACACATTCTTGTCAGGGAGCTGCACAAACCAACTTTCATAGTGTAATGTATCTATGGGTTTATATTCGGATGCAAGTATCAACAATATATGAGCATGAGGAAGACCTCTCTTCTAAAACTCAATCACTACTGAAACATGTCCAATCACCTCCTCAAATACGGCTTGCTTGATAAGTAAATGCATCATATCTTGGAACTTCTAATAAAACACTCGTATAGTCACATTAGGACGATCAACAACACTTGTCCAGGTAGTAATGCATCATCTATTTCCTTCCATCGTGGATTACATGTGAATGTGATGAAGAGATCCGGTTTACCCCTACTACGAACAATTGCCATTGCATCTTGAAATAGTTGGCAGATATATCTTAGACCTCCAACAAAAGACGAAGGCAAAATAATTCTACGGTCAACATTTTGACCTTCATCCCTCTCTAACCCATCTCTAGCCTCAACCATGTCAACCAATCCTTGGTACACTTCACCACGAAGTGTTTTTTGGTTATTTTGCATCCACAAAAGCCGTGACTCCTCTAGAGTACTATAAGCATCCACGACATACTGTTGTAATAGCCTACCTCCTCGAAGAAGACACTCCACTGTATCATCTCTTATTTGTAAGCGAAAGACATAATATTGCTTTTGACTCAATTTTTTTTTGATCGGTAGTCTGTAAAGAAAGATGCCATTCATCCTCTCCACTTGGAAATAATAAAACATACAATAAAGACATGTAAGCTCAATGCATGCTAGAGATTCTTTTCAAACCCCCGTGTCGAAAATTCAGTACAATGTCGCGATAGCCAATATTTCTATCATCCCCTTGTCCTGGCATAATTGCAGCAACTTCAGAACCCCTTGGAGTAAGATATTGCCAACCATCACAATGATGCTCTGCAACAACCATCCTCATATTAAGTACAATAGCATCTCCAGACAAAGAAGCAGCAGATCGTAGAGCATTTGCATAGGGTGTCAGGACAAGGGTCCTAAGCCTAGGGGGTCAGGGACCTGAGCCAGGGGCTCGGGCTGGACTAGTGTGGAATGGGGATCCATATTATGGCTAGGGCTAGGAGCCGGTCTATAAATAGGGTGGTAGGGCGGTGGATCCATCATCACAGTCTCCTAGGCCTTACACTGGTATCAGAGCATGAGAAGGTTGTGGACCTATTTTGAGAAGGAGGGGTTTTGCATGTTGCATGGTGGTGAAGACAAAGCCCAGGCTTGGCTATGCGGGCATGGCCGCTTAGTCGGGGTCGAAGACGAAGCAAGTAAAAACCACGTATGCAGGGGGGCTTGGGAAGGAGGAGCTCGTGGGGTTGAGCTGCAGCAAAGCGGAGGGCGGCCTCATTTGGAGCGCAACGCTGTAGGGAGTACTTCCCGTCACAGGCGTGAGCACTGGGCCGCACTGCAAAATAGGCAGTCTCTCTCTCGCGGCATTCTGCAGCGCCATCGCCATGCCCTGCGTTCATCATTTTTGTTTTTTTTTTCTTTCCCACTTAAGCTCCCAAAGGCCTTTGGCCTTAGGGCAAAGGAAATTATTTTGTTTCCTCTAAGGGTCAGTGCCCACCACGGGCTTCTGCAGCTGACGGTGACATGCAAGATTAGATGCATGATTAGATGCATCATGTTCGACATGCACACATGATTCGCCAAGGGCAAAGCCACCCTATATGGCTGTATCGACATTAAATAAGCCATTCGCTCGTCGTACAAATCCGCAAATAATCGGCAAGCTTTGGCAAATTCGGCATGCAAAAGGGGCATCAACATTATTCAACATGGAATTTTTCACAATCCTCGTCATGGCCATGCGGCTAGCAGGGTAAGTTGGCACAAGTTAGTAATGAGGTATGCATTTGTTTTTGAAATTTTTTGGCAAATTTGTTCGAACATGATGAGTGATTCTTGTCCCAACAAGGCTGTTGTACAAGTAATCAATCTCCATTCATTTGCATGGTTTTGCTAGCATGAATGATCATCACTTGCACATGCAACTGCATTATGCCTATAATGTGCATGCTGCATTGATACTTTGACAGTTACATAATATTTCAGGCAAGCAAGGCTTGCATTGCCTTCTAGCAAGGCTCGCATGCAATCGAGGGGAGTGCACTTTAGGCACTCCAAACACAAGCAAGGCTTGTGACAGTTCTCTTCAGCATCAAAATTTTGTTGCATATATTATTGGCAAAAGTTCAATGATTAATTGCAAAGCCATATCAAGCATGGCTTAGATACACAAAAACCTCGACAACACACAATTGTTGGAGGTTAAATGGAGTAATATTAGGCCAAGGGCCAGGCAAGACTACTTGGACCTCATGTAGATCATCATGGCTTGTACCTCGGCTTGATGCGGTACAAAATTGTGCGGCATGGCCGACTCTTTGCCGGACAAACAACACTATTTTTCCCATGACTAGGGCAACCGATAGCGGCACACATGATTGGCATGGCCGACTTATTGTCACAGTCTCTTGAAATCGGTGGCAAGACTCGTCAACAGACATACTCAATGAGGTACGCATTTGATAATTGTTTATTGAGCATGTGCTTCATAACTATGGTATGCAATGGGCGTCTACGATTGATCACGGATATCACTCATAGACTCAAGTATGTACGAGATGCACATACTTTGCACATATAATTCTATCTTTCCAGCAGGTTTACAAGTAGACAAGGTTTATATTTTGTGCCTAATCGACACGGTCGACTTTCTTTTGCTATGACATCTGTCGTTAACAGCATTTGTTGGCAATGAAGCCAGACATAGTTCTATGACGCAAGGCTTCAATTTATACATCTTGCATTGAAGCTGGTCACGCTTGGCATCTACTATGAGCATACAAAATGGGGAAGGAATAGGCAATGTGTTTGCAGGTTATTTCATTATGTACCAGACGGTTGTATAGGATATACGAGTGCGTCTGTGCAGATATGGCTATACATCATTTTGGAATGAGTTTTTCCTTCCAAATTTCAGGACAATTGGTTGCAGCAACACCGACCAGGTTAGCCAAGTTTAAGTTTTCCTTGTTTTTCCCTGTTTACACTTTACTTGGCAATTTTATATGAAGCACGGCTTCAGGGAACATGCAAAATAGGGAATATCAGCTCACAAAATCACAAAATAGGGAATATCAGCTCACAAAATCACTTATGGTTTTGGTTCTCACATTTGAGGCCACCACTCTCCACAAGGCTTACAATTCTGCATGCAAGGCATGCTAGTGAGGTGGATTCAATTCTACTGCTTCATGCATTACGCTTCCGCTATCACACTCGCAACTGTGTCAAGGACAGACTAAAGATGGATTGTTTAATACGATTGTTGGGTGCTATCAACACATAACAACATTTAAAGGAACCTAAATCTAGGACTTATTTTACGGGCAAAGTGCCAATGCTAAGTCGTCCTCATACAATCATGACCCCTGCATGGTAGGTGGGTCGGAAGTTACCTCTCTCGATGAGAGAGTCATACCCAAAAACTGTGGAATGCTTATATGATAAGATGCACTTTAGGCATCAGATGCATAAGAGCACATAGCTTGGGTACACACTCTAAAACCTTATGGAAAGTTCCTCAGCCCAGCATGCTCTTGTTCTCTCTCTCTCTCTCTCTCTCTCTCTCTCTCTCTCTCTCTCTCTCTCTCTCTCTCTCTCTCTCTCTCTCTCTCTTTAAGGGAATAATGAAAATCTTCTAAGAAGCTTTTTGATACATGTTTTGCTCGTGATTCAGCTTGCGCCAAGGTGCTCTAACTCTCAGCTAACACGTGGCTAAGATGCTACTCAAATTAGTCTTCATCGGTTCGTCCATTGAACACTAATTTGCGTAATGGCTATGAGACACATTGGCTAAGAGCCATTGTTAGGCCAAGGGTAAGACCTAACTATTGGCATTCTTTGGGTGATTCTTTTCAAGATCGAACAGATCTACCCAAGGAAGTACACATCGACATTACTGGACAAGCAAGAGTCTTGTCATTACGGATGTCTAGGGTGTCAATTTTGCACTAAATGTTTTCAGTGCAACGCTCACATTAAGTTTTTGATAACCTTCAACTCACAATAGTTGATCTCTTCAAGGAAGTATCGATGCAACAATCAGTTGAGACACCATGGTTGTCCATACGAGCTAGGCATTTCACTTTTGTTGATATCCTGCTCCTTCTATAGTACTACGAAGTATCTATGGACATACTGTTTTGGGGTAAGACCCGACGGGTGATTGCTAAATCTCCTCGTAGACATTGAGGATCATAGTTTGATCTATCCCAGTTCTACTTTCATGGAAAGAAGCCGTTATCTACCACGGGGTAGCAGACATATTCAACTTTAAGTTAATTCCAATCATTCTATACACTGTGGTCTATGTTGGTTATCGTTACCTGCTCGTTGAGCAATTTCTACAAAGGGTGTTACCAAGGGGTTTGACTTCATAGATTCTAACCTACGGGGTTGAATTGCGAAGGCAACACCGAGGGTTTCTAGTGCAATGTTGCTTGGTTTTTTCTCAAGTGGGCGACGTGCTCCTCTGCTTTTGAATACGGGTAAGTGACCATTAAGTTCAAATCTCCAGGTACGCATCTATTGATTTGGTGTTATTCCATTTTTTGGTATGCTTTGCTTGGTTTTTTCAATTCGTATAAATATGCTTGAATATTTCCGAGCTATGCCAAGGGCATGTCGGAACAAAGTATTTTGGGCCGTAGTGTCCAATATACATTATGCTGTTATGAACCCACTTGCCGGGTTCGATTTGGCACATGTTGTCACATGGGATACAACATGGTCTAGGAACTCAAGGAGTTCAGTTTAGCCAATGTGGAGCAATGATAATGAGGGTCCCTCTCACTCTTGTCTCGCGGAGTGTTTTGCAGTTACCTCCACACACAAGTACATCTTGTACTTCATGGATGTCGCTTTTTTAGGCCATCCTTATTTGAGACATATTCCACATGTGGAGAATATGAGTCTCTGGGACTGACATTGGCGCCTAATTCCTAATGATGTGTCGCGACCATGTCCCTATGTGCTGGTCGCATTCATTTATTAGACCATCTGGAGCACACCGTATCGGGAACAATTTCAGTGGCCAGAGATTGTCGAGTATTGTGTACAGACTTGTTCCGATTACAAGTGCTATGAAACCACCTTAACGGAGGGTCGTTTCTACATATAGCCAAGTGTGCTACGTTCATGAGAATGTCTCATGGTTGATACCTAGGTGTGACCGGGTTGTCACATTCCATTATGGCCCAACTTTTGTTGCCAGGATTTTCCGTATGTACCATGGAAAGTCTCGTCATGGAATTGCGGTTTGGATAAGTTTGTGTTAAATGCATGCACACTAGGTGTTATGGGCCCTAGTGTTAGCTCGAGTTCACTTGAGTATTTGGAATGGGCCCCAATATCTAAGAGATAACTTAGGTGTAGGATTAGCTTTCAGAACTTTTGAATGTTCTAGAATACTTAATAACATATCTTCACATTTTGTGATAGTGACGTGTTGATGTTTCTCATCAGCATATTTTTTCTATCTATCCAATGCTTATCAAACATTTTGATGAGCAATCTTCAACGCATCCATATGAATATGGATAAATTCCTTGGCTTGCTGAATTGTCTTCGATAGCCAATCCCACCATAATTAGTGAGCTAGGTTGAAACCCATACACAAGTATGAAGGGACTAAACCGAGTACTAACAGGCTTTGCACTACTATAATCAAACTCCAAAATAGGGAGATAGTCTTCGCAATCTGATTTCTTTTTGCTAGCGTATATGCTCGTAGCATATCCTCTAGCACCTGGCTAGTTTGACCATCCATCTCTGGATGAATTGTAGTTTTGAGATTTGGTTTTGTTCCCAACCGCTCAAAGGCATCCCCCTTTAGAAGTGACTATCAAAGTTAGGATCATGATTACTAACAATATTGCTAGGAAATCCATATAATCAATATAGATTGTCAGCAAATACTTTGGAAAATTCTAGATTTTTAATGGTGGACTTAGTTGAAATAAACTTTTTGATTTGAGTCAACTTATCTACAATCACCCATACCGAGTACCTCCTATAGTCGTTGGTATACACACAATAAAAACCATAGAGATACTTTCCCATTTTTTAATTGGGAATCTCCAAAGGATGTAAGAGACCCTCTACCTTCGGGTGATTTGCTTTGTTAACTTGACATTTTTGGTAATGTAAGACATAGTCTTGAGCATGTCAATGTAAACCTTGCGAGTAAAACTATCAGTGTACAAGGACATAAGTCTTCTTTATGTTTAGGTGCCTTGCACTTGGACTGTCATGACATTCACAAAGAATTTGGTGTCAAATGTCTGTGTCCATCAATACCATACAAACTCTCCCCTTGTGAAGTATGTACCCGTCTTCAATGGAAAAATTCTTCCATTGAGTCAGTCTTCTTTATGTCTAGGTGCCTTGCACTTGTACTGTCATGACATTCACAAAGAATTTGGTGTCAAATGTCTGTGCCATCAATACCATACAAACTCTCCCCTTGTGAAGTATGTACCCATCTTCAATGGAAAAGTTCTTCCATGTGGAGTATGTTCCATCATGCTCACATTCTCCCTTAAGAGATTCCACAAACTAAGTTCCATGAATAGAAGAGAGTTGATATTAGACCTACAACTAAGAGTATCAACTACCACATTGTATCATCCTTTATGATACCAAAGCATTGCATTATAATGTTAAAAAATCTTAGTCCACTTGGCCTTTCACCATTTCAAATAAAAATTTTGTATAAACATTTGATATTTTCATTGTCAAACAATACTTCAAACTAAGTGCCATATAAAAAATTCTAGTGTGCAGGATTAGGTTTCTTTCTTTCAAAATCAATTGGCCTTTTCTCTTGAAAAATAATTGCTCTAATAGATCGATTGTTACCATTTTTCTCAAGCACAAAAGGTTTCATTGGATCCACATTAGCTAATATAGTTGTGGTAGCTAGAGCAACCTTAAATGCTTCAAAACTTTGATGTTGATCCTCTCTCCAATGAAAAGATTTTCCCTTGGGTTTCAATTGGTCCACCATAGGAACATCAATTTTTGCTTAGTTCTTAGTAAATCGGCAATAAAAACCTACAAACCCTAATTAAAATTGGGAGCTCGACCAAATTTTTAGGAAGAGGCCATTTACAATTTTTTTCCACTTTGGAGTGATCCATATGAAGGCCTACAATAGAAATTATATATCCCAACAAATAGTGAATTAAAGACTTGCTTGAAGCGGATTCTCAACTCAACCTGCTACACAAGGATGACTTGCCTGAAGCGGACTCTCAACTCAACTTGCTACACAAGGAAAAGCATGCAATGAAGATTGTGGGGAGTTCATCGACCATGATAACAAAGAGAAGAACATGGGGATAGAGCTCAAGGGCAAGAACACCTGACAATGAAACCACATAGCCCGAATTTGTGTTGGGTGGAGAAATAAAAGACAAAGAAGATGTATCATAAGAGTACCAGTCTTCAAAAGAAGAGGTAGATATGGAATTGCCTTTGATTATTAAAAGAACACAACCAACTGATCAAATCCCGAAAAAAAAAATACAACAATGTCAAGAAGTTGGCGTGATTACCAATAAGATACAAGACCTCTAACTGTGAGAGCTTGTGAGGAGATATCAAAGAATTCACTTAATGAAGTTTGCTATTTGGTGGTGAATACTTAAAGTGCAGCCATAGAAGACTCTCTCTCACCCACTCATGTGCACATAGAATTCTGAAAATAAGACAAAGATGAAAGCATCCAAGCTTATATCATATCTAATCAAGGGTAAGATAAAAGGATTTACTGATGCATTTATAGCGGTTAAAATTTGTCACCCAAACAAACCCCTAATTGTTCTTTGAAACTATAATTTTGTGCTCACAATGATGTATATATTTTGCCTAGCGATTGGAATAGTTTGTGTATATAAGTTTTCTTGGTTCATAACAAGTCAACCAAGACTCACCCTCTAGAGAGAAATAAATTTGTGCACATCAAATGAATTAGAATAATCTAGGAGTGATAGAATAATGCGAAAAGAAAGAGAAGGAATTTCTTGTAGTCTTTTAGGTCCAAAAAGAATTACAATTCTTTGTTGGAAGTGAAATTTTACGACTTCAACACACATTAACACTAAGAGATTGCACAAAATGGAAAGGATGAAATTTTGCATTGTGTGGGTTATCAATTAAGGTTAACCTAAGCATACAAAAAAAGATCTAATTATATATGATAGCTAGGATATGAAGAAGACAGAGATAGAGCTAGAAGTTTATGTAGAGATAGATATGTGGTTTGAGAGGGAAATACATGGAGGGACAATCAAAATCCTTTATTGATGAGCAAAAGATGTGTACATTAGATGATCATAGGCTTGTCAAAATATGTTTGTGCTTGCAAAATTAGCTAGTGTTCTCACAAGGCATACATAGAAGTTAGGGTCCTCTCTATGTCTCACACCCTCCCACTACTCCATTCACTAACTCTTGATTGCTTTACAAAGGAGAAGAGGGTCCTTTATATAGATGGGGAGAACCCTCAAGAGTTCCACTTGATTCAATGTGAAGAGAAATGAGGAGTGTTGAAAATGATCTATTCTTTTGTGGTGTGGACAGATAGACTGGGGTCCACTATTTTGATCATATCTGTGAGATGGCTAATGTGATCCCATTATTTATTTTGGCATTTAGGTATTTATTTTACTTATTTGTCAAATTCTGGGTAGGATAATTTACTGAGGTTGGTATATATGCAACAACTAGCCCCCATTGTGTTACGCATTTAGTTATTCATTGCCAAGGTTGGCGTTTCATTGTTGTTTTCTTGAGAGATGATCTTCCCCATTTCTCCCATATCTCTTTGGTGGAAATGGCCACTCCAGCCCCACTATCAAGTATAATAATCATTCTTACCCTTTTATGTTCCATCGGCAAGGTTGTATTCCATTCTTCACCTTCACAGAAATCACCCACTTTGTTTATAGGTATAGGTTTTGCCTTTGGTTTGTCTTGTGTTATTTTAACCGCTTGATCATCTCATAAAATGTCTTAAGAGGAATTTTCAATCCCATCGTCTCTAAGTTTTTGCACACCTCTCCCCATAGATGTGGTTGAATCTTTAACAACTTAGAGAGATCTATCATGCATTGTATAGGAGTTGACATTAGGTCATGCAGACTCTTAGTGTCCATCATCTTGGAATTGACTTCCATTGTGAGTGCACTACCCTAACCTCCGATTTTGTTTTGTGTTCTCCTATAAAAGATGGCAAAGTCAGTGGGCAAAGTTTACAAATTTTCAGGTTTACTCTCCATAGATGCTTCTATTCCTATGTCACCATATAGAGATTGTATATCTCTCGGGTAAAATTCATGATCCATGTTGTGATCCATGTGAATGGGCAATGGAGGAGATGCAATAATAAACAACACATTGAAGAATGGAAATATATTGCCGTTGAGCAATTGACAAAGCAGGTACAAGGAGATAGTGACGAGGACGAGGATGATGAGGACAATGATGCGTTTTCTTGTGAAATGAGTTAGGATTTAAGCATGCCTATGTATGAAGAAGACCTTGAGGTGTTGAGCCAATTACTATCCATTGAGGAGGATAACTTTGCACTGAACACAACCGAGGAGGAACATGACTTCTACGTTCTAAAGTGCACAAAAACCATGTACAAGACACCAAGAGTACTAAAGGAATTTTGGCATAACAAGATAGTAAAAGGTGTAATTCTAGTTTGAGACATGGTAAGATTATCCATCGATGGTATCTTATTAAGTTCCAAAATTATCCTTTTGAAGATGTTAGATGGATGCAAGGAACACAACTTAAGGATAGTATGAACCTAGTCGATGCTTACAATGCTACACTAGAGTAAGCAAATGTAAATGTTTTTATATAAACAATGTTTTTGTCTTCTAAGACTAGTTCTCTTTTTATTGTGCACAAATTTAAGTAGTATGAATGCTTAGAATCATGTTTGTGATGACAACGTCTACCAAACACCAAGTAGAATTTGTCACTCTACTTTGGAAGTATGATATGGACTAAAGAGAAGACACGCTTGAGGTAGCTAAGTCTCCCAAGCACCAAATGGACTAGTCATCCATTCTAGAATAATTTTATAGGGTAGAAAGGGATGCTCTACCCGCTAAGAAACAAAGACTAATGACTAAGGCTTTATCTTCTCTACCTCATAATAGTCGAGGACGACTATGGTTTCAAGAGAGAGATAATGTCATAAAATCTAATATCTACCTATCCCAAATGATTTTCTCATACTGAACTGGTCATTTAATGTGGAAAAATGAAAGGAACAAGAGTTAGAATATAGATATGTGCTTTTAGATCTATCTCAGCATGTAACCAAAAAGGAGAGAAGGCTACCTCTCATTAAGGGTCTAAAAGGGAGATGGTCTATCAAAGAGCAATGAGTAGATAATGGAGCTTAAAAGACCTTAGGGTTAGATTCATTAAAGACCTCCAAAATTTAGTTTTAAAAGTCCTTAGACCTAGGACCTTTAGGTACTTTAAACCTTAGGCGAGCTATGTCTGTGCTTGAGGTGTTTTTCGTGCTTGAGTTGACCAAGGTGCTTGAGGTGCTTGTCATGCTTGATGACTAAGGTACTTGAGGTGAATGTCATGCTTGATGACTAAGGGCCTTGAGGTGCTTCATCACTAACATGATTGAGATGATTGAGGTGTTCAAAGTCAAGCATGACTCCTACAAACAAGGGGGTGATCCTTAAAGGTAGGGGCATGAGAGAGAGCACGCGCGCACACACACACACACACACACACATTGCTAGGAATAGTGTGTTAATATCCTTGTGGTATTACTTATTGGGGACTAATTGACCTAGGGATTTTCATATTGAACAGCTCATATGGGCCTAGATGATGCCCTATACTATATGTTACTTGAGGGTGGTAACCCTGTATGAAGGTAGAACTGGTGAAGGTCTCCTTGGGCCTTATTTGCTCTCTCGGCCAAACATGGTTACATAGGTATTATAGGATACAAGTTTTCAATTGTTAATCACACTCTTGAATTCCCATGCAAAGGTTATACCTTCATGGATAATCCTGTCATTTTATTTTGATTTACTAAGGACTTTTCACAAGGACTATTGCCCTCTGCTGTTATTTAATATCTTCTCTCTCTCACACACACATACACACACACACCCGCACACAATTCTAGGGATAGTGTGTTAATATCCTTGTGGTATTATTTACTGGGGACTAATTGGCCTAGGGAGCCTTGGGTGAATAAATGGAGTAAATGCAGTAGGTGATATTTTAGGAGGTGCCTTAATTGGCACCTAATACTTCGTAGAAAACTAAGTTTTATGACGAAAGGTGAGAGGCCTAGCTTTGCCAATTTTGTCCTCTTTTGTGTTAAACTACAATAGCCCTGCTGCAATTTGTGTTTCTGCGCAATCTAAATGTCCTCCTCCCCTCTCTCACTCCCCTCTCTCTATCTCTCTATCTCTCCATTCCCCCGCTCTCTGTACGAGACTATGATGTTGTTGAAGCTGGGCCCGCCTCACTACTTTGAAGGAATGTGGCCAACTAAATGGAGTGGCGTTGTTGTATTGTCTTCCTCTTGAAGTTGGGCCTGTCACACAGCTGTAAAGGAAAGGCCTCTCGCTCCCAACCCTATAAAGGTGAGCCTGCATGCTCACTTAGCATTGGTACTGTGTGAGCGTGTGAGTACTTCTGTGCATTGGGTTTGTAAGGGTTTTTCTTGCAAAGGGGTACCGTTTAGTATTCAGCTATATGGCTAAGGGCAAAGATAAGCAGGCTATTATGGAGTTGGCTGCTCCGACTCCATCTCAGGTGACTTAAGGATTTATTATGGGCTACTGTCGGATTGGTATGGTGTGATTCACTTGATGTTATGGAAATTTTCCTTATGCATATACTATAATGTTACTTCTACTAAGCCTTTTATGGGTATGGCACGGTTGGTTTGTTGGCATGTTCGATATGCGTTCAATTTATTGATGAATCATAAAGAAGTGCACCCGTTTGTATCTGCGGCCTTGGTTTGTGATTTCCTTTCAAATGTAGGGTTTTTCTATCAATGCATATATATGGTCATATCATAGGCTTATGTTGTTTTAACATTGAAAGAAGGTAGCCGCCTGTAATACTGGATGAATGGTGCTTAAAATTGGGATTGAAGGTCCTCTTAACTCTTGGTAAATAACCCTATATGGTAAGGTTGATCTACTTGTTGGGTGAGAAACAACGGCCTGGCATGTACTTAACAGGTCATTAGCAGGTGGTTGATTGTTACCTTGAACCTTTTATTAGGTTGAAATATGTTGATTAAAGTCCTTTGGAAACACTTGGTGAAGGAGCCTACTTAATAGGGTTGACCTACCGGTGGGTGTGGGATGGGTTTCTTAACCTCACTCCTATCTTATTGCAAACATAGTGAGAACCACGAACATAATTGTCAATCCATGGGACGAAGTTGACTCGACTAGTGCATAGAGGCTACAAGAGGGTGTCAATCTCTTGGAAAACAACAGACAATTTGCATCTAACTCAAGCTACACTCAAATGACCAAAATCACCAAAAGCTAGTCACTAATCGGCAAACAAAACATGACCATTATAGCATCAAACGACATCCATATGTTACGAAACTTCTAGGACATGTATATAAGACCTAAGCACACATGCTTATGGTCTCAAACCGCACTTTTGATGAAGTGCAAAAATCGCAATTATTAATAGCAGTGAGTTTTTGACCTAGTTGTTTTCGACCCAGAATGCATCTAAATGCTTAGCAATGATGCCCCAATACCCCATCCACCTATGCTTATTTTGTGATTTCCTAGCTTAAATTCCTACTTATGATGAAATTAGGCCGCGGGTCGACAACGCCAAAAGCTACAATTTACCATGAAATGTTTACGTCAATGAGTAGAGCTCTTACCTCCAGTTGCAATGTAACAAACGGCACTACAATGTGACAACCGGGTAGGGAGTAGGAAGCACGAGAAGGAGAGAAGTGAGCGCCGTTAGCTCACGCTATGTGTTTATTATCCAAAACTTAAAAATAACTTACAAAAATTGGCCTTTATACCTTAGCCAAGGTTTGTTTGGTCAAAACTGATAATCTAGGAGCTCTAACCAAAGATAAGTTGATATAATCTGGAAGCTTATAGCCCCGGCTCATTGATTACACTATCCATCTAGAAAATAAGAGTTACAACATTCTCGATTTATCAAAAGAATAAGTGTTTTTACAATAAAAGCTCCCAAAAAATGTTTTTCGAGTTAGCTTGCTGCTAAACACTCCCCCCCCCCCCCCCCCCCTCCTTGACTTTGTCGTCCCTTGACACAGCTTCATGGACTAAATTAGTCTTTGGGTTGACAGCGGCTGGCGAGGTGGTCTTTAAGCGCGTGTAGAGATTTCTCATATCTGATTCATCTTTCTTTGTTAGGGACTTGGAAAAATTGCATGGTGATTTTGTTTTTAAGTTTGATGGCTCAATAGCCAACAAACCTTGATGTAAGGTTACTGATCACTGGCCCAAAAATCTTTGTCCACCATGTGAAGAATCCAATATAAAATGCCTCCTCAAATTCCAACATATTGCTTGATGTCAAGAACATGCATCTGACGTAGAAGTTGTAGAGGACTTCTTCTGAGGGCTATCCACTCAAATCATAGCATAGACCTTTGTTGCCTTCTAGGAAAGACATCCAGGGAGCTCTTGCTTGCTCGTGCTCATGAAAAGCTTGAATGCATGTAAGTAGCATTCGGCAGATTTTATAGAGCATAGCACATGAGAGGTCAGGTAGACTTTTGAAGAAGTTCATGGCGCCCGTTAGGGTTTTCACCATGTATTCCTCCGTTGTTGTTCCCTGCTCTGGAGCTGGTAGTCTTGGGTAGTTGAGCCAAGTTGGTCTCTTCTTCTTCAATGCATCATGTGCCTGCCATGTCCTTACCCTTAGTAGATGATAGAATGTGGGGTCCTTCTGTATGGCTGCAGGTGCTTGTGTAAACAGAATGAGGTATCTAGAGTTTTTTTTGAGCCAGTTCTTTCTCCATTTGGAGTGGAGATCATCTAAGACTTCTGCCTGCATATCCTTGTAAAGTTTTTCTTGAACTTGCACTAGCTCCACCTTTATCAATGGGTAGGCCAGCGACTGCTGATGCCATTGAGCATTGATTTGATTGGGAGTGAGCTGAGTAACATTGACTGAATGGAGAACTCTCAACTTCCAATCCATTGTTGCTTTCCATTCAAAATCTACTCCCTGGACAATCTGCTCTTTCAATGCATCTTCTTCAGCTTTAGAAAGTTGGACCATTGGCACTTTCTCGTCTTCAGTGATTGGCACTTGAAACTTAGACTCTCCTACTATCCCTTCTGATGGTTGAGTTTCCATATTAGCAAAAGAGACTGATGGTATGATTATGATCAGCTGTTCAGAGGTTCCTGCCTCCTCTTGAGCTTTTGTATATCCTTCTCTCAGCAACTAATTGGCTCTCTTCAAATCTTCTATCTCCTTGAACAGTTGCTCTTCTCTTTGTACCCGCATCATTGCAAGGTCTCGTCTTTGTGCTTGTTCAAGATTCAACTCAAGTTTGAGGTCTTTGTTCCTCTTCTCCAAAGTCTTGTAGACTTCATCTGTTCCCTTGAGTGAAGCTATAGCGAGGTTTTCTCTTATCTGCCTTAGAAATACCGCTTGATCATTGATTCTTTGCTCGGAGTACTACAAGGAGGAATTGGCTACATCTAGTTGCACTTGGATCTTTTGGACTGACTGCGTAGTGGTTAAAAGTTCATTGGTCACTTCAGTTAGTTGTTGGTCCTTACTTTTGCATGCATCAGACAACTTTGTGAGGAGCTCCCCTAGATCTTCCATCTGTTTGTGTTGTTTTTCCTTGATAGTCTAATGCTGTTCTGCTTTGTTTTTTAGCTCTTTAATCTCTCTTTGAAGATCTTCAATAATGTTCTTTCTGTCTTCTAGCTCACCTTGTAGAGCATCTATTACCTGTTCCAGTTTTTTAGCCTTGGCAGTGCGGCTAAGTGTTGTTGTTCTCATCTTTTTTGTCATCAGCTGCATTTTCTTTGTATACTTATTTACCTGCGTGATCACTTCATCTGTGGTTTCCCAATCTTCAGGTTTTACCTGGGGCTGCTTAGAAGTTTTAGTGGTTTCGGTTTATGGCTCTTTTGTTGGTGCAATGGATTTTGCTTGTGGCCTTGTAGGTGGTTTAACTAATTCTCCTTGAGGCTTTGTCGCTGGTTCTGCTTGAGTGGTTGTAGAAGAAGGTCCTGCTTCAATTTTTTTTGCTTCCTTAGGATGTTTAAAACTTGCCTCTTCTTGTTGCTCAGGCTCTTTTTCCTTTTCTTCCTTGCCTTCATTGGATTTAGCTGCTTGTGAAGGTTTTGGACTTGGCATGGGATGATCTTCTTGTTTTGCAGTTGGTGAAGAGGGTCTTGGAGACATCTCTCCTTGTTAATGATGTGACTCACTTTGTTGTGAAGCTTGTGCTTGCCTTTGTTGCTCAGCCACTTCTTCTTTTGCTTTCCTTTGAGCTTCTAGAGCTTCCTGAATCTTCAATGCTTCAGCTTTAGCATACAACCACTCCAATAAATCCTTTAGATCCTCTAGAACCTTCTTTGCATGGTTCTTGGTCCTTGGACCCTTGACCTCCCTCGGGCTCCATTTCTCAGGGTTTTCACCTGCAGCTTGGTGGCTTCTTTAGTATGATTGTTTCTCTCTTTCAAATCTTGCCCTTTTTTGCTGAGGTTCCTCTTTATGAGCTACCACTGCTTTCTTCTTCATTGCTTGCCTCCTTGCCCTCGTTTCTTCATTATCAGAGCTTTCACTATTGTGGGCTTCATGCGAGCTTTCTTCAAATTCCTCATCTGATTTATAGGCTCTCTTTGTTGACCTAGTGGTTCGTGGAGATGGTTGAGCTGAGATGATCCACATGTTCTGATCTGGGATTGGCAGCAAGTTGTCTGTCGTTCCAATAGCATGGTATGCTATTCTTGTCAGCACTTCTAGAGCGCCCACATATGTTATCTTTCTCTCTTTCTTTGTGCCCTTCAGTGTTTAAGCACGCATTGTGCGTGCCTTGTTGTCGACTTCAACACTTGAGTGAAAAGTAGTCTCGACTACATGATTTGGAGTTGTGTACCGTGGCGATCTCTTTGAAAGGAAGTGGAAATGTTGGTGGTAAAGGCAAGCTGGATCCTCTACTTGCCTTAGGATGAGATCAAAGAAGGTGGCACCAGTAGTATCCTTGGTAAAAGTACTTGCTATTTTCCTATCCCTGGCCTGCATTGCCATACCTTCTATTGGTAGCTTAAGTGCCTCGACTACTATATCTTTGTTGATAACCACTTCAACTTTTTGCCCCTGCTGATCCGTGATCTAAGCTTAAGTGCCTTGGCTACTATATCTTTGTTGATAACCACTTCAACTTTTTGCCCCTGCTGATCCGTGATCTGAGCAGATCCATCTTCTTTGATTGTGGATAACACTTCATAGGCTCTTTAGAAATCCACTTGGCATGGCTCCTAGTCATAGTCTTCTATTAGGTTGTTTAGTGTCTGGCTTTGCAGCTACATCATAAAGCTCTTTGGGTAGCATTTGTAACTCTACCTGGTGTCCTTCTTCACTCTTGAATATGCCAGTGAAGACCGTTGTGTTGTTTTCTTCGAGCTGCTCTTTAGACAAGTAGGTTGCCTTTGCCGTCTTCACTGAGCTCGGATCTAATTGGTATGGTGGGAATTCTTGCAGCTTATCTTTTTGAGGCATCCTTTTCTTTGCCTTCTCAGCCGCTTGCATTGCACCTATTAGGCGAATACAATGTCAAAGTTAGAAAATTTCACGGATTCCGCTATGAAATGCCCCGAGCTTGAATGGTTGGCAAATGAGCATGCATAGATGCATAAAAATATGTAGAGATCAAAATCATGCAATCTAGGCAAAATTTGCAACAAAAGTAAATAATCGCGATTATTTACGATTGGGGATTTTTTCCAACTTTTTGCATTTTTGACATCACAGGCTTGAAACATATGGCATTTAGGTACTCTGAGTGAAGTGTGGGCTCATTTGAGTGCACTGGGTGGAAATGGCACCAGATTTAGGCTTCAAACTTTGAAACAGTAGATATAAAGGGATTTTGATCCAGATTTGATTAGTGGGCTTGGAACATCATGTACCTTGGGTCCATGAGGTCAAAGTTGCAATTTGAACCCGTTCCATTAAAAAAGTAAATAATCGCGATTATCAACTTTTTCATCAACTTGTACATTTTTTGTTGCAAGTTGGTTCTAAGCATGATGTAGAGTCTGTGTATGAGATATGGGATGATTTGGATAAAAAATGTGACAGTTAATTGGACTCAAAAGCCTTCAATGCGTTATTTTGACTAAATCAAAGTTTTTCTTCATTATTTTGGCTCACACTTGACATGTGGCATGTAATAGATGTGTACAAGTGACAGGTGAAGTGAAGAGATGAATTTCAAGCCAAAATTACACAAAAGTAAATAATCGCAATTATTTACAGCAGTCACTTTTTTGCATGAAAGGACAATTTGATGACCTAAATATCTTTAATACATCTTAAACAAGTCCTAAAATGAATTTGGTAAAGTTTGGTAGTGTTGGCATCACTTCAATCTCTTGTCGACTCTGAAATCACCAATTTTTGTGACTACTTGGCATGTAGGGTTGGTTAGTCACTTTTGAAGCCATGGACTTGTCCGTTACATAGTCTTGGTGCTGATCATCGAGTTTGGGCTCATTCGGAGTGTTGAAAGGTCAACCTTTCAACAACGCTTCCACAAAGATTCCATGAAGATTCCTCAAAGATTCTCTAAAGATTCCAAATAAAGATGCTGATGAAGTGATGAAGACGAAGATGGATGCTGTAATGTGAAGATACAAGCTCATGGACATCATCGAATATCCCGTTATTATTATTTTGAGCCATTACGGCCACTTTTGTAATGTTTACGGGGAACTTCATATTTTAAGTCGGCAATTGTATTTTGGCCACATATGCTTGTTGGATGAGCAAAGCCAGCTCATGGTGTTGTAATTAAGCTCTATAGAAGCCTAGGGACAAATCAGGTCATTTTGGTCGGACATTAGGTTTTCTAAGGCTTAGTATATAAGCCAAAACCTAAAGCATTGTAAAAAGACTTCTAATAAATCTGATCTTCGGTGTTGTTGGGAGACTGCGAGAGAGTGAGAGAGTGTGTGTGTGTGCTACAGGAGCTACGGTGGTCAGAATCGCAAACGGAGAGCAGCAGTGTGTTGCCCACGAGGAGAGCTACGCGTTGATGCTTACATCACGCGCGTTCGTCTGTGTTTTGGCAGATTCACCCGCGAGCTACTTTTGGAGTTTCGGTGAGTAACTGTTGTTCGTTTTTGCATTTCAGCATATCCACGCGATCAGAGAGAGTAGAGCTACACATTAGGCACTTTAGTTTTCGGAAACGTCGACCTGCAAAAACCGGCCAGACATCCTACGCGTTTCTGCACGGAGGCTATTGAGTAGGTTTTTTTGGTCACGGACCTTAGGGAGAGTGGCCTATTGGTGTTAATAGGATATCCCTCAAGTTTCGTAACGTTTTGAGAACGTCTAATGGGCTTTTGGCTTGCGGTAGCATCATAGGAGACTCTCACATTCACAGAACCGATGGCATGTAGAGTTGATATCTCTGTAGGAAGTAGTCATTAGTCGGTCGAGTAGAGGTTGACACCCTTTGCTTGCTTCCACGCGCCTGCGGGTCGAGATTCGTCCTCAGTTGACATTATATGTTAGGTGGGTTCTCGCTATGCTGACATCCGTCGCGGCGTATTCGTCCAACATTGGCGCCGCTGCCGGGGACGAGGGCCCTAAGTAGGTGACCGAGACTAGTCCTTGAGGATAGAGGTCCCTCTGGCTTGCTAGAGTATATTCATTCTTTTAGATAGGATCGGAGAGTGGTGGACTCTTTTGGTCTTAGAGGGAGTCTAGGGAGCGTGTGTCTGGCCTAGATCCTTCGTCTTAGGTAATAGTAGGTTGTGGTGTAGAGAGTAGGAGTTGGAGTGGTAGATGTGGTGGTAGGTTGACTTGAGAGTCTGTGTGAGGCCAAGAAGCAACCAAGACATCAAAATCACCATCTCACATTGATGAGTAGGATTAGGGTAAGTAGGATATCTTGATTGTTGATCTAGAGTACTTTATGCATGTCTTATTTGCTGTTAGGCTCATCAGAAAAGTGGAAAACGCTAAGTAGGAAAGACGGTAAATTGTGTTTGGAAGCTGATTTGAAGTCCAAAATTTTCTGTGATTATTGCTGAGAGCTCTACAGAGCATGGGGAGTACTACTACCAGAAAAAATTTGCATTTTAAGACAGTAGACATCTTACGCGTAGGATGTCTCTAGGGCACTTTTGGCAGGGAATTTGGGAAAACTGAGGTTACCAGTGTGTTCAAAAGGGGGGGGTTTACCCTAAGTACACATTGAAACTAAAGTTTTGACCAACTCTTGACACCCAAAAGACCAAAGACGGAGTGTCAAAAACGCGAAAACAAGAAACTTAAGATTCTGAGCACAATTTTGCATAAAAACTGGTAGGAATGCTTGAAAAGTAGTGCTCAAGACTTGGGGATGCATGTGGATGAATTCTGCCACAAATTTCATCAGTAGACATCCTACGCGACATCCTACGCGTAGGATGTCTAGAGAGTGATTCTGGAAGCAAAAATCAAGTTTTGGCATCATACCCATATTCTGCATGTTGTGTTGGACACACACACCAAAGCTCATGTCATTTGGACATACAGACTGAGAATTAAGGGGATGTTACTCTTTCAGAGAAATATTTTCCCAAAAGTGGTGATTCTGAGCAATTTTGACATCCAAAATTTGATGTGATCACATATTCTTGTTATATACATCAAGAAGCACCTTGGGTAGAAACAGAAGTCCATTCTGAGAAAAAAAGACATCCTACGCGTAGGATGTCTACAGGGTGATCTGGTGGAAATTTTGAAATTCTGAGCTGACCATTGTGTTCAGAAGGTAGGTTTTACCCTATTTTCACTTGGAAGGGGGAACTTGACCATAACTTGATAGGATAAGGCCAGATAGACTGAAATTGCCAGACATCCTACCCAAATTGTGCCAAGGCATTATTCCAAGACCAAAACCATAATATGGCTGCATGAACATGTCTTGAATGATATATTGAGTGACTGAAAGGGGTTTCACCTCATTTGGGTGAGAAAATTGGGTTCAAAGCGGACTTTAGCACTTCTGACTGAAAAAAGGCAAGAACAGCTAAAATTGGGATCTTTTGAAATCCAAACCAAAATCTGCGGTTCAAAAGATCTGCGGTCTGTGGTTCAAATTTGGGTTCATTCTGAGCAAAAAGACATCCTACGCGTAGGATGTCTACTGCATAATTCTGAAACCAAAATTCTACTGTGACCATACCATGCTATCATATAGCCTTAGGCAAGCCTCCTAGTCAAATTTGGTCCAAATTTGGAGCTGATTTGACTTGGAAATTCATCAGAACAGACATCAGGCTTTTGGAACAGATTCTTGATCATTTGACCAACCTATAGGTGTCCAAAAAGTAAAAATAGCTGTGAGTTGAGCACATCAAGGGCAAGCTACAGTGCAAGTTTGGACAAAATCTGAGCAGTTAGACATCCTACGTGTAGGATGTCTTCAGCTTTATTTAGGACTCCAAACCAACCTATGAGCACACCACTGTGATCAGCACATCAAGGAGAAGCTGGGGTGAAAATTTCAAGTCATTCTGAGCAAAAAAACATCCCACGCGTAGGATGTCTCAAGGCCATTTTCAGGTCCAAATAAAATTCTGAGCATACCATTGTGTTGCTGGACTCAAGGGGAGTCTCTGGACCAAAGTTTGTTCAGTTCTGAGCATATAGACATCCTACGCGTAGGATGTCTCTAGGCTAGTTTTAGGGTCCAACTGTAATTTTGATCATACAGGAGTGTTCACAGTGTCACAGAGATCCCAAATCTTTTTTCAAAATTGAATTTGGACTCATTTTGACCATTCTAATATGCAATTCACTGTTTTCACCATAACTTTCACAAACGGTATCGGATCGGAAAAGTTTTTATGTCAAAACGTAGCTTGAGAGCGACACTACAGATCTTAGAGCAGAACTTGAACTAAATGTATGCCTATGGCAACCATTTAGTTCAACTTTGAAAAAAACATCGTTTAAGGCCTCAAAATGCATCTGGAAGTCAGGAGTGTCTAAAACCGACAGTTCGAAAGAATTGTGAGAAAACGGTCACGGTTTTGAAGACTGCTAAGTTAGCAGATTGAAATTATCTTTTGGGAAAACCATTGGTCACCCGCTGGAAGGTGCTCAAGGAACAAGTGTGGCCGTCAAAGGTACATCAAGGATTTTTGCATTCATTGTGAAAAAGTTTGCCAGCTAAATAGAATTTTGCAGATTGTGTGCTAAAGTGAACACGGGTTAGCTCGACTCAAGAATCGCTACAAAGGGAGCAGTCGTTGCAGTATAGTGGTAAGTTGCATAACTTATCACAGTGCTTCCACTAGATCGAGGCCTACTAAAAAGCGCTAGGAAAAGCAAGCAGCCAGACAAGACAGTATCAGTCTTGGCAAGCAAGGGAGCTAAGAAGTTCAAGCAGTGCAAACAAAGCCCAATTCAGAAAACTCAGAGATTAAGGCATCCACAAAAGCTGAAGAACCTCAAGCGAAAAAGACCGACACAAGGGTGCTAATAATATTTATTAGCATTGAGGCAAGCAATTAGAGCTATCACTGAACAGGTACAACAAGGGAGTCAAGACGAAAGCAATGGCGTCTCAAAGGAATCAGACTAGTCAGGAAGAAGATTCAAGTACATCCACAGATATTACAAGAGAGCAAATTTGGATCTATCTGATTGGATACTACAAAGGACTGCCATGCTATGAGGATGACAATTGGAATTTTTACATCAAGACAAAGAAAGATACGGTGGAAACTCAGACATCTCAATATGTGGAAGTTGAAACAGCGAAGAATGTACTACACCCACATCCAAATTTCATGGAAGACTGTCTGGGATCAATTTACATGAGGCACGGAAAATACATCGACAATGAGATAGAAATGTTGTACAAGGATCAACTTACAGATATCTACACATATCCTCCAAGTATTTTTCTGTACAAAGCACAAGATGGAAAACAAAAATTTGGTACCCTCTATGGAGATGAAGATGGTCGATACTACAGGGCTGTCACAAGTCATGAAGTTCTTGTAGAAAACAATCATTACTTTATAGCAGAAGCGTTTGGCTCAAGAGGAGAAGACTACATGTCTAAAGGTGGTAATGTATACCATCTCGTCATGGGTTTACCTCTAACTACGCACCGGGAAGAATTGACACCTACAGCTGTCACTACACAAATGAGTGACACACCACATGACACAACAAGGCACAACACAATACACAACATGGAAAGACAGAACACAAGTCTCGTGCACTGCACTAGCACAAGAGGTACCAGCTATGAAGATCGCCCAACTTCAAAAAGAACTAGCTTGGTCTCAAGAGCTACTTAACAAAGCACAAGAAGTCATATCATCAGGCATTAAACAGATGCCAACATCAGATATGAAACCCTCTCGGATGGTGGGAGTTCAAACTTAACAAAGAGACCCTATATCTTCAAGAGCGGGATTAAGAAGTCTAGTTTTACAAGAAGCAGTGTCCTTTTCAAGAGTCCAAGTGGAATTTCAAGAAGCATTGGAAGATGCCGAGCCGGAGGAGAGACCACTGGAAATTCTCAATGCCCAATATAAAAGGTCAGGTCAAGATGTCATTGTGGTCGACAATGACGATAGGCACTATGAAATAGCCGATGTGAAAAATATGGATGGGTTTAGCAATTGTGGGCAACCTGTAAGTCACATACTTGGACCCCGTCCAAAAGCACCATCAAGGGAAACGGAAAACAAAGATTCGGTTCAATCTTCACCCTCGATGCAGAACTCGCCAAAATCAACTCGGAAACATCTCCCTAAGGCTATGCAGAAGCCCCACATCAAAGACCATATACTGATAGAAGAATTAGCATCACAACTGCTAGAAAGCATGGATAGTGATTTGATCTTGTATGCAAGCAATAATGGAAGCTATTTTCAGCTTCTCAAGGACAAGATGATGAAGGATAAAGAGACAAAGCCAGTGGATACACCTAAGTCAGTCGTAATCTACAGGTTCATGCATGCAAAGAAGAGGTCATATCTGTATCTAGATACCACAGGAAACCATTATCAGCAGTATTATGGAAAGCTGCCTCGTCCAAAGGGTGCACATGTTGAGATAACAACATATTGCGACCAATGTGACATTGGTCATTTAGTGAAGGACTGCCCAGTAAATCTCTACATGGAAAAGAAGAAGCAACAAGCCAAAAGCAAAGTTCAGACAGTGACAACAAGGGAACGGAAGAAGGAATCCCCAACAAGATCTCCGAAAAAGAAGCAGATCTTGTCGCAGAGCACAAAAGATAGGCTCAAGACACAGTTGCTTGAAGTCAAGGGTGTCAACGACATTATCATAGTGAATCAGGCATTCAAAAAAGATCAATTGAATCAGCTGATTCAAGATCGTTTAAGGAACCTCAGTGAGGACAAGTCAGAGCATCCACAAGGTGATGAAGATGAAGCTCGTAGTTCAAGGTTCGAGAGCAAAAGAAGCCAAGATTCTGACGATAGTGAGCCAACACAAGAAGAGGTGGCAGAGGTAACAAAAATTCTTAGTGCCAAGTCACAAGTGGAAGACATGCAAATAGAGTCGATGGATGAAGGTGAAAGTCTACCAAATAAATTTTCTATTGTGGACTCTTCATTGGTGATTGAAAAAATCAAAGAGTATGAGAAGCTAAAAGAATATGTAACTGAAGACATACAATGCACAGAAGAACAAGAAATGACTGAGTCCAAGATTGACTACCAAGGACAAGCAATACAGGATATGAATGAATATTTTCAAGAAGAGACTCTACAAAAACCCATGGAACAATGGAAACCAAAGGCCACGGCGACCATTGCATCAGGAGAAGAGAGTAAACCTCAACATCTTGCTACACAAGATTCAAAACATTTCCAAGAAGAAAAGTCACCATTGAATGACCTTCAAGTGTTAGAAGAAGTAAATAGTGACAGAGAGCTTCTGAAATCAAGAATCAAGGCGTCACAATCAGAAAATAGCAATGAACACCAACAAGCAGCTACAGCAGAAGATAGTAAGCACTTGGGACATGCTACAACCAGTCAAATGACAAAGAAGTTCAACATACAAGAGGATGAAAAAGCTTCCAAGGCACAAAAGTCCAAGACAAGTACCAAAAGCAAAGAGGACATCACTTACTTGGCAGCCAACAAGAAGATTAAATTCTCGTTGGATGTGTATGAGAAACTGAAATTCAACTTTACAACAGAGATAGATTGCACTGCCACGACTAATGTCATGTCTTATGGGCTATGGTTACTTCTAGGTAAGCCAGAACTGTATGAAATTCAAGTACAGGTTCCTATATCACATGGAATAGCCGTCACAAGCTTAGGGATTGCAGAAGCTTCCCTTAAACTACGGTCAAAGTTAATCAAAGACAAATTCCTAGTGGTGGATTCATCGAAAATGACTACACATTTGATTTTGTCCAAGAATTGGAAAAAAACATTGGCAGAAGAACCTGGATTTTCAACAATGGTCATCACGACTAGCTCTCAAGAAATCCAGCCTACTACTGCTCCAAGATTATCGGCTTCCGACAAAGGCAAAGCCAAAATGAGCCCACAAATGTCCTACCAACAAAAGCAACCCCTTAAATCAGAGTCTTCAATCCAGCCCCGAAAAGTTCAAGACAGAGCTTCGACATCAACTGACCACATGCTTCCACATGAAAGACAGACTCCAAAGAAAATCTTTCAACCAAAATACCCTACACTGCGAGATCATCGTCGACAAAAATCTTTAAAGGTCTACATCAAAGCTGAAGAAATCAAGGTCAAGGACCCAATATGGGTAAATGAGCCTAGCCGATTGACGAAAGGTAAACACATGGGATGGATAGCCTCCCACTACAGCTTAGCAGAGCAAGGCTATTATGAGGGTCAAAAGAAACTTTGGTTACCAAAACCACAGACCTCGGCTTATGTGGTGGATAAAGGTTTCAAAAAGCGTCCCCAAAAAACAACAAAGCTCATATTTATATCGCCAAAGGAGACCAACCAACAAGGCTCGCCAAAGGGAGGCAGGAAATTTCAAATCCAATTGGCCTTCATACCAACAAAGGACTTCATCGATAAATAATCCCAAAAATGGCACTCTTGTACATCTCAATACGACATCAAAAACATCATGGGAAGTGCCATCTACAATTCTTCAAGCACAAGGTTACTATCAAGGAAATCGAAGAATCTGGCTACCAAAGATGCCAGGTAAACATTCTTCAAGCAAACGACTTCATCTTGAAAATAATCGCAATTTCACGGAAGGCAAAATCAAGGACAATGTCATAGTCAAGGCAAAGGATATCTGCAAAGACACGCTAATCACACGATGCAGATACAAATGGGTGCCAAAAGAACAACAAATAACGAAGAAGATTGAAGTCATATCGAGCTCTCAAGAAATGTCAAGACATGATAGAAAAAGTGTTACGGGGAATGGAGCGAGCCAATCTTCTCAACCAAGAGACCAACAACAACAAAAAGAAATTTTGACAACCAAGGTCACCCAGATATGGCAAAAGAAACCAATATTGCCAGTATGGTCCTTTACAAATCCTCTCTTCGAGGATGGGAGTTTTAAATTTCAAAACCTATTCTTGGTCGAAAGCTCCCGAGAGTAAGTCAAGTCGCCATAAAAATAATGGCATAAGAGTCCAGAGTCGGGCAGCTGAGCCACAAAATGAGCAAGCATTAGACCCAAGCTTCATGTCTTAATATTCTTTGTGGTCTATGAGTCTAGATATTTAGCTCAAGCTGGAGAGTTGAGCATACATAAAGTCATGTCACTCATGCTGGAAGAGGTAAGCATAAGAGTCAAAGTCTACTATTTTAAATGGTGGAGTGGCGGAGTAGTCTAGAAAACACTCACGCACATGAACACAGTGAGGAGAGTGGAAAAAACCTCGTCGACAAAAACCCTTCTTGTGAGTAACGGCAGCTCTTGAAGTCAAATATATATATTTTTGCTTCTCTAGCTACGTTCACTCTTGGAAGCACCCATTCAAACTCCTCTCGCACCGCATATTGTTTCCCATGCATCTATCTGTGCAAGCATATATAATGTCCCATCATTGGACATTTGCATTTGACACGATTTGTGTTCCACCCATGCACTTACACAACAAAATGACGATGAAGAAGTGGTAACATGTTTCATAAGCATTTGCTCAACAACAATGACTCTGACTTCAAGCTACTAACACTTATCCACTGTATATCCAGTAATAGTAGCCATACGGCCATAAGTACTTTAACTCAACAAAACTCGGTTACATCAAACATAAGTACATATAGCCTCACATTTAATGGTGACTAAAGGCATTTTTTTCCCACTGGGTTTTTCCCTCTAGTCCTATCCAGGTTCCAAGACCTTCATTTTGTAATATACGCCACATTTTATTTTTACTATTTTATTTTTCTTATAAAAACACAGAAAAGCAGACCAACGACATCCCTAAACAACTACATGCTCATCATCTATAGGATCCAAGGGGAGCAGCCCAGAAACAATTAAAAAAGGCTTCAAGATTATAGGTACACATGCAGGATGACACCCAAAGAACAAAGAATACAGAGCTGCCAAGATAAATACTTGCTGCAACAACAAACCTCACTCAACCTATTCATGCTACAACAACCAATCAGAGGGGGAGAGCTATGGCTTCAACTACACTACATGTACAAGAAAAAGGTACCTCTACAACATACAAAGCATCTGGTAGAAGCAACTGCAACAACAAAAGCTTCAACCAACACCAAAACATGAAGCACTCGTCAGGGCCACTGCAGACATAGGGTCTTGTCGGGGACGACAAGACTTCGGAGGGGGAGAGTGTTGAAAGGTCAACCTTTCAACAACGCTTCCACAAAGATTCCATGAAGATTCCTCAAAGATTCTCTAAAGATTCCAAATAAAGATGCTGATGAAGTGATGAAGACGAAGATGGATGCTGTAATGTGAAGATACAAGCTCATGGACATCATCGAATATCTCGTTATTATTATTTTGAGCCATTACGGCCACTTTTGTAATGTTTACGGGAACTTCATATTTTAAGTCGGCAATTGTATTTTGGCCACAGATGCTTGTTGGATGAGCAAAGCCAGCTCATGGTGTTGTAATTAAGCTCTATAGAAGCCTAGGGACAAATCAGGTCATTTTGGTCGGACATTAGGTTTTCTAAGGCTTAGTATATAAGCCAAAACCTAAAGCATTGTAAAAAGACTTCTAATAAATCTGATCTTCGGTGTTGTTGGGAGACTGCGAGAGAGTGAGAGAGTGTGTGTGTGTGCTACAGGAGCTATGGTGGTCAGAATCGCAAACGGAGAGCAGCAGTGTGTTGCCCACGAGGAGAGCTACGCGTTGATGCTTACATCACGCGCGCTCGTCTGTGTTTTGGCGGATTCACCCGCGAGCTACTTTTGGAGTTTCGGTGAGTAACTGTTGTCCGTTTTTGCATTTCAGCATATCCACGCGATCAGAGCGAGTAGAGCTACACATTAGGCACTTTAGTTTTCGGAAACGTCGACCTGCAAAAACCGGCCAGACATCCTACGCGTTTCTGTACGGAGGCTATTGAGTAGGTTTTTTTGGTCACGGACCTTAGGGAGAGTGGCCTATTGGTGTTAATAGGATATCCCTCAAGTTTCGTAACGTGTCGAGAACGTCTAATGGGCTTTTGGCTTGCGGTAGCATCATAGGAGACTCTCACATTCACAGAACCGATGGCATGTAGAGTTGATATCTCTGTAGGAAGTAGTCATTAGTCGGTCGAGTAGAGGTTGACACCCTTTGCTTGCTTCCACGCGCTTGCGGGTCGAGCTTCGTCCTCAGTTGACATTATATGTTAGGTGGGTTCTCGCTATGCCGACGTCCGTCGCGGCGTATCCGTCCAACACGGAGTCAATTTGACAGTTTGTAGCCTTTGAGCTGCTTTCTGCTAGTTGAGAGCTTGCCTTAATTGTTTTCATGAAACCATCTAGGTACATTGTGTATAGACCTCATCTATAAGCTACCCGTGGAGTCAAAATCCAGTTCTGGCATGTGGCAAAACCTAGATTATTAACTTGGGACCCCCTTGACCCCTCCCATATGGTCATCTAATGATATGAAAGTGTTGTACTATCTAGAGTCATGCTACAATTCAAGTCTCGTCCAATTCGGTTGAGCTGACAGGCCGCTATGCTCAATTTTGTGTCGTAGGAGTTCGTGCACAACTAGGATTCTATGGCTTTTTCTTGAGCCTAGACCTGCTACCCGACTGTATAGCAATGTTTTTTGATGAGTTTAGAACTTACCCCTCATGTCTCGTGTGAGACGGTGCTATAAATGGGCGACTGTGGACTCCAGAAATCGCGCACGAAGAAGGCAGAAAGCTCTCTCCTCCAAGAGTGACTAGTGGGGATGAGGTGATTTTGGGCTACCTTGGATATCTATACTCGGACTTCCCAAACTATTTTTTCCCAGATTCACCTGTTAGTCCTACTAAGCCATGAAATCTACGTTAGACTCAAAAATTTCTTCAATCGGATTCCGTTAGCTCATTCTGCAAGAATTTGCAAAAGCAGGCCTTGTGGCCTAATTTTAGGCTTCCCGCTTCCATTTGTCGTTTTGAGTGAAAATTTTTCTGCCTGTCCTCCTTGTTCTTCTGATCATCACTGTATCTTTAGTTTCTTCATATGAGCTCATTTGCTATTTATTATTAATTTTTGACCTGTTTATTAAAAGTCAAAGAAAATAATAAAATGCACTAAAAAAGAAAAGTGAAAAATCAATAATTAAGAAAATCCATTGACGAACACTATTTTATTGCTTTTTGGTGGATTTCTCCATTTTTAGCTTCAATATCAAGAAAAATGATAAAAATAAGCAAAAAAACTATTTTTGATGTATTTTCTGATAGCATATATACTACTTACACTCATTGGGGATCAATTAAAATTCCCCCGTGGATGATATTTTTAAGGGAATTATTAGGTAATTTTGCAAAAAATCACACGTTAACATTCAACGTTTTTCTCCCTCTTCAAACACGTCCAACTTTTTCCTCCCTCTTCAAACAATGCCCTTAATTACTGGAGTTCTCTTCCACCCCTCCTAGATGGAGTACTCCGGGATGACTGTGTACATGGGTTGAACAATCGTGTCTATGCATAGCCGTGGTTGGGTCTACCATGCTTTGAAGATCAGTGCAGTTCAAACCAGTATGATGTGCAAGATTTGGATCTTGAGTAATTAACTCAAGGGTTTCCATGGTCGAGGTTTCCTGTTGATTTTTCCCAAAGAGAAATTCTTGTAGTTTGTGTGCTCTTTGCTTTATTGCACCGTCAGGATGCTTTGGCACGCTGATTTTTAGAGCCGTCGATATCAATGATGACGGTCGTTGAGCTTTAACTCGCCACATGTATCTTGGTTTTTCGTTGATGAATTGTTGTGGTTGAGTGTTTTGAGACTTAACTTTCTAATGTTTCATCGGCTTTACAGTTTGTGGAGAAGATAAATGCTCATTTTTCCTCCAAAACCATCTTGTATTAGGTTCCCTGTTCAAAGATGCTTTTCTTTGAGTCTTTAGATCTGGAACTTTCTTCGGTATGGTAGATGATGTCTTGGGCACCGAAATTTGAGACTGCTTGTTCTTGAATTGTGCTTTTGGTACCCAAATTTGCATGACTCCTTGTATGCTACTTGTAGCATTTGCTTGCCTAGAGGATGAAGAAGATTGATTACTTTGTGGTTTCTTTTGTGGGTAACCTCTTTTCCATTCCTCTTTGCTTTGTGCAATTGGAACGATGAGTTGTCCTCCTTTAGGTGATAGCTTGAGTTGGTTGGTGTCCCAATCTGGTACTGCCTTGTACGTTCGCATCCATGAGATTCCAAGAATCATTGTTTCATTCTTGTGTTCATCTGGTAAGCATACAAATTGATGAGGGCATGAACATCCATGTACTATCACATTCAAGTTGACTACTCCCAATGCCGGTGTTGGGTTTTTGTTGCATCCTTTGATAGTGAATATTCTCGATGCTAAAGACTGATTTGTTGCTTTCTTGTACGTGGAATAACTGACTACATTCATTCGAGCTCCAATATCTACCAGTGCATCTGTGTTATGAATGTTAAGTTGTACTTTGATTTGAAGGTCCATTTCATCTAGCAATTCATCATCCGTTGACACTGCATCCTTCTGCAATTCCCATAGTCGTTCATCTAGTTCCAAAGTGTTGATGGGAATAGGTGTTTGTTGATTTTTGAATGCGACTTTCCTTTTGAGTACTCAAAGTCGAGCTTCCTCTTCGGCTTCATCAATAACTTGCTGTTGTTTCATCTTTCTTTGCTTTGTTGCATGCGTCTTTTCTACCAAATCATTGGTTAGTGGCAAAATGTACTTCTTTAAGCGATATCCACTAATCTAGTTAGCCATTGGTTCACCATCTAGAGTGGAGAAATTAACTGCTCCACTTGGAGATACATCTTCAATGATAAACGGTCCGTTTCCCTGTTTCTTGAACTTGGGAATGTGTTGCTTAAGGGAATAGATGAAGACTAGGTCCCCTTTTTTGAAGATTTTTGTGACTAGATGTGAATCAAAAAACTGTTTTTATTTCCGTTTTTGTGCATAAATGTGAGCTATAACTGTTAGCCTTTGCTCATCAAGATTTTCTAAATCTTGAATCCTTTATGACAATTCATGTCTGGTCCACCCAAGATCCTTAGCTAACCTTAGTGTCGGTAATAGAAATTCTATTGGCAGTATGGCATCAAGACCATAAACAAGGTTGAAGGGTGTAGCATTTAAAGCAGTATTGAATAAAACACTATAAGCCCATAGAGCGGCATGTAGATTCATTTCCCAATCATTTCGTCATGAACTAACCACTTTGGTCAATACCAAGCTAAGAATTTTATTCGTGTGCTTAGCTTAGTCCATTTGCTTGTGGATGATAGGGAGCCGATTTGTTATGGATGACCATAAATTTATTCAGCAGATACTCAATTACCTCATTGAGGAAATGAGTTTCCCTATCATTGACAATTTCAATTGGCAGTCCATATCTTGTGAATACATTCTCATACAAGAATGCGACTGTGGTTCTAGCATCATTCTTTTGGGTTGCCTTAGCCTCTACCCACTTGGTCAAATAGTCCGTAGCTACAATGATATATTGAGCTTGAGTTCTATAAGCAGGGGGTTGTATTGGCCCGACAAAAACTGTGTCCCATTTTGCAAAAGCTCTAGCCCCTATCATTGGTCTTAAAGGCATGCTATCTACCCGGGTTGGCATTTTAGCTCGTTGACATGCACCTTCGAACATATTCTTTGGTATCTACAAAAAGTGTAGGACACAATATGCCTTCCATTAGAATTGCTCTAGCGGTGGTTGCACTAGAAAAGTGACCTCCAACTAATCCAGCATGTGCTTTTTCTAGAATGGGTATATATTCGTCTTCATTTGCACAAAGACACAAATGTTGATGCTTTCCTCTTTAGTACAACTAGTTTCCAATAAGAACATAGTCTCTTGCTTCAGTTTCAATTGCTCTTTGGTGGCATTTACTCATATCCTCCAAAAATGTTCTGCTTGATAAGTAAGTAACTAGATAGTTACTCCACTTAGGAACAAGTGAAACTTGAAATAGTGTCACATGAGGTATGGGTGCTTGTTTCTGGCATTGAAGACAATTTTTACAAATGAGCGAACATCACTTCTCATGGTTGGCCAAAGTACTCCAAGTCTCAAGATCCGTTGCATAGTTTGGTCTTTCGCAAAGTGAAGTCCTACTATGGTAATGTGCGCTTGACTTAGGTATTGGGTTTTCTCCTCAGAATTAATGCACAAAAGCAATATACCATCCCAGTATAGCCTTCCAGCTAGTAATTGATACATAGTCAATTCCCCAATTAATCCGGTTGTAATAGGAAGTGGTATTTGAGAATCCACTTAAGCTATGGTCATCAACGAAACCATATCTTCTGACCAACGGGGCATCATTTCCATGGAGAACAGATATGCATTTGGTAGATCATCATCTACCCCTTTTGGTGGTTCTCCTAAAATAATTCTCGATAAATGATCCACTCTTTGGTGTGTGGTGCCCTTATTTACAACTATAGTGAAATGAAATTCCAAAAGAATGATGAACCATCTCACTATTCTTTCTATGTTGCATGGCTTGGTCACCAAGTACAACAAGGCTTGGTGGTCCACAAGAACACAAATTTGTTGGTTAAAAGGTAATATCTATACTTTTTTACGGCATAGATCATTCCTAATCGTTCCCTTTTAGTGGTTGTATAATTCTTTTCTTCCACATTCAAATGTCTCCTACTAGCATATGAAATAGGAAAATCAAATTTTCCATCTCCTAGTTGAGCTAATATACATCCAATGGAAAAATTAGAAGCATCAACATGTATATGGAATATCTTATTCCAATTTGGTGCTTTCAATGTTGGGGTTGAAGTGAGAGCTTGCTTAAGATTGATGAAGGATTATTCACATTCATCAGTCCATACAAAGAGTATAATCAGGCTATACATAGGTTTTGCGATTATAGCATACATGTAAATGAATTGTCTGTAATATCCACAATGTCCCATGAAATCTTGAACCCGTTTGACTGTTGTCGGTCTAGGCAATTTAGTAATAACATGAATTTTATCCATATTTGTCGCTATGCCATTTTTAGACACTATATGTCCAAATTTTTTTCCTTGTCTCCCCATAAATGTGCACTTTCCAGGATTTAAGCAAATACTATAGAGTCTACATTTTTTGAATACCTTTTTGAGGTTTTCAAAATGATCAACTCGCGTTGATGAATGTGCACATACTTCCAAGAAATTTCGAAGATATTATTTAAAATCATGGCTCATCAATCTTTGGTAAGTGGCAGGAGCATTAGTTAACCCAAAAGGCATAACCCTATAGGCAAAAATACCCCATTCAATTGCAAAGGAAGTTTTATGCTGATCTTTGGGATTAACCAAAAGTTGATTGTACTTCGAAAATCCATCTAAAAAGCTCTAAGCTTCTTTTCCTGCAACTTGTTCTAAAACATGCTCGGTGATTAGAAGAGGATAGTTGTCTCTATGGTGGTTGCATTCACTTTTTTGATATTGACACACACTCTTAATTTTCCATTTTTCTTGGGTACCACCATAATTGGAGACACCCAATTTGTGTGTTCAATTTCATTAATGAATTCAGCTTCCTTGAGCTTTTCTATCTCTTCTTTTATCTTTCTGGAAAAGGTTTCATTATAAGTATATGGCCTTTGTCTACTTGGTTTTACATCATGGGTATGGTATGTTGACAAATTTCTAGATCAACACCCTTGAGATCCTTATAAGACCAAGCAAATATATCTCGGTATTCTTTCAGTAAGCTTAACAAAGCCTCCTCTTCTTCTTCGATCAAGTCATTTGCAATGTAGGCAGGTCTAGGCACTTCTTCTGGTTCAGCTAGATCTATCTTCTTTATATTTTCAGGTCCTTCATAGGACTCTCTCTGTTTTCTTAGTTCCCTGACAGGTTGTTCGACTATGATCTTTTGGTCTTGGATAGTATATTTTTGTAATGGGATGGAACACTCATTACGTCTTTACTCTCTTCCTTGGTTGTTTCCATTTTAGTGGTGTACATCTCCTTTAGAGTTTTTTTCAACTCTTGATATTTCTTCTTTTGTTCCACTCGTGTCATGGATGAATCATCATCCTGGTGTTTAGGCTTTGATTGAGTTTCCTTTCTCATTTTCCGTGATGTCTTTGATGTTCCTTGTTTATTGTCTGAAAGATATCTACCCGTGATTTTGTCTTTGACACAATCATGTGCCTCTATCTGCATCAGAAACTGTGTTCTGCTAGAAACTGATGGCATAGGTCTAGGTTTCAAGTTTATGGTGTCTCTTTTTCTTCTATACCATTTATGTCTTCTTGTTTTTTGGTTTGGAAAGTCAAAAAACTTTTCCTCTCCTCCTTTCATGAGTATTTTGGCTCTCACATGTTCTTTTTCCAACCCCAAATCATCAGATGTAGCTGAATGTTCTTCAAACTCGTATGTGGCATCATAATAGAGGTCTGAAAAGACTTGTTAAGCTTTTAGTAAGTCCTTGGGTTCCTGAACTTTATCTTCAATGTAAATGGTCAAAATCATTTGTATAGGAGTTATGTCATAACCATCCTCATTGAAAAATTGAGTAGGCATAGACGTATTCACACACACATCCATTGTTGCCAAAATTGAAGTCTACTCAAATGGCTCAAACAAATGCTTTGGAAAGGGTTCATGTATATATGCTTCATCTGTGCAATCCCTTTCTAAGATACATTCTTCTCGTTTTAAACTCCCGTTTTTTGAGGCTCCACACATCCAAATAGGTGTGTCTTTGTTTAACCAAGACAGAAGCTTTGATTCAACTGAAGAAACTGAGTCAAATTCTTGTATGGGTGTTTTCGTGACATCTCTATAAGTGTGATCTTTCAAATTAACCCTTGTGATTGATCCCACTTGTTTCAACTAATTGTTCCCCAATCCTGAATGAGTTTTACTTGTTGCATGAACGGTCTTCCCAAGATGATTTCATCGTTAAGTGTCTTTCCAAAGTCCACTATTGCAAAAGTATGTTGATAATCAATTCCATACGAACCAACTATCACTTTTTCAAGCAGTCCTAAGGGTCTTTTGATGTGTCCATCAACCAATTGTAATTTCATTTGAGTTTGTATAATGGCCGGTTTTTTCCCATGATTACCATACTGCTTTTGTGGCTATGGCTATGCCTGCCCCACTATCCAATATTGTCATGGTTTCTACATCATTATATCTCACCAAAAGGGTTGTGTTTCCTTCTTCATCTTGTAGTATTCTCCGAGTTTGTTCATTGGCAGGATCAAATCTCTTTGTTATCCAACTCGTGTTTCAATTTTCCAAAAAAATTTGCGATTTGCCCTGTTATCCCCACCTTCTCTAGAGTTTTCTATAAATCATTCCATAAATATGGTCTGACTTTTAACAGTTCTCCCAAGGTAAGAGTACATTGGATGGGTGTAGACATGATTGAATGGATGTTGTCTACCTCTAGGGTCCGTTCCGCTCTCTTTATCTAAGTGGTTTTACACACTATGGATTTGTCTCCGTTGTCTCCTAAGTAAGAGGGTAGTGTTCTCAGAGTCACTGGTTTAGACATTCTTGATGCTTCAGATCCGCAATCCCCATACAAGGATTGGATTTCATTGTCCATATTAGGAGGTAAATGGTCTAACCAAACTTCATCTATAGGAGCTGACTTCAAGGTTATGCTCCCATCATTAATCTCCCTTACTTTTCCCCATAAATGTCCTGGCCAGTCTTCCTCCACAAATAAAATTCCATCTAAAGCGTCTTCACTGTCAGACACTATGAGTTCTGGCTCCTTAGTTTCGAGGTGGGGTTCTACCACCACTTTGGATTTCTCTTTACTGGTTTCTACCACAAGCTCCCTAGGTTTTGCTAGACTCTCAAGCTTGGGTTTTTGTTTTTCTAGCATTTCGTGAGTAATTCTTACCAAATTTTGATAAGCTTCAAGTTTGACTGCTTCCATATCTGGAGAACGATAGTTTTTCTATTTGTTTTCTATGTTTTGGTCTGCTTTAAGTCCCGCTTGGTAAGCTTCCAAGGCTGCATTAATTGGCTAAAAAATTTTGTCTACAAAAATTGATCCTCCCGATTTCATTGTGGTTTCTTTGATTTCACTTTCAGTTTCTTTCACTTTTTCTTGGAATAGATTCTTGGCTTTTTCCTCAATTTCAACCCTTTGTTTTTGTTTTCTCATCTCATACCTTTGACTTCTTCTTTTCTTGGTCTTTTGAGAGGAAATGTTAGTGTTCTTTGATTCATCAAAGAAGTTATGTTTCTTTTTTTAGCATGGGCTCTAGAGATCACCTTAATTGGAACACTCTCCGATGAGTTACTAGGTATCATTTGGACTACATACTGTTTTTCCCTTGTTTAAAGGATTTTTGGACAGTCTTTAGGGAAGTGTCCCCACTTTTTTCAACATTGTGTACAAAAAGCTTCAATTGGCTTAATGTTCTTGTTAGGTTCTGAGTATTCATTTTTCCAACGATCATCTGCACCACAATTATGGCAGTTTCCAATCCTTGGCTTAATCATGGGTCTTATTATAGGAGGTCTAACACCTTGATTAGCTACATAGTATATCGGTGTAAGCTCTAGTGTAGCATAAGTCACAGGTTCTTCCATTTCAGGTGGATGTGAATTATACCACTCCCCTTCTAATGTTACTGTAGATGGACTAGGCTCCACATAAGGTGTAGCATGCACTAGTGCTTGTTCATCTAGGACTCCTTCTAAATGCATGTACTTTACAGGCACTGCATTATGACCAGGATATGGAGGTTGTTGGCCCAACACTGGTTGTGGTCTTTCAATACCCATCGGTGGTCTTTGTATTGGGGCCATATTAGGCTGATATCTGTACATGGGTTGTCCTTGTGGCCTCATGGGCACAAATTGAATATTTCCATCGTAATTTGGTCGATAATAGTACTCACTGATCTCATGGTTGATCCATTTACCCTTGATAGCATATCATTTTTGTGGCCTAATCGGTTGTCCTTGTTGAGGTATCCCTTGCCCTGGTCCCCTCATAGGTGCTTTTTGCATGTTATTCATCATTTTGTTCATCCTTTTGAGCATATCTTCTACGGTTGTTAGTGGTGCTGCAACAACTGTTCCCACTTGTGTTGGTTTTGAGGATGTTGTTGTTTCACTTTGAGTATTCTTAGGGATATCTTCTTCATTGAAAATATCACAATTGTCTCCCAAGTCAATAGCATCTGATACATACTCTTCTAGGGTCATATGTTTCCCAAGTCAATAGCATCTGATACATACTCTTCTAGGGTCATATGTTTCTTGCTATATAGTATAGCATGAAGTTCTTTGTTCAACAATCCTTCTAGAAACAATGACACTAGTCTTTGTTCTACAGGTATTTGGACATCTTGCAATGTATTGTTTTATCCTAGTTGCACAATCCCTAACAGACTCACCTTGTTTCTGTTTGAAGCTATAGATTTGAGCTAACGTATTATGTTTGATCCCAATTTTGGAACATGTAGCTACAAATCCCTGAGCTAATGTATTTAAGTCCATGATTGACCTTGGTGGAATGTTTTGGAACCATGTCAATGCTTTTCCTTCTAATGTCATTCCAAATCCCTCGAATTGAGTGTGGAAATCAAATATGTGTTCTGCTCTTAGCACTTGCTTAAAGCTAGCTAAGTGGTCATATGGATCCCCAGATCCACTGTATTTTCTGACCCATTTTTGAAAATCACCTGGTCTGACGCGTCTTTTTGGTTTGGCTCCAACTCTTCTGGCAATTGGTCTTGTTTTGAGTCCTTCAAACCAATATGTTGGAAATAGTGACTCATGTAGCCCTGGATTGGCTTTAGTGTCACCCGGTTTTCTTCGTGATGAGGTGGGTTTGGTTTTTGTAACATTGCTCCCAAAAGATCTCTCGTGGAGTTCCTCTCTTGGAATAGTTTCTGGTCCTTGGCCCAATATCCAATCTCTTATAGAGTTCCCTTGGTATTTGGTCTATTCTACCTCCTCAAGAATCATCATAACAAAGTTATTGTTTTAATAATCCCTAAATAGGTAAGTTGGTAGATCTGCTAAACCCTTGTCTTTGATTTTGAAGATATAGATGATCTTCATGGGTGTTAACTGCCCTGATCTGACATGAGAATTTCATAAAAGATCCTTGACGTTCCTATCCTCCCAACAATAGACTCTGATCCTAGGATTACCCGTGCTAAGCCATTTCAAATATTTCAGATCAACCTGATCGTATCCCTTGAATTATAAAAATGGTGGACATTCTTTTGCTGCCATATCTAGAATTATGGTATTCACTTATAACCCCCATTTGTCTATCACATCGGGATTTTCAACTTTTAAATACTGAGTCCCGTTCTCATCCATATACATTTTTCCTTGTTTGTTTGCCCTTATTTCCTCTTTAAACTCTATGTCATGGTCATCGATGCGAATGACATACTCTTCATTAGGATCTAGGTAAACCTGAGCTCCATGGCCATTAGTCTTATAAAAGGTGAGTATGTGCTTATATTGCACTGTCGTTCTGATTCCTGAATTAGTCAAATGGGAAGATAATTCAAATGTTGAGTCTGAAAAACTGTGTGAGACTTCTTCAAAGATAGTGTCCAAATGATCACCTTGATTCACAGTGTCTTTGGTAGATACTCTACTAGCGGTCTCTCCAAGTATACCTTGATTTACTAGTATACAACCAGATCTAAGGTTCATATAGACTTGTGAAGCCCTGGATAGAGTACTTACTATCGGATGGACTTGTTATCCGTTTCTTCCACTTGACTTGAATGCAATTCCTGTGAGGATTTTAATTCCTTGTCCGCAACCTGATTCCTATATCAGTTTTAATCAATTTAGCTATTCTTTCACAAAGACTGCACAATTTTTGCTGACTATTGTCACTGGTCTATGTATATCACTTCAATCTAAGCTAAGTGAGTCAGCAATTTAGACTTTCCAAGTTTATTCTTGCAAAGAGCTAAAGAACTAATCTGCAAGCTGAAAACTGAGTGAACATGTACCAATTTGGATTCGATTGAACCTAAACTTGACCAGTGGTCTTGTATTATGTTGTTCTAACATTGTACAAGCTCAAAAGTCCAAAATTTTGTCTCTGGACCCCAATAGTAAATAATCATGATTATTTACTTTTCTCAATTTTTACACTTTTTAGGCTTGTTTGTCCAAGTAATCACCTTGTTGTGGTCTCTAGACAAGTTTGGTTGAGTTTGAACAATATAATGTTTTGCATTATGGTGGATATGGTTGAAAATCAGTCGATCATGAAACTGTAAGTGGTGGCTTATTACATTGAGGGTATGGGCCATGGTGGCTCTGTTCACTAGCTTTTGTAAGAATTATGGTACCACGTAACATCCCTTCTATATGTTATATGTGTTTAGGGGAATAACACTTATACTAACTTCCTTACATGTGGTTTCAGCTCTGTCTAGGGAGGAGTAGAACTTACTTACTAACATCCTTTTATGTTACAGGTGACTCTAAAGTATAGATTGACTGCATGTATGAGCACTGTCATTGATCCTAAAAAAATCACGAAAATTAATGCCAAACTCTGTAAAGTCAAGAAACAGGTATATGTGGCCCACTTTGAGGCCAAATTGCTTCATATAACTCGTCTTCGACCTTATCTCATGAGAGCTTGAAAGACAAAAGGAGCTCTAAATGGTGTTTTTCCCTGTGTAAATGAAACCATCTTTGAATAATTGTGTAGCTTCACCTTTCTTATTATTTATCTTTGAAAGAAATTTATTTGGGTGATATCTATAACATGTGGGATACCCATGCATCACCTGCATACGATGCCGATGCTAACTCTAAGTTGTGTGTTGTTTCCATGGGTGAAAGTGAGGTTTACCTTCTCAACTATGGTTTTCAAAGTTCCTTGGATTGAAGATGGTGGATTTATATATCTTCAGGCTCTTAACTCTCTTTTACTTGTGTATAAAGTCCGTTATGTACTATGAATGGGAATTATACCACCTTTGTATTGACATAGTTTCTAGTGTCTTTTGTAATTTGAAAGGATTCTTTGGTGTTTATGTTATATTGTTACTAGAACACACTCAAGGAAAGCCCAAGACTTAAGAGGCAATAAGGAAACATGTCAAGCACCTACCCATCCTTCCCTCATGGTGTGTGCGAATCCTATCGAATGGCCTTTACGGAGATCCAATGAGAATTTAGATGCATTTAATAAATCAAATAAGCTCTCTCTCTCAAAAGGGGAAAGAAGGACACTTGTCCTAATGCTACCCCTATTGCTTGAAATGATTATAGCCTGTGAGGATTGGCCAAGCTTGGCAAGGGCCATTAGTGATCAAGCATGAGTAACGAGAGAGAGGGGTCGACCTAGGCAAAGAGGGGACTCATTTTGCTCACACTCACACACTATCTCATTGTGTTGAGCAAGAACTCCATCTCCTTCTCCAAGCTTGAGAAGTAGAGAGCCTACACCAACATCTCTTGGCTATGGAATGCAAATCCAAATGAGAGTCAAGCTTCAATGGCATGCTCATCTTCTCTACCATCTATATTACTATGCTAAGCTAAGCTCCAAGAGTAATGTTTGGTGAGGAAAGTACTTCTTTCTTTTATGCTACTTCTTCTTCCTCTTCCCTTCCCTCTTCTTGCTAGCTCTCTCCACCTTTGCAGGTGTTTGAGGTCTTGGGATTGAGGCCGGGGACACGTTAATGTTTTTGCAAGGTAGTTACAAGCATAAATTTGGTGCATGATGTTTACCATCTTCATTGTATCAAACAAGGTCTCAAGGAACACAACGCACGTATTGTACCAAGTCTCTCTTCATGGGAGAATCTATAATACAAAAGCCTTTTGGAGGGGGGTAGGCTCCAAGTAAATCCGGTCCTCAACTGTTGTCAATTTCTGTAATTCTCTCTCTCTCTCTCTCTTATATAAGTATTATTCATGCCAAACTAACTAGGTATAATATTCATTTTGCTACCTTTAATCAAGTGCTCTCCTTGTTCTCTTAAGGAAATGCTCACTATTGCTACTTTTATTCTACTACAATCAATGTTATAGCCATAATCTGTTACATTGCTATCAAAGATATTGGTTTCTCATTTATTGCCTAAGAAGAGGGGTCCTTAAGTTGTCCATGAAAGGTTGGACCTGTTCATTGCAATAGGGTAAGTGGGATAGGGATTTATTATCTCGATTGGAAAGAACTTAGTTTGAAGTACACCGTTGGGAGCTTATAGACTTAATAATGGAGTCTTTCGGGGTTTGCCTTTGGCAAAACCATTATTGAGCTACTAGCAAGCTCAATAGGAACCATAATCAACCGAGAAATGTTAGACCCTCCCCACTACTCTTTGCAATCAATAGTCTCTAAACCATGGGTGTGGCTATTCGAGAGCTAATTTTCAAAAGTAAAGAAGAGTAGCAACTAAGTTTTGAGTTGCCAAAGAAGAAAGTAGCATAAGTATAAATTTAGTTAGCATGGTTGACAATAATAGAGAGAGTAGAATGAATATTGACAACTTTATTTTGTAGATGAAGGTGCTACTAATGATGCCCCCATGTTTGTGAACTATCTTGTTACTAGGTTGCCACAAGCTATGGGCAACCCTGTCTTGCAAGCCGAAGTTAACCAACAACTTTGTAAACTCTCCAAGAGGAGAGAGAGCTTAGTAAGCCTCTTGTAGAGACTTCAAAAAGAAGACTCTCTCCGGTGCAAGAAGAGGAGGAACCCTATGAAAGAGAAAGAAGTGAATCTCCAAATTCTTTGGAGGATGTAGCTCCATGAAGGCGGTGGTCTCAATGATCCCCAACTCCACGCAAGAGGAAAAGATCATCATATATTCCTTCTCCTCATCATTTGGAGAGGGAAGAGAGGAATCAAAAGAAGAAAAAGGTGAGAAAAAGGTCACCCTCTTCTCCATCTTCATCATCTTCCCACTCTTCTAATGAAAGCTATGGTTTTTCTCCTGGAGAATACAAGAGGGGAGGACATCAAAAATCCTATGCTACTTGAAAAATGTCCTAAAAGCTTAAGAAGTTCAAGAAGGGAGGAAAGAGCATCTCTTTTTTCACCTACGATGGCACCTTTGGTGCTACGGGAAAAGTCTTGGAGATGAGGGCTTCATGAAGTCCTCCAAGCTACTTCATGTAGCTATGCATTTTCAAAAGTCTACCCGACAATGGTGGGCTAGTCTACAAGGTAACGGTGGTGAAGCTCCCAAGACATGGAAAACTCTACGACTTTCCATAATGAAGCACTTTCTCACCAAAGACAAAGTGCTTACCGAATGGCGAAGTTTGAAGCTAACTCCCAATGAGTGGACAAGTTTTTGGATTTACATCTCAAAGCTACCGTCTACCAAAAGATAGACTTTGTCAAACAAAAGCAACAACTTTTTGTAGGACTACCTGAAGATATGACCGAGTATGTCAACTCTCAAAGGCCTAGGACCATCACTGAAGTGGTTCACCATACTATGGTTGCTTCATGAATCAGTTTCCAACAAGGGGATAAAACAAATTTTAAGCCCATGGAAATCAAAGACCGAAATGAACCTAGAGGGAAGAACAATACTCAAAATTCTTCCCAAGGCAATTCTAGCAACAAAAACAACAACGAAACCAAGGAGAAAGGAGTTTACAAAGGTAAAAACAAACTCTCTCCTGAAGAGTTAAAAGCTTTTCACAAAGACCATAAATGCTTCAAGTGTGGGGATCAAGGACATGGCTATCGTTCTTGCCCCAAAAGAAATTCACGCAATGAGACTCCTAGAGCTTCCATGGTCAAAACTCCAAAAGAGGATACTCAACTTACAAAGGATCATCCCCTTTCTATGCTTGGAGAAAGGTGAGGGATCATGATGCCTTTATCCTTTTTGACCCTGGCTCTACTCACACCTTCATATCAACGGAGTTGGCCACTAATCTGGGCATGCAAGCTTTTGAGATGGGAGATATTATGACTACCGATGGAGATTTCAAGGGACAACAACCCTCCATTACTCCCTTGATTGGTAAATCGAGACTTCATGTCCAAAGCTACATTGACAAAGAGGACTTTTTCATCTCCCCTCTCCAACATGAGGATCCTAGGGGCACCATGGTTCAACCCCATGACTACCAATATGAAGTTCCCTGAAAGGAGAATTTATTTCACCTACAAGGAAAAGAATATGTACATAGATGCTAATGATATACGTCGTATTATACCTCTTGTAAATTCACTTGATTTTGATAAGTCAATGAAAAGCTCAACTTCCACGTACATGACATTAGTCAAAGAGTTTATAAAAATGATCCTCATGTTTTACCAAATCAAAGTGGTAGGAATCAAGAGGAATTAGAGTCGTCTTATTTCCTAAATAGATTTCAAGATGTTGACATCCCTGGAGAGTTACCTCCAAAACGAGGGGATGATGACCATAAGATAGAGCTTCTACCTGGGAGCTCACCGCCTAATAAGACGCATTATAGAGTTTCTCAAGCTCAACAAGAGGAGATTATGAGGCAAGTGCATGAATTGGTAGACAATGAGATGGTAAGGCTTAGTTCCTCTCCCTTTGTTCACCCATCCTATTAGTGCAAAAGAAAGACGGTACATACTGTATGTGTGTTGACTATAGAGAACTAAATTGGATTACTATCAAGAATAGATTTTGCATATCACGAGTAGAATATCTATTTGATAAGCTACAAGTCTCTACCTACTTCAGTAGGATTGACCTTAAAAGTGGCTATCATCAAACAAGGACAGTGAATGAAGATATTGTAAAGACCACTTTCCGCACAATATTTGGTCTTTATGAATATCTTGTCATACCTTTTGGCTTGACAAATGCTCTGGCCATGTTCAATCGCCTAATGGAGAAAATTTTTAGACCCCGCCACCGTAAGTTTATTGGAGTGTTCTTTGATGATACCATCATCTACTCCAATTCTCTCGAGGAACATAAGCAACATCTTCAGGTAATCTTTCAAGCTTTGAGGGAGAATAAACTTTTCATTAATCAAAAGAAGAGTGAATTTTTCCTTCAAGAGATTCAATACTTAGGTCACATTATCTCTCAAGATGGTATCCGTATGAATCCAACAAAGCTAGAGGCAATTAAAGGATGGCCTAACCGAAGTAATCTACATGAGCTACTAAGCTTTATTGGTATGTGTGGATACTATAGATGCTTCATAGAAAAATTCTCGCAAATAAAAGGATCATTACATAAATCAATAAAGAAGAAAGTTAAGTATACATGGACTACAAAAGAGAAAAATTCTTTTGACAAGCTCAAAGAAAACCTTACCTCTCAACTTGTGCTTATACTGTCGAATCTCTAAAAACCATTTGAGGTCCAATGTGATGCTTGTGGAGATTGTGTTGGAGCAGTTTTGCTTCAAGAAGGGCATGCCATAGCATATGAGATTCGAAGACTCAATTCCGACGAGTGCGTGTTGGGCATATACAAAAAGGAGCTACTAGCTGTTCTCCATGCCCTTGACACATGGAAACATTATCTTTTGGGACTCCATTCATCCTACAAATGGATCACCAAAGTCTTAAGTACTTCATGATGCAAACCAAGCTTTCTGACAAACAAATGAGGTGGGAAAACTTTCTTTCACAATTTAATTTTCATACTGCTCATATTGCTGGCAAACACAATCAAGTGGTTGATGCACGTCAACCAAAAGTAAATGTAGTGTCTATAGCAACTCACAATGATCTATCTTCTATGATAGATGAGTATGTTACTAACCTTGATTTCAAGGATATAATGTTAGCCATCACCTTAGGGAAGAAAGAAGAATCGTTCACCTTGTAGGATGGTTATCTTCTCCATGAAAATAGGCTATGTGTTACTAACTCCCTTCATGCTCCTCCCTATGCATATCATAGATGGATTCAACCCAATCTTTGAGGAGTAGAGACGTATTTCTATTGGCCTACTATGAAAGTAGACATACAAGAGTATGTCTCAAAATGCATGGTATTCCAAAAGACCAAGTATGATAGAGGGAAGCAACCTAGATTACTCCAGCCACTGTCAATTCCTAATTCACAATGGGAGAGTATATCCATGGGTTTTATCATTGAATTACCCAAGTCTGTCCATGAGAATACGGGACTATGGACAATAGTTGATACGTTTAGCAAACAAGCACATTTTAAACCTGTAAAAAAGACTATTCAGGCACATCAAACGGCAACCCTCTTCATATATAGATTTTCAAACACCATGGCTTGCCAACATCCATAGTGTCAGATAGAGATCTACAAATGACCAGTAATTTCTAGAAGGGTCTCTTTGCGAATCTAGGTACAAAGCTAAATTTCTCTTCGGCGTCCAATGTGATGCTTGTGGTGATTGCCTTGGAGCAGTTTTGCTTCAATAAAGGTATGCCATAGCATATGAGAGCGGAAGGCTCAATATGGATGAACGGGTCTTAGGCATTTATGAGAAAGAGCTTTTAGCTGTTCTACATGCCCTAAACACATGGAAGCACTATTTATTTAGGGACTCCATTCATTTAATGAACATATCATCAAAGCCTCAAGTACTTCATGGCTATTCGAAAAAAAAATGAGGTGTCAAATTTTATTTTGCAATTTAATTTTTATATTGCTCACATTGCTGGTAAGCACAATCAAGTGGCTGATGCACTTTCACGATGACCAAAAGTTAACGCGGTGTCTATAGCAACTCTCAATGATCTATCTTCTATGATAGATGAGTATGCTACTGACCCTGACTTAAGAGACATAATGTCCATTACCTTGCAAGATGGTTATCTTCTCCATGGAAATAGGCTATGTGTTACCCACTCCCTTCATGAGAAAGCTATGTATAAATCTCATGCTCCTCCCTATGCGGGGCATAGAGGCATTCAACCTACTCTCCAAGGAGTAGAAACGTACTTCTATTGGCCTACCATGAAAGTGGACATACAAGAGTATGTTTCAAAATGTGTGGCATGCCAAAAGACCAACTATGATAGAGGGAAGCAACCTGGCTTACTCCAGCCATTGCCTATCCAAAATTCACCATGGGAGAGTATATCCATGAATTTTATCCTTGGACTACCCAAGTCTATACATGGGAATATGGACAATAGTTGACAGGTTTAGCAAGCAAGCACACTTTATTCCTGCCAAAAATACTATTAAGGCACACCAAATGGAAACTCTCTTCATATCGCAGATTTTCAAACACCATGAATTTCCAACATCCATCGTGTCAGATAGAGATCCTAGAATGACCAGTAATAATTAGAAAGGTCTATTTGAAAATCTAGGAACAAGATTGAATTTCTCTTCGGCCTATCACCCACAAACATATGGCCAAAGTGAGATTGCCAATCTTAAGGTACTCGATCTACTAAAGACTTATGTTATCGAGGTAGATCAATGCTCACAATGGGAAAAGAACTTACCTCTTGTAGAGTATGGGTACAATAATACTGTACATACTTCTACGGGAAAAGAACCTTTTGAAATCATTAAGGGAAGACCTAAAAGTCCCTTGCTACTTAAAGTACATGGGAAGATCTTCATTGCCATTGAGTACAGCCGTGACCTACAAGAATCTTTTCAAAAGATTAAGGAGGCTATATCCATCTCACAACAAAGGAAAAAATTTGCTTCTAACAAGCACAGAAGGGCCTTAACATTCAAAGAAAACGATTGGGTCTTACTTAAGTTTCCCTAGGCTCTCGATTAAGGCAAACGACGAGCAAAAATCCTACAGGCCATCAAACATATTATGCTAAACTAGCAAAAGATACTATGGTCCTTTTCAAATCTTGAAGCCCATCAATGATATGGCTTATCAACTCAAGTTGCCGAGCCATTGGCTCATACACAATTCTTTTCGTGTGAGCAAAAATCCTACGGGCCATCAAACATATTATGCTAAACTAGCAAAAGATACTATGGTCCTTTTCAAATCTTGAAGCCCATCAATGAGATGGCTTATCAACTCAAGTTTTCGAGCCATTGGATCATACACAATTCTTTTCGTGTGAGACTACTTAAGCCCTACAAAGGAGAGCCACCAAGTGAGCCAATTATTGAAGACTTTCCCAAAATCAAAGACCAAGAAGAGGTGCTACAACCCAAAGCTATCCTTCAGCATGAAGACAAGGTACTACAACATGGTAATATTATCCGACGTTATCTTATTAAGTTCATAAATTATCCTTTTGAAGATGCTAGATGGATGCAAGGAATACAGATCAAGGATAGTATGAACCTTGTCAATGCTTACAATGCTACATTAGAGTAAGCAAATGTACAAATTTCTTTTGAATGACCAATGTTTTTGTCTTATAAGACTAGTTCTTTGTTTATTGTGCACAAATTTTAATAGTATGCATGCTTAGAATCATGATTGTGATGACGACGTCTCTCAAACACCAAGTAGAATATGTCACTCTACTTGGGAGAATGAAATGGACTAAAGAGCAGACATGCTTGCGGTAGCTATGTCTCCCAAGCACCAAATGGATTAGTCAACTTGGAAAGATGTCGTAGGGTAAAAAGGGATCCTCTACCTGCTAAGAAAAATTGACTAATGACTAAGGCTTTATCTCTTCTACCTCATAGTCGAGATTGAATATGATTTCAAGAGAGAGGTAATGTCATAAAATCTAATATCTAACCAACCCAAATGATTTTCTCATATAAAATTCATCATTTAATGTGGGAGAATAAACGAGAACAAGGTTAGAATATAGACATGTGCTTACATGTCTATCTCACAAATGGTAAAGAGGTCCAAATGAGAGATGGTCTGTCAAAGAGCAAGGCTAGCCAATGGAGCTTAAAAGACCTTAGGGTTAGCTTCATTAAAGACCTCCAAAGGTTAGTGTTAGTAGGTAAGATAAAGCTAAGCTTGAGGTGATAACCAGCCCAAGCTTGAGGTGCTTGTCGTGCTTGATGACTAAGGTGCTTGTTGTGCTTGTTGACTAAGATGCTTGAGGTGCTTGTTGTGCTTGCCAAGTAGGGAGCTTGAGGTTCTTGTGGGAACACTATCCAAGCTTGAGGTGCTTTGTCATGCTTGTTGACTAAGGTACTTGAGGATAAGGTGTTCAAAAGTCAAATCCCATCCCTACAAGAGAGGAGGGGGCGAGCCCTAAAGCTAGGGGGATGAGAGAGAACACACACACACCCTCACACAAGGCAAGCTTGGTACAAAGAAAGCAAATGGGAAACTTTTTAAGCTCCTCTTCATGCTGCCCTCATGGTGTGCCTAAATCCTATTGGTTGGCCTACCAAGTGTCCAAGGGTCCAATGGTAAATTAGTTAATTTAATTAACCATTTTTGCAATTATAAGTCCTCTATCTCAAAGGGGAAAGGGGGACACTTGTCCCAAGACTACCCTTGTTATGCATCCTACATGTGATTGGCCAGGCTTGTAGGGGTCCAATGAGATTCAAGAATGAGCTACAAGGGGGGGTCTCAAAGCAAGAAGGGGGCTAGCTTGGGGGGTATACTCTCCCACACACACTCACACACACTCTCATTGTGTGAAGTGCAAAGTGCAAGAGCTCCATCTCCTTCTCCAAGCTAGTAGAGAAGTTGAGAGCCTACACCAACACTCTTGGCTTTGGAATGCAAATCCAATCAAGACCCATGCTTCAATGCTTAAGCTTTCCATCTTCTTCATCTTCATTACTATGCTATTATGTATGCTAGCAAGAAGAGTGACGATAAGTGAGGAACTACTTCTTTTTGCTACGGAATGTTTATTCTTTGTCTTCCCTACCCTCATTCCCTTCTAGCTCTCTCCACCTTCGAAGGTGTTTGAGGCTTTGGGACTGAGGCTTGGGATAGTTAATGCTCTTTGCAAAGTTTACGTTATGCTTGTGATGCATGAAGCTTTCCATCTTCATTGCATCACCTAGGTCACAAGGAACATTGTACCAAGTCTCTCTTGATGGGAGAATCTATAATACAAATGCCTATTGGAAGGGGGACCGGCTCCACATAAATCTGGTCCTCAACTCTTGTCATGTTCTGTAAACTCTCTCTCTTGCAAAAGTATTGTTCATGCCAAGTTAACTAAGTACTATCTTTATGTTGCTACCATTAATTAAGTTCACCCTCTATGCTCTCAAAGTAATCTCACAAAAATGCTTTTCCTAAGTTTCCTAATTCCGCTACTCTCAAATTTCTTAGGCCATTTCCATTACACAAGGCACCTTAATGGTCACCATAGTAGACATAGGAACTTTGATTCAATTAGAGGGCACCCTATGGACTTAGGGCCATAGGGTGCCAGTGTAGAGGCTCTAGAGGGGCATTTAGGCCATTGAAGGGCTACTACTTTGGCACCCTATGATCCTAGGGCCATAGGGTGGCCTAGGTGCCCTTGTGGAACCATTTTGTTGACACCCTTTGGACCTAGGGCCACAGGGTTCCTCAATAACATAGAGGGAACTCTATGGCCCTAGGTCTCTATGGGTGTATTTATATCCATCTTGTCTAAGTATATGTTGGTATTTTGACAAAAAATGACTCTACTCATAATTGAAAATGTCAAAGCTAGTTGATGCAACATGATCAACACCAAGTTCATGATATCTTGATTTTTACTTACCAAATGGTAGAATTGATGAGAGAGTCCACTTGTTCTTTCCAGATAAAGAGCAATTGCCATTCAAAGACTCTGGGATTGTTAATGAGATAAAGAAAGATTGTTCAAATCTTGACATGTCTCCATTGCTTAGAGTAAAGCTACTCAATGGTGATTCCTACTTGCTGGAGCATGTGGCCTTTGCTCAATACTTGGTGAACTTTGATTGTGATGGAGTGACAATGTCAAAAGCAGGATGGGTAGAGCTTAATGAGGACACTCCAAGCGATAACTTTGTAGACTTATATATTGAGGGATTTAAGAAATTCCCTTAGTATTTAAGTAAATTGAGTAGCACAAATAATAATAAGAAGCAAAAAAATGAAGACACAGGTAAAGAAAGCCAAGCTAAGACTCTGAAGGAGAGTGAGCTAGACTCCCTCAATTGGAGACAACAATAGAAATGTGGCCCAAGAAAACATTTCAATCATACCCTTATAAACTGAAGAATCAGGAGATACTTTTGGACTTACATTCCCCATAGTTGAAACCCCCTTAGTGGCAGTGGTCATGGACTTGGTCTCCATAGCTACGTTGGACTCTATTGTACAACCCAAAGAAAAAGATCTTGATAAAGAAGTTACCAAAACTTCTAAGAGCTGGTTAGATGGACGCGTTCGAATTGCACACTATTTTTAATTTGGGGTACAATCTACCAAATTGATCCCAATTGATCAATGAAACCTTGCATCAGATGGCTACAAATGCAGCCCATTGTTACATGTGTGTGTGAGATACCTTTTGAGACAGTTTGCAGGGCACTCTAGCCAATGCAACAAACCTAATGCCATATAATCTAATTACAAAATTTTTCCTCCAAACAGCTAAAGTGCAAGGAGACAAGCTAGCAACATAGCGCTATTGGTTTCTCTTTAGTCAACATTCCACGATAGCATCTAGAGCTTCTTTTGTGTAACAAGAGCACTAAGTACGCTTCTAGGAAAGAGTTTTACAAGTTTAGAACCACAAAGATAATGGTAGATGCTCCCAAAGAGGTTTTTATTTGAATATCCAAAATGGACAACATAGATTGAATAATAGTAATGAAGCACCAACCTTATGTGGAGGTCTTAAAGCATGCCCATGTGTTTAGTGGCTTGCCTATTATAAATCAACAAAACCCAAGGCAAGAGTTTCTATTGATCATTCGAGTCAAGCACCTTGGGATCTAAGTTCCACTTACTTGTGCTCATTTTCTTTACAAATATGTAATGAGATAAAGTTAATCTCACTTTTTTCTTTTGAAGGCCTTTGTAAATGTGGCAAACATCATGTTCAACCATAAATCATTTGCCAATAAAGAAGCACACATGGTCATGTATGATGATGAAATCTACGACCACTCGATAATTATCTTGGAGAAGCATCAGACATTGTTAGGAAATATGATGTAGCTAAGTAGATAATCGAGTAGATTACTTAATGGAGAGATAATTTTCACACACAAGAGATTAGAGAGAGAGAGAGAGAGAGAGAGAGAGAGAGAGAGAGAGAGAGAGTACACACAATATACGTGGATCACCCAATCTAGGCTACATCCACAGAAAAGCAGCCACTTAATGGCTTAAGTACTTCAAACAAGAAGTAGGCTACAAAGGGATTATACCCTTGATAGAGCTCCCGCCTTGCTTCACTCTCACCACCTCACAACAACTTCACAATGCACCAAAATGCTTCACAATCCATTTTTGTGTGTAGAAGAGGCCTCCTTTTATACGCCAAAAGGGCTGCCCCCTCTCATGAGAGGCAACCATGTGTAGTCGCCCTTGTGTAGAGAAGTCCAAATCGGACCCTCCAATCCACCCATGTGTGGCCGCCCTTGAGAAGACAAGTCCACTTTTGAATTCGGCCATCGGCCACCGGTCACTGGCCATTGACTTCCGACCACCAGCCACCAACCATTGACTACTGGCCACTGGCCAACCAATCGGTCGTTTTTTGACCACTTTGCGGCCGCCGTCCGACCATAATATTTTGGTGAAAAGGAATATTGCGGCGGGCATGAAAATTTTGGTTTTCGACGAGTGATTTTTATTCACGCACGATGGCTTCTCCTCAGAATGGGGGCCTTACAATGTGCGTTTTTAAAACAAAAAATTACAAGGGGAAATCAGGCTCCATACTTAACATGCATCACCTGCTCATGGGCGACAACCGAGCATAACAACCTTTAGATTCCACAAGGTTTAGAAAATAATGATGTGAATCTACTACAACAAGAGCTGATAGAAGAGAAGATTTTTTTAGTGAAGCAACCACATCAAGCACACATGCTCGACCTCCCTGCATGTGCAATGAACTGAAAGCAGACCTAGTTTTTTGTGGCTTAAATGTTGATGGTTTTAAAGAGCTAGATCCATTAACAACAATTAATTCATGGAAAGAACATAAATCTCATTATAACATCACGGATGAGACCTACAAATCTCTCTTTAACGAGCTGTACTCAATGGCTAAATCTTCTGCTACAAAAAGAAAAGGAGAAAGAGCCACTTCTAGAGATCACCAAGGAATATGTGCAGTGGATCATTGCACAAAATAATGACACTTCCAATTTTCGATTTATTTTACTATGAAAGTCAAGTGCATTGGAAAGAATTTGGAAGGCATTGAGTTCCTCCGCAGTGTTGGTGTATGTATCATAGATACAACACACAAAAGTCATACATCTAGTGGTTGGAGTGCTATCCAATTTGGTAAAGTAATTCGTGGAGTACGTGAGCTTAGTCCAGGAACAACATGCTGCTTCCCTAGAGAAGGCAATTTTTTAGAATGCTAGATGGTATGAAATGAACGTTCTACCTTTTAGCTCCTTAATGGCATCAGAGATCGACCAAACATGTGCTCTTTGCAAATTAGTTTTTGGGGCTTGGGCATTCTTTCGTCAAGGAGAGCAATACACCAACTACTTTAGTGTTAAAGAGTCACTGTTGGAAACAACGAATACTCTCTGCATCAAATGGAAATGAGTATGATGATGTGACCACATCCAAATTTTTTCTTATGTGTCATGTAATCAAATGCATCTTTGTCAAAGATGATGATCAAGTAATAGACATAGTCATTAGGCTATGGCACTGAAGAGACAACACTACAACGGAGAAAGGTGATATCAATTGCTTGTACTAGTGATCAAATGACACAATTGGAAGCTCTTTGCCACTCCACATTGGATGAAGACCTTGATCTTAGAAGGTGGGCAAGTGTGGAAACCGCAAAGAAAGTCAATGCCAAGGAGTCAGAGGAAGAAGAAATTGAAGAACCATTGGATGCAATTGTTGATTCCATTCTAGAACGTCTAAAGGAAACATGTTAAGCTGGACACCCATGATATTACAGCCTTGATGTTTAGATTATTACTTTTTTCACCTTGTTTTATTTTTCCCATCTCAAATCCACTATAGATGTAGCAGGCGAGAAAAGTTCCTTAGGAACTACCAATGGCGGGAACATTTCCTTAGGAATTACCAAGCGATAACTTTTAGAAGTATCCGATGGGTAGTAGTATTTGATGTAGTAACTCTACAAAATCCTATAGATAGGACCCATTAGATATTCTACGTGGTTGGTTGGTCATTCTACGTGTATGGTTGTGGGTTGATTGTCATGTACTATTGTTAGCTTCTTTACTTATCTCTGAAGTTCTTGTACTAATCCTGGGAAGCTTCTGGGCTTGGAGCCATTTGTACTCTAATGCTTAGCTTGTACTTTTTGTGTTATGTATACTGATATGTATATACATGATCAATTCTAGTGTTCGAGTCTTTAGTCTTTCCAATTCAGTACTCTTTCTTAGTTCAGCTCTCTGTTCTAGTCCAGTACTTCGATTCCAGTTGTCTGATCTGATATGCACCATCTGAATTCCCTGAACTAACAACTAGCTCTCAACTCCAACACTAAAATAGCTACCTAAAGAGACCAGCTCATTCCATTTTGACAATCACGGTGGCTAAAGCTGAAGTTCTCTTTGACCGGCAAACTCTCTCCGCGTTGGTGCTCTAAGCTGTAGTCATGCCGCCTAGAGTTATGCGTGGCCGAAAGCCAACGACCAGGTTTTGTGATAAATCAGATTGGGTCAATGCCATTCCTAAAGAATTGGAGCAAGACTCTAACATAGAACCAAAGATTGGGAATGAAATTGGCACTCCTCTTGAGCATGGTATTGCTCAAGAGGCAATCAACTCTTAGCACTCCAGTCTTCCAAGCAATGACGTGCTGAACGTGAGCAACACCGAACTAGGTCTCAAGGTTCTAGGTCTGCAAATAAGAACACCAAAAGTAAGGGAACCAAGGAACTCACAGTAGAACATAGAAGAATCCAATAGTAGATAATGGTATTGGTACTGAGTTTGAGACTCAAAAAAATGGTCATTGGGAAATTGATATTGATTGTTATCATAAACCATAATCCAAACAGCTCTTTCTTGCCCTTTTCTTCCTTTGTTTCCTCTCTTCTTGTTCGGAGTAACAAGGAGAAGGACTCTAGGTTGAACGTTTCCTCTTGGGAGGAGCTGGCGATTGTCTAGACCGTCATCTTCGTGGAGCCATATCTTCAAAGGAACTTAATGTGTCATTACTTTTTTGCTCTTTGGATTCCTCATCTCGTATGGGATAGAGTCTTCTTTTGGGGGTCTCTTCAAGAGGCTTCCTAGCTCTCTCCTCTTGAAGAGGAAGGGTAATCCCATAAGCATGAATTTATTGAGTAACTTCCGCTTGCAAAGCAGGGTTGCCCATAGCTTGCTGCAACCTAGTAGCAAGATAATTGAAAAACATGGGGGCATCATCATTAGCACCTTCATGTGCAAAATCAAAGTTATCAATGTTCATTATACTCTCTTGGTTATTGTTAGCCATGTTAACAAAATTTGAGTACTTGCTTAGTGTATGATTTGGCAATTCAATACCTTAGTTGCTACTCCTCTTAGCCTTTGAAAATCGACACTTAAGTATCTACACCCACGGCTCAAAGTGGTTAATTATAGAGAGTAGTGGAGTGGGTCTAATATTGGAGAATTGCCAAGGGCTAGCTCCTTTTGGACTTTTTATGGATGAATAATGGTAAAGCCATAGGAAAGTCTAAAAAGACCCCATTAGTAAGTCCAAAGCTCCGGAGCTGTGCACCATATCCCACATAGTGGACTCAACAAAACCGATAATAGATCCCAGTCCTAGTTACCCTACTACAATTAACAAAATCAACCATTTATATGCTACTTAAGGATCTCTCTTCTTAGGCAAGAAAAGAGAAACTAAATGCTCTGATACCAATGTAATGGAAATGGCCTATTAAGTTTTAGAGTAGAGAAAATAGAGAAAGTACTTTTGTGAAACTACTTTATGAGCATAGAGGGTGAACTTAATTGATGGTAGAAACATAAACATAGCATTTAGTTAACTTGGCATGAACAATAATTTTTCAAGAGAGAGAGAGTTTAGAGAACATGGCAACAATTGAGGACCGGATTTATGTGGAGCTGGCGGTCCCCCCTCCAATAGGCATTTGTAGTATAGGTTCTCCCATTAAGAGAGACCTGGTACAATACAATCTTTGTGTTCCTTGTGACCTAGGTGATGCAATGAAGATGGAAAGCTTCATGCATCACGAGCATAACATAAAATTTATAGAAAGCATTAACTATCCCAAGCCTCAGTCCCAAGGCCTCAAACACCTTCGAAGGTGGAGAGAGCTAGTGGGGAATGAGGGTAGGAAAGAAGAAGAAGCAGAAACATTTCATAGGAGAAAGTTCTAGTTCCTCACTTATCATCACTCTTCTTGATAGCATAAATAATAGCATAGTAATGAAGATGGAGAAGATGGCAAGCTTAAGCATTGAAGCATGGCTCTTGGTTGGATTTGCATTCCATAACCAAGAGTGTCGGTGTAGGCTCTCAACTTCTCTACTAGCTTGGAGAAGGAGATGGAGCTCTTGCACTTTGCACTTCACACAATGAGAGTGTGTGTGAGTGTGTTTGGGAGAGTATACCCCCCAAGCATGCCCCTAGCTTCCTTGGTCGACCTCTTTTTGTAGCTCATGCTTTAAGCTCATTGGACCCCTGCAAGATTGACTAATCACATGCAGGATGCATTACAAGCAACAAGGGTAGTGTTGGGACAAGTGTCCCCCTTTCCCCTTTGAGAGAGAGGACTTGATAAATGCAAAACAAATTAATTAAATCCACTAAATTATCATTGGATCCTATGGAAGGCCAACCAATAGGCTTTAGGCACACCATGAGTGCAACATGATGAGGGGCTTGACAAGTGTCCCTTTTTCTTTCTTTGTACAAGCTTGCCTTGTGTGAAGGTGTGTGTGTGTTCTCTCTCATCCCCCTAGCTTTAGGGATCTCCCCCTCTCTTGTAGGGATGGGATTTGACTTTTTGGACACCTAACCTCCAAGCACCTTAGTCAACAAGCATGACAAAGCACCTCAAGCTTGGGTAGTGTTCCCACAAACACCTCAGGCTCCGTAGTTGGCAAGCATGACCAACATGTCAAGCATCTTAGTCATCAAGCATGACAAGCACCTTAGTAATCAAGCACAACAAGCACAACAAGCACCTTAGTCAACAAGCACGAGAAGCACCTCAAGCTTGGGCAGGGTTCCCACCTCAAGATCAGTCCTAGCTTACCTAAGGTCAAAGGACTTTTTAACACTAACCTTTGGAGGTCTCTAATGAAGCTAACCCTAAGGTCTTTAAACTCCATTAGCTAGCCTTTCTCTTTGACATATCATCTCTCATTTGGACCCCTTTACCATTGGCCCCGTGTTGAGATAGATCTGAAAGCACATGTCTATATTATAACCCTTGTTCTCATTTATTCTCCCACAGTAAATGATCACTTTAATATGAGAAAATCATTTGAGTTGGTTAGATATTAGATTTTATGACATTACCTCTCTCTTGAAATCATAGTCGTCCTCGACTATGAGATAAAGAGATAAAGCCTTAGTCATTAGTCAATCTTGCTTAGCCGGTAGAGGATCCCTTTTCACCCTATGGATGACTAATCCATTTGGTACTTGGGAGACATAGTTACCGCAATCATGTCTGCTCTTTTGTCCATTTCATTCTCCCAAAGTAGGGTGACAAATTCTACTTGGTGCTTGAGAGACGTCGTCATCACAAACATGATTCTAAGCATGCATACTATTAAAATTTGTGCACAATAAAAAGAGAACTACTCTTATAAGACAAAAAAATTGATCATTCAAAAGACATTTGTACATTTGCTTACTCTAATGTAGCATTGTAAGCATCGACAAGGTTCATAGTATCCTTAAACTGTATTCCTTGCATCCATCTAGCATCTTCAAAAGGATAATCTTTGAACTTAATAAGATACCATCGGATAACATACCATGTCGTAGTAACTTGTCTTCATGCCGAAGGATACCTTTGGGTTGTATCACCTCTTCTTGGTCTTCAATTTCGGGAGGGTCTTCAATAATTGGTTCACTTGGTGGCTCTCCTTTGTAGGGCTTAAGTAGGCTCACATAAAAAGAATTGTGTATGAGCCAATGGTTGGGAAAATTGAGTTGATAAGCCATCTCATTGATGGGATTCAAGATTTGGAAAGGACTATAGTATCTTTTTACTGGCTTAGAATAATACTTTTGATGGCCCGTAGGATGTTTGCACATCGTTTTCCTCAATCAAGTCTTGGGAAACTTAAGTAGGACCCAATCATTTTCTTTGAACATTAAGGCCCTTCTCTGCTTGTCAGCAGTAGCTTTTTGCCTTTGTTGAGAGATGGATATAGCCTCCTTAATCTTTTGAAAATATTCTTGTAGGTCACGGCTATACTCATCGGCAACGAAGATCTTCCCATGTACTTTGAATAGCAAGGGACTTTTTGGTCTTCCCTCAATGATTTCGAAAGGTGCTTTTCCCATAGAATTATGTAAAATATTATTGTGCGCATACTCTACAAGAGGTAAGTACTTTTCCCATTGTGAGCGTTGATCTACTTCTGTAACATAAGTCTTTAGTAGATTGAGTATCATAAGATTGGCTATCTCACTTTGGCTGAAGAGAAATTCAATCTTGTTCCTAGATTTTCAAAAAGACCTTTCCAAAAATTACTGGTCATTCTAGGATCTCTATCTGACACGATGGATGTTGGCAATCCATGGTGTTTGAAAATATGTAATATGAAGAGAGTTGCCATTTGATGTGCCTTACTAGTATTTTTGACAAGAATAAAGGGTGCTTGCTTGCTAAACCTTTCGAGTATTGTCCATATTCCCATATTCTCATGGATAGAATTGAATAATCCAAAGATGAAATCCATGGATAAGCTCTCCCATGGTGAATTTGGGATAGGCAATGGCTGGAGTAATCTAGGTTGCTTCCTGTAACATTTAATGCACTAGTAACTTGTGTTTAGCGGAAATTGATAACACAATGACCATTTCATTAAGAACAAGTTCCTAATGAGCATAGAGAGAGTACTTAATTTGAGAAAGCAACTTAGCAATTTACACATAGCTAATTTGGCATTGACAATACTTGACAAGAGACAGAAATAGAACAATTGACAATAGTTGAGGACCGGATTTACATGCAGCCTGTCCCCCCTCCATAAAGGCTTTGTATTATATCTTCTCCCATCAAAGGAGATTTTTGTACAATACAATTCTTGTGTTCCTTGACCAGACTTGTTAGTGCAATGAAGGTGGAAGCTTCATGCACCAAATTATGCTTGAAAAACACATCTAGTGTCCTTAGCCTCAGTCCCAAGACCTCACACACCTTCAAAAATGGTGAGAGCTAGCAGGGAATGAGGATGATTGAGAGGAAGAAGATGTATCTTACAAGAAAGAAGTATTCTCCTCACATAATCACTCTAATTAGCATAGATTAGCTTATTAATTAGCATGGTAGAGGAGATGAGCATGCCATTGAAGCTTGGCTCTTGGTTGGATTTGCATTCCATAGCCAAGAGTTGTTGGTGTAGGCCTCTACTTCTCAATGCTTGGAGAAGGAGATGGAGTTCTTCTTGCACACATGAGTTGTGTGTGTGTGTGTGTGTGTGCTTGTGTGTGTAGCAATGTCTTAGACTAAAATGCAGCCCTCTCTTTCTTCTTGGTCGATCCCTCTTGCTAAATGCTCATGCTGGCCTCCCATTGGCTTCTGTAAAGCTTAGCCAGTCACAAATTAGAAGCATAATTGATATAAGACTTGTGATGTGTGTCCCCCTTTCCCCTTTTGTGAGAGCTTTAGGTAATTGAATAATTCAATTAAACTCTCATTGGACCTCTTAGTCTTTTGGCCAATAGGAATCACGCAAGCCATTAGGCTGTCGGATGTTCATTAGACCCCTTGGTAGACTGCCCAATAGTCTTCTAGGGAGCTTAATTTATATTGGTTATTTTATCAAGCATTTTTAAATTGATTATAATAATTTTACTCTAGCCTAATTCTCATTGGTCCACCTCTATGGCCATCCAATAGCATTTGAGGGGCGATTGGGGGCAATTGGCCTAGGAGCTTGACATGTGTCCAGTACTCCCTTTGTCTAAAGGGGGAGATTTGGAGTATGTGTGTGTGTGTTTGTCTCTCATCTCCTACTATTAGGGCTTGCCCCCTCCTTCCTACGGATGTGGGAAGACTTTTTAGGCTTCCCAGGACCATCCAATTTTTCCCCTACTTTGGCCATTGGACAATTCATTTATTTTTAGGAACTTTAGCCTATGGAAGTATTAATGGAGCTTAACCTTAGGTCTTTTAATCCCCATTGAAGCACATTGATCTTTTGAAGACTTTCCCCCTTTGGATCCTTATTTTCCCTCCTTTGGATCCCTGCAGTGAACCGATCTGGAAGCCTTACCAATATTCTAGCTTTTCCTCCCCTGATACTTAATGATCAGTTTAACATGAGAAAATCATTTGGAAGAATTAGATATTAGTTTTTATGACATCATCTCTCTCTTGAAATCATAGTTGTCCTCGACTATGAGGTAGACAAGATAAAGCCTAGTCATTAGTCTGTTTGCTAGCAGGTAGAGGATCCCTATTTTACCCTACGACACCGTTCCAAAATGGATGACTAGTCCATTTGGTGCTTGAGAGCCTTAGCTACCGCAAGCATGTCTTCACATTAGTCCGTATCAATCTTCCATAGTAGAGTGACAAACTCTACTTGGTGTTCGGGAGACGTTGTCCCCACTAACATGATCCTAAGCATGCGTACTTATTAACATGTGTGCACAATAAAGAAAAAGAGAGTCTTATAAGACAAAAAAATTATATATTTATACATATTTATATTTTCTTACTCTAGGGAATCATTGTAAGCATTGACAAGGTTTAGGTTATCCTTTAATTGTATGCCTTACATCCATCTAGCATCTTCAAAAGGATATTTTTTAAACTTGATAAGATATCATCGGATAGTCTTACCACCTCATAATACCTTGTCTTTGTGTCGGAGAATGGACTCGGGCTGCAGCACCTCTTCTTGGTACTCGATCTTCGGTGGGTCTTCAATGATTGCTTCTTGAGCTCTCCTTTGTAAGGCTTTAGTAGGCTCACATGGAATGCATTGTGTATGAGCCAATGGTTGGGAATTTGAGTTGATAGGTCATCTCATTGATTGGCCTAAGAATTTTAAAGGGACCATAGTACTTTTTGCTAACTTAGCATAGTACTTTTAATATCCCATAGGATTCTTGCCCATAGTGTGCCTTGATCGAGCCTTGGGAAACTTAAGCAAGACCCAATCATTTTGTTTAAAGGCTAGAGCTCTTCTATGCTTATCAAGCGAGCTCTTCTATACCACTTGATTATGCTTGCCAGCAATGTGAGCAGTATGAAAATGAAATTGCGAAAGGAAATTTGCCCACCTCATTTGTTTGTCGGAGAGCTTGGTCTGCATCATGAAGTACTTAAGACTTTGGTGATCCATTCGCAGAATGAAAGGAGTCCCCAGTAAATAGTGCTTTCATGAATCTAGGGCATGTAGAATTGCTAAAAGTTCCTTCTCATATATGCCTAGAGATTGCTCAACAGGGTCGAGCCTTTGACTTTCATAGGCTATGGCGTGACCTTCTTGAAGCAAAACAGCTCTAAGGCAATCACCACATGCATTGCATTGGACCTCAAATGGCTTTGAGAGATCCGACACTGTAAGCACAGGTTTAGAGATAAGCTTTTCTTTAAGCTTTTTGAAAGCATTGTTCTCCTTGGTGGACCATATATACCTAAAATTTTTCTTTGTTAGGTCATGTAATGGTCTCACGATTTGGATTTCAACATTGGTAGCCATGCGATCAAACCATGGTGCCCCTAGGATTACATCCTCATGCTTGAGAGGAGAGATGAAGAAATCCTCCTTGTCCACATAGCTTTGGACATGGAGCCTCAATTTCCCAATTAAAGGAGTGACTGAGGCTTCTTGCACCTTGAAAGCACCATCGGCAAGTAGGACACATCCCATCTCATAGGCTTGGATGCCTAGCTTGGTGGCCAACTCTATGGATATGAAATTGTGAGTAGAACCAGGGTCAAAGAGAATGAAAGCATCATGTTCTCTTACCTTTCCCCAAGCATGGCATAGAGGAGATCCTTTATGATCAGTATCCTCTTCTTTCATTTTGACCAAGGTAGCTCTAGGAGGCTCATTACGTGTATTCTTGTGGGGACAAGCACGATAGGCATGCCCTTGCTCCACGCACTTGAAAAAATGGTTATCTCTTCAAAAGAGATTTTATTTTTGCCTTTATAAACTCTCTTCTCCTTAGCTTTGTTGTTGTTGGCATTGCCTTTGAGAGACTTTTGGACGTTGTCCTCCCCTTAGGCTCGTTATGGTCCTTGTTTTCCATGGGCATAAGATTTCTCTTAGCCGCTTGTTGGAAGTTGATTCTTGAAGCCACCATGGTATGGTGTATGACCATTGATATGGTGTGTGGCCTTTGGGAGTTAGCATATCCACCATATCCTCAGTTAAACCCGCACAAAATTGTTGGTTTTTCTCTCCAAAATCCATCTTTTTGAAGACAGTGGCTTTGAGGTGTAAGTCCCAAAACTTGTCTACATATTTGTGAGTAGATTCATAGGGAGAGATCTTCAAGATTTGCCATTCGGTGAGTGATTTATCTTTGGCATCGGTAGCCAAAAACTACTTCAGGATGGAAGCTCTTAAATATTTCCATGTTTGTGGAGCTTCATTGTTTGCTTGTAGGCTAGACCACCATTGCCTAGCAGAATTTTGAAAGTGCATGGCTACATGACGTAGCTTAAAGGATTCCATGAAGCCCTCATCTCCAAACGCCGCATCAAATTGTTGGATAAATGCCAAGACTTTGTCCTTAGCACCAAAAGTGCCATCATAGGTAGGAAAGAGATGTTCTTTCCTCCCTCTTTGAACTTTTTGAGCTTGGACGAACTTTTCAAGGCGGCATAGGATTTCCTATGGCCTCTTCTTTTAGGTAGTTTGAGAGCTACACCATCACTTTCTTCAGAAGAGGAAGAGTATGAGGATGATGGAGAAGAGGGTCACCTCTTTCTGCATTTTTGTTCCCTTGTTCCTCCTTGTTTGCACCATCAATTTCTTCAAAAGAGGAAGAGGATAGAGAAGAAGATGGAGAAGAGGGTGACCTCTTTCTTGCCTTTTTCTTCTCTTGTTTTCTCTCTTCTCTCTTTGAATTATGGTGTAGAGAAGTATGTGATGTTCTTCTCCGTTTAGGGGGTGTTGGAGAGCGTTTTTCCCGCCTTCTTCATGGAGCCATCTCCACCGAGGTGGTAGGAGACCCACTTCTTTCTCGTTCTTTCGGTGGGGGGTGGGGGCTCTACCGTTGAAACTTGGGTTCTCCTTTGAGAGGGAGATGCTTCATCAAGTAGTAAGTTTTTGAGCCCTTCGTATGGATCCTCCTCTTCTTCCCTTATCACAGAGAGTCCTCTTTTGGAAGTCTCACCAGAAGCTTTCCTAGGCACTCTCTCTTCTCGGTGGGGAGTTTGGAGAATACCATGGGTGCACAATTGCTATAGCACTTCACCTTGGAGGGATGGGTTTCCCATGGCTTGTTGAAGCCTAGAAACAAGATAGTTTACAAGCATAGGGGCATCATTAGTTGCTCTTTAGTTAGCAAAATCAAAGCTATCAACATTCAATTCAATCTTTTTCCCCTTTTCAGCCATACTAGCAAATTTTAGATGTAAATTTTTACTTGTACTTTGACACTTCAAGCCCTAGTTTCTACTCCTCTTTACCTTCAAAAATAAGCACTCAAGTATCTATACTCCTGGTTCAAATATTATTAATTGCAAGTAATAGAAGAGAGGGTTCAACATAGCCAAGACAACACTCGTTCCTATCAAGCTTTAATAGCTCAATAATGGTTAAGCCATAGGCAAGTCCCATAGGACTCCCTTATCAAGACCATAGCTCTCGATGGTATCCCCATTAACTCCATGAAGAAGGCGTGCTTCAAGGATGAAAAATCCCTATTCTACTTACTCTTTTGCAATTAATAACACCAACCATTTGTAGCAAGCTTGAGTACCTCTCTTCTTGAGCAAGAAAAGAGAAACCAATAGCTCTAATACCATATAACATTTAATGCACTAGTAACTTGTGCGTAGCGGAAATTGATAACATAGTGAGAATTTCATTTATAACAAGTTCCTAATGAGCATAGAGAGAGTACTTCATTGGCGAAAACAACTTAGCAATTCACACCTAGCTAATTTGGCATTGACAATACTTGAAAAGAGAGAGAAATAAAACAATTGAAAATAGTTGAGGACCGGATTTACATGCAACCGGTCCCCCCTCCATAAAGGCTTTGTATTATATCTTCTCCCATCAAGGGAGACTTTTGTACAATACAATCCTTGTGTTCCTTGAAAAAACTCATTGGTGCAATGAAGGTGGAAGCTTCATGCACCAAATTATGCTTGAAAACACATCTAGTGTCCCTAGCTTCAGTCCCAAGACCTCACACACCTTCAAAAATGGTGAGAGCTAGCTGGGAATGAGGATGATTTAGAGGAAGAAGATGTATCTTAGGAGAAAGAAGTATTCTCCACACATAATCACTCTAATTAGCATAGCATAGCTTAGTAATTATCATGGTAGAGGAGATGAGCATGCCATTGAAGCTTGGCTCTTGGTTGGATTTGCATTCCATAGCCAAGTGTTGTTGGTGTAGACCTCTACTTCTCAATGCTTGGAGAAGGAGATGGATTTGTTCTTGCACACATGAGTTGTGTGTGTGTGTGTGTGTGTGTGTGTGTGATCAATGTCTTAGACTAAAATGTAGCCCTCTCTCTCTTCTTGGTCAACCCCTCTTGCTAAATGCTCATGTTGGCCTCCCATTGGCTCCTGTAAAGCTTAGCCAATCGCAAATTAGAATCATAATTGATAGCCTTGTGACATGTGTCCCCCTTTCCCCTTTTGTGAGAGCTTTAGGTAATTAAATAATTCAATTAAACTCTCATTGGACCTCTTAGTCTTTTGTCCAATAGGAATCACGCAAGCCATTGGGCTGTCGGATGCTCATTGGACCCCTTGGTAGATTTCCCAATAGTCTTCCCGGGAGCTTAATTTCTATTGGTTCTTTTATTAAGCATTTTTAAATTGATCAGAATAATTTTACTCTAGCCTAATCCTCATTGGTCCACCTCTATGGAATCCAATAGGATTTGAGGGGCGATTGGGGGCAACTGGCCTAGGAGCCTGACATGTGTCCAATATTCCCTTTGTGTAAAGGGGGAGCTTTGGAGTTTGTGTGTGTTTCTATCTCATCCCCTAGTATTAGGGCTCGCCCCCTCCTTCCTAAGGATGTGGGAAGACTTTTTAGTCTTCCCATGACCATCCAATTTTTCCCCTGATTTGGCCATTTGGACAATTGAGTTTAGGAACTTTAGCCTATGGAAGTATTAATGGAGCTGAACCTTAGGTCTTATAAGCCCCATTGAAGCACATTGCTCTTTTGCAAACTTTCCCCCTTTGGATCCCTATTTTCCTTCCTTTGGATCCCTGCAGAGACTGGTCTAGCAGCCTTACCAATATTCTAGCGTTTACTCCCTTGGTACTTCCCCATATTAAATGATCAGTTTAACATGAGAGAATCATTTGGGAGAATTAGATATTAGTTGTTATGAAACTTCCCTCTATCATACTTGGTCTTTTGGCATACTACACATTTTGAAACATACTCTTGTATGTCCACTTTCATGGTAGGCCAATAGAAGTACGTTTCTACTCCTCGAAGAGTAGGCGGAATACCTCTATACCCCGCATAGGGAGGAGCATGGGATCCATACATGACTTTCTCACAAAGGGAGTGGGTAACACATAGCCTATTGCCATGGAGAAGATAACCATCCTACAAGGTGAATGGTTCCTCTTTCTTCCCCAAAGCAAGGGTTGACATTATGTCTCTATAGTCAGAATCAATAGCATACTCATCTATCATAAAAGATAGATCATTGTGAGTTGCTATCGACACCACATTAACTTTTGGTCGTCGTGAAAGTGCATTGTCCACTTGATTGTGCTTACCAGCAATGTGAGCAATATGGAAATTAAATTGTAAAAGAAAATTTGCCCACCTCATTTGTTTGTCGGAAAGCTTGATTTGCGTTAGGAAGTACTTGAGACTTTGGTGGTCTGTTTGTAAAATGAATGGAGTCCCCATTAAATAGTGCTTCCATGTGTCTAGGGCATGTAGAACAACTAAAAGCTCTTTCTCATAAATGCCTAAGACGCGTTCATCTGTATTGAGCCTTCTGTTGGGTATTCAAGCCGAGTATGTCTTAGATCATGGGCACAGTCTCTTAAAAGCATGCAGGCAGTCCCAGTTAAAGTAAAGTTTGCATGGTAAGGAAAAAGCCTTTTATATGTAAGGTTAAGCAATCATCAATCAATAATAGCCTGTGGGTTTTCTTACTGCGTCAAATTCTCCTCTCTCCATCTCTCGTTCTACTGCATCTCCACCTGCACCCCATGGATCCTCATCGGGAGCACCCGCCATAGCCTTAGCCACATGACCAACAGATGGTATCAGAGCTTTGGCTCAACATCGGCGCTCGACACAAGCAACACGGGATCGGCCACTAGCAGAGGAGAGAGATGCGCAGTCGACCTGCAAAAAAATTAGACAAGCTCTGCATCAACGGTTTCGTCCTGGCTTGCTGATTGTTTTTCGTATCTTGCGCTCCTGCCAATTCGGCCTATACAGCCCGCTCATGAGCAGGTCTGTTACCCTCTCCATTGCGCTGGTCTGCAGAGCAAAAAAAAAATCGTTTTTCTTTATATTTGTGTTCACACTCTTATACATTGGCCACTCAATTGGCTTTTGAGTAAAGGTGTATTCACACCCTCGGGTACCCTCGCCCCCAAATTCGGTGCTCGTCAATGCTCATAGTCTCTTAGCAGATCAAGAAATTGTGAATTTCCAAATTGTGGAAGGCAATCTACCTGCGTATTAAAAAAATGCAGCTATTGGAGACTTTGTTGGTGACAACCAAGAAGTTAAATAAAGCTTTGCAAAAGGGCCTTGTCCACCACGGTGGTTATAAAGAGCTATATGGTACTGGAGAACTAGATCGGACATAGAATAGCCCGATGGAGATTAATCCAATACTACATGTTGATCTGGAGAAGATGACAAACATCCATAAACCAACAATTTGCTTCGAGAACCAAGAGGTACTTCAACAGATGATGAACATCAAGATCTCCTTTGAGATTGCAGTACAAGTTTTCAAAACCATTTTTTTGACTTTTAGTATCCTAGATTTGTCAGCTTTTGTCTATTGCCAAAACCATCATAAACTTTCTGTCAAAGCCTCCTTTTAGATTATTTGTTGTCAGTCACGCTTGTCAGTTGTCATCATGTCAAAATTGTACGGGTTATAGACATTGCCATGAAATAAAATGGTAAGACCACCCTTTGTTGTTTGGTTGAGTTATGGTATGTCTCACACTGATGGTTGTTTGAGGGAAGTACACACACACATACCTATGCTATAGTCAAAGGGGGGGACTTCTACTCATGGTTTCAGGTGAATGGACTCTGCCATGGTATGTCTCGAGTCCATTGTAAGTAGTTTGGTCTTGAGGGGGGGGTTGTTGGGTATTCAAGCCCAGTAATGTCTTAGCTTGTGGGGGCACAGTATTTTAAAAGCATGCAGGAAACTCCCAGCTAAAGTAAAGTTTGCATGGCAAGGAAAAAGCCTTTTGTATGTAAGGTTAAGTAATCATCAATCAATAATAGCCTGTGGTTTCTATTACTGTGTCAAATTCTCCTCTCTCCATCTCTCGTTCTACTACATCTCCACCTGCACGCCATGGATCCTCATTAGGAGCACCCGCCATAGCCTTAGCCATAGACCCAAAATGTTCGGTTCTCATATGATATGGTATGCCCTTCTTGAAGCAAGACTGCTCCAAGGCAATCACCACAAGCATCACATTGGACCTCAAATGGTTTTGAGAGATTTGGAAGTATGAGGACTGGTTGGGAGGTAAGCTTTTCTTTGACCATGTCAAAAGAATTTTGCTCATTAGAAATCCATGAATACTTAACGCTCTTCTTTGTTAAGTCATGTAATGGTCCTGCTATTTGAGAAAATTTAGCTATGAAGCGTCTATAGTATGCACACATACCAATAAATCTTCTTAGCTCATGTAGATTCCTTGGATTAGGCCATGCTTTTATTACCTCTAACTTTGATGTATCCATACGGATACCATCTTGAGAGATAGTACGACCTAAGTATTGAATCTCTTGAAGGAAAAATTCGCTTTTCTTTTGGGTGAGAAAAAGCTTGTTCTCCTTCAATGCTTGAAAAATCACTTGGAAATGTTGCTTGTGTTCCTCCAAGGACTTGGAGTAGATGATGATATCATCAAAGAACACTCCAACGAATTTGCGGTAGGGTCTAAAGATTTTCTCCATTAATTGAATGAATGTGGCCGGTGCATTAGTCAAGCCAAAATGCATGACTAGATATTCATAAAGACCAAACATTGTGCGAAATGCGGTCTTTAGGATATCTTCATCCACTATCCGTAGCCGCTTTTAAGGTCAATCCTACTGAAGTAGGTAGAGCCATGTAGCTTATCAAACAGATCTTCTACCTGAGGCAAGGGAGATCTACTTTTGATAGTGATATGGTTTAGTGCTCGATAGTCCATACACATATGGTGTGTACCATCTTTCTTTTGCACTAAAAGGACTAGAGAACAAAAGAGAGAGGAGCTAGGCCTCACCATCCCTTTGTCAACCAATTCTTGCACTTGCCTAATGATCTCCTCTTGTTGAGCTTGGGAAACTCGATAAGGAGGATTGATAGGTGTTAAGCTTCCTGGTAGGAGCTCAATTCAATGGTCATCATCCCCTCATTTTGGAGGTAAGTCCATAGGGATATCATCGATGAACACATCTTGGAATCCTTTTAGAAAATTAGACAATCTAACTCTTCTTGATTCCTACCATTTACATTTGATGAAACATTAGGACGTTTTAGAGACTCTTTGACAAAAATCATGTACGCAGAAACGGAGCTCTTCATTGATTTATCATAAGTAGGTGAATTTACAAGTGGTATAGTACGAACAAAATCACTAGCATCTATATACATGTTCTTTCCCCTGTAGGTGAAGTAGATTCTCCTTTCAAGGAACTTCATGTTGGCAGCCATGTAGTTGAACCATGGTGCCCCTAGGATAGCATCCTCATGTTGGAGAGGAGAAATGAAAAAGTCTTCTTTGTCGACATAGATTTGGACATGAAGCCTCAACTTCCCAGTCAAGGGAGTAATGGAGACTCACTGTCCCTTGAAAGCAGTGTCGGCCGTTATAGCATCTCCCATCTCAAAATCTTGAATGCCCAACTTGGTGGCCAACTCCATTGATATGAAGTTGTGAGTAGAGCCACGGTCAAACAAGATGAGGGCATCATGCTCCCTTACCTTTCCGCAAGCATAGGAGAGAGGTGCACCTTTGCATTGAGCATCCTCTTTTGGAGCTTCAATGGTGGAAGCTCTAGGAGTCTCATTGCGAGCATTTCTCTTGGGGCAAGAATGATAGCTGTGTCCTTTCTCCCCACACTTAAAAGATTTATGTTCCTTGCAAAAAGCTTCAAGCTCTTCAGGAGAGAGTTTGTTTTTACCTTTGTAAACTCCCTTTTCCTTGGACCGATTGTTGTTGTTGGAATTGCCTTGGGAAGAATTTTGGCATTGGTTTTCCCCTTTGCATCATGAAGGTCTTTGTTTTTCCATGGGCTTGACATCGGTCTAGCCCCTTGTTGGAAATTGATGCACGAAGCAACCATGGTGTGGTGAATTACTTCGGTGATAGAGCCAAGCCGTTGAGAGTTGACGTATTCGGCCATCTCTTCAAGTAACCCGCACAGAACTGTTGCTTTTGCTCGGAAAAGTCTATCTTTTGAAAGATAGTAGCCTTAAGATATAAATCCAAAAATTTGTCTCATATTTGTCAATAGAATCATGGGAGAGAAGCTTCAAACTACACCATTCGGTAAGCACTTTGTCCTTTGCATCGCTTGCAAGGAATTGCTTCATGATGGAAACTCGTAGAGTTTTCCATGTCTTTGGGGCTTTACCGTTGCCACGAAGGCTAGTCCACCATTGACGAGCCGATTTTTTGAAGTGCATAGCTACATGGTGTAGCTTGGAGGAATCCATGAATCCCTCGTCTGTAATGGATGCACCAAAGGTGCCATCATAGGTGAGAAAAGAGATACTCTTTCCTCCCTCTTTGAACTTCTTGAGCTTTTGTGACCTTTGCCATGGAGGGTATGTTTGCGATGTCCTCCCCTCTTGTATTCTCTAGAATAACCATAGCTTTTGTTGGAAGAGGAGGAAGGTGAAGAAGAAGGAGAAAAGGGTGACCTCTTTCTTGCCCTTTTCTTCCTTTGTTTCCTCTCTTCCATTCGGAGTAACGAGGAGAAGGACTGTGGATTGAACGTTTCCTCTTGGGAGGAGCTGGCGATCGTCTAGACTGTCGTCTTAATGGAGCCACATCTTCAGAGGAACTTAATGTGTCATTACTTTCTTGCTCTTTGGATTCGTCCTCTTGTATGGGAGAGAGTCTTCTTTGGGGGTCTCTTCAAAAGGCCTCCTAAGCTCTCTCTCCTCTTGGAGAGGAAGGGTAATCCCATAAGTGTGAATTTGTTGAGTAACTTCGGCTTGCAAAGCAGGGTTGCCCATAGCTTGCTGCACCCTAGTAACATGATAATTGAAAAACATGGGGGCATCATCATTAACACCTGCATGTGGAAAATCAATGTTATCAATGTTCATTCTACTCTCTTGGTTATTGTCAGCCATGTTAACAAAATTTGCTTACTTGCTTAGTGTATGATTTGGCAATTCAAAACCTTAGTTGCTACTCATCTTAGCCTTTGAAAATCGATACTTAAGTGTCTACACCCACAACTCAAAGTGGTTAATTATAGAGAGTAGTGGAGTGGGTCTAATATTGCAGAATTACTGAGGACTAGCTCCTTTTGGACTTCTTATGACTCAATAATGATAAAGCCGTAGGCAAGTCTAAAAAGACCCCATTATTAAGTCCAAAGCTCTTGAGGTGTGCACCATATCCCATATAGTGGGCTCAACAAAACCGATAATAGATCCTAGTCCCACTTACCCTAATATAATTAACAAAACCAACCATTTATAGGCTATTTAAGAACCTCTCTTCTTAAGAAAGAAAGAGAAACCAAATGCTCTCATACCAATGTAATGGAAACGGCCTATTAACTTTGAGAGTAGCAAAAATTAGAGAAAGTACTTTTGTGAAATTAATTTACGAGCATAGAGGGTGAACTTAGTTGATGGTAGAATCATAAACATAGCATTTAGTTAACTTGGCATGAAAAATACTTTTGCAAGAGAGAGAGAGTTTATAGAACATGACAACAGTTGAGGACCGGATTTCTATGGAGCCGGCGGGCCCCCCTTCAATTAACATTTGTATAGGTTCTCCCATTAAGGGAGATTGGTACAATACAGTCTTTGTGTTCCTTATGACTTAGGTGATGCAATGAAGATGGAAATCTTCATGCATCATGAGCATAACATAAACTTTATAGAAAGCATTAACTATCCCAAGCCTCGGTCCCAAGGCCTCAAACACTTTCGAAGGTGGAGAGAGCTAGTAGGGAATGAGGGCAGGAAAGAGGAAGAAGAAACTGTGAGATCCCCAACTTGCCAATACCAAGATCGGGATGGGATCCTTGACAACTCTCTAGGTCTGATAAAAATCAGAGTCTCTAAACAAGAAAAATCCAAGGAATAGACCTTTACCATTGACACTAGCTTGGGTCTATAGCCTTAGAAGAAGACCTAGTCCTGTCTCGCAGTGAAAATGGGACAACGTATTAAAAGTCCTAAAAACTATTTCGGCCCTATAACTTCCACAAATTAGGCTAAGGTATCCTCAACCAACGCTTTTTTTCCCCTAACATATGTGAGGGCATAGCCGCCGCTGGTGGACTCCTCTTCCAAGTGAAGATGTTTTTCAAACGTTTTTAGTGCACGGGGATGGATAGTTACCTGATTAATCAGGTCCACCCGTCCATGATTGACAACCTTAGTCAATCCCCACTTACGACCCCGCACTCACACATGTTGTTTTGTTATTTAATTACTACCACATTCTTGTCACAATTAGAATAATGATTTCTTTTAACTTTCATAACTGAAAACAATATTGAAAACATTATTGAAAACATTATTTCATTAAACTTAAGACAGGGTACTGTTAATCAAAACATTGTCCATAATAACCATGACCAGTACTCTTCTTGTCTCAAGACCACCTAAGGGTGAAAAAAACGGCACCCATTCCTTATTCACAATCCGGAGTGGATAAACCCCCACCCAAGGTTCCGGGTGCCCGTACACCAAACCGATTGCCCATACAACAGGGCGGTTCCCCGAGTCTTACAAGATGGTGCGCGAGTTTTTCCGAGAAACAAAAAAAACGAGCAAGTCCCTCAATAAATTTATTTGTAAGTTAATGAGATTCTCAAAAATTATAGGGGAAAAGAGACATAGTGTGATAACACTGTGATAAGTGGTTGTAGAGTATGATGAAGACTTTCATGAATCATCTATTCTACCCATGCTAAATATGTACTAACATCCAAGCATAAGCTTTTGTACTCTTGACAATAGGTACATCATCAACCACAAAATTTACAAGCTTGCACGGGTCTACTAGATGCAAGAGGGTGAGATGGTGGATCAACAACATCCACGAGAAAGGATGGACAAATGTTTGCTGTCTGTGAACAAGGCTTCCATAAACTGTGCATCATGTAACTCGTGCTCTCTAGCAAGAGCATGACATCTGTCCATATGGATCCACCAATGAGCTTCTCTCTCTCTCTCTCTCTCTCTCTCACACACACACACACACACACACACACACACACACACACACACACACACACACACACACACACACACACACACACACACACACACACACACACACACACGACCCTGTCGGATAGATCTTTTAAGAACTCTTGGTATAGGTTCCTACGATGTTAAAATTATTTTCTTCTTCTTCTTCATTCTCTCTCTCTCTCTCATCACCCCGTGATCCTTGCAGCAGGCAGCTGCTTGCTAGCAGTTGTAGACCACCCCTCATCACCGTCATACAACACGTATTGACTGCTATACCATATTCTCTGGCTAGTGTTGCCATTGCCTTGTAGGTAAAATACATCAAGCTACACTTCAGACGCTTCACTTTCTAATTGGCTTCCAAGAGTCCCATAAGTGCAGAGCCTGCACACGCGCACGTTAGAATGAGAGAGAGAGAGAGAGAGAGAGAGAGAGAGAGAGAGAGAGAGAGAGAGAGAGAGAGAGAGAGAGAGAGAGAGAGAGAGAGAGAGAGAGAGAGAGAGAGGATCCTTGCAGTAGGTAGCCAGTTGTAGACCACCCCTCATCACCATCCTGCAGTATGTCCCATCCTTGTTTACGGCTTTCCCTTCCCACCTTTCCAAAATTGCTTGTGTGGTGAGGCTGGCAGTGTCCATCTTCTCTACCCCCGTTGCCCTTGCTTACAGTGACGAACATCGGATTGGCCATTGCTACGTGACTGATTTGGAGGTTTGGATGGGTAAGGAGCTATCAAAAATTTCTAGTGTTGCTAAACAGATGGTGATAAGTTTTAACCCCTTGAAACACATTGAAAAACGTGCTTCTCGGAAGAAGATGCACCACAACTTACTGAGCGCATGGGAAGGCTGACATCACAAGCATGGCTCTGTTTCGGAAAGTAGTCTCAAAAAATATTGGCAATAGTCAGTCTCAAATGATGGGCGATTAAGATCTGCTACTCTCTCTCTCTCTCTCTCTCTCTCTCTCTCTCTCTCTCTCTCTCTCTCTCTCTAAGGGCGCCCACTTTCTGATTGAAGAATTTGTGAATGCTAGGATAGAGAACTCGTGCGCAGGCCTAGATGAACTTCACAAATGGAAGAAAGCATCTCCAACAGGGATTGAAGCTGACTTTGATTCCTGCAGTACGTACTGACGGCATTATTTTTTGAGTGCAATTTCGAGTAAGGGCCGGTGTTTGTCTCGTCAGTGCACTCACATTGTTGAATAGGGGGTAAAGTTCTGTCGCGCCATGTAGTCCACCTTTCTTTGCTATCTGCTGGCTACTCAGCTGCAACAGATATGACAAAGTCTCGAACATCTTGTTGTCGTACGGCTTCCACACCTGCATATGACCAACATGACCCCCTTTAGTCCACACAACCACAACCACACACACACACACAACGTGAGAGAGAGAGAGAGAGAGAGAGAGAGAGAGAGAGAGAGAGAGAGAGAGAGAGAGAGAGAGAGAGAGAGAGAGAGAGAGAGAGAGAGAGAGAGAGAGAGAGAGAGAGAGAGTACTGACCAGCATGGTGCTGACACAGCTGCCATTGGAAACGGCGAGAGGTAGAGAGGATGGACGCTGCCGGGTGGTGAAGGATAGATTGATGGAAGTTGACTTTAATGCGACAACGCTCTTCTGTGGCAGCACTCGCGACAATGGAGATGGAGTTCATGAGGATCATGAAGTTGGTACATTCCAGCCACTTCACTCGCTAATTGGCTTCCAAGAGCCCTGTTGAGCCTGCACACGTGCGTGCGAGAGAGATTTACCATGCTGGTGCAACCCATGAGGAGTAGGGGATGCATGTTGGAACCATTCCGCGCCGGCGTGGAATGGTTGCGACATGTTTCACAAGGAGCAGGCTGCAGATTTTTTTATAAAAAAATCTCAATTTCCTTTATTTCATTAGAACTTTGCAAGGCATAGTTCCTACACACACTTTGAAAAAGGTGGGGTTATTTTAAAAATTTGCTTTAGCACACTTGACCCTGGCACCAAATCTCATGGAGTTATTGTAAGCCATCAGTGGAAAAATTATGTTGATTATTATCAAAGCCCATAGTAAGGCCCTATATAAGCACATAATCCTAACCTCATAGCATCCTCGCTATATTTTGGCACCAAGGAAGCAAACTCTTGCATTTGAGCATTCATGTATTTCAAGCTTCAGAGCATTTTGAAGCATTCTAGAATGAAACAAAGAAAGGTAGAGACAAAAGGGGAAGGGACAAATAACCTAATTTTCTAAAATTTCCTCTTGGCAAATTCAAGGATCTTTGTAAGTTTGGAAAAACAATATTGCCCGAACATGCACACAGCTATCAATGATTGGTATTGGCGATTGAGTGTTCATTGCTCATCCTTTTATTTTTGTCAATAGGGCTCAACTCAAGAAGCAAATCGAAGAAAATTAGAAAAAGAGTTAAAGGAAGTTGTCCGCTTGGCAAGGCTCCCTTGACATGGACTTTTGTCCCCAACCCATGATAAAATACACTTGGCCTACACGTTGCAACAAAAAAGAACATGCCCATTAGCTTCAAAAGAAGGTCCAGCACGTCAACCCCTAAAGCCTTTGCACTTTTGACATCTGTAAGGTTCTAACATGTAATGCTTTCTGTTGCCCACCCATTTAATGCAAGGAAAGAATTTCAAGAGTAGCCACAAGCTTCGGTTGATGAGGAAAGGGATTTCAGATGAGAGAGTGGAAGACCTTAGCTATCTACGATGACACATCCATAATTAACCGCTTTTTATATACTCTTGTAACTTGAGATTTTGTTACGGCCTCAACATGTAAGTAGATTTGATATTTTGAAGCCTCCGCTGCTTTGTGGTAATTTCAAATGTACGACCATTTTGCATTGAGATGCTAAGAGGTCGAATCCATCATGACATAATTATTTTCTTCAAAATAGCTTGCACTTGTAGCAATTTTTTAAGGGTGTTACTCATATTTGCTCGAAAATTGGCTTCTCTCGGTTTTCTTTGCTCATTGATTGGAAACCCCCCGGTTCCCCTAGGATAAAAAAACGGTATCCTAACTTATGTAGAAACATCAAAACATGACACAGAGTAGAAACTCAACGTTCATGGGGGTAACCGACTTATCCGTGGGTGGCTGGAAAGCCATCATTATTCATCAAAATATACCAAGGAGTCGGAGGTGTCTTGAGACAAGCTGTCTTAAGGATGATCAATCATATCTTTCCTAATTCAACCAGTTTTAACCAAAACAATTCTTTCCTACATTATACAAATGCACGTTGAAATTTACCTTTCGTTTTTGGTCAATTATTCTTTTCCTGATTCTCTCACTCCTTACGTATGCAATGCTAACTTATAAGAGAACTTAAATTGTTTAAAAACTTAATTGAATAATGGGAAACCCACCTAGGAGTGATCGTCCATCTGCTGTTGCATTGGCGCCTGAAGACTCTCCTCCGTAGGCCTACTACTAGGCCCAACTTCATCGTCGTGTGACGCTCTACTTCTTTTTAGAGCTCTGTCCTCATCATTAGATGTAGGATTGGCTCGGGTCCTTTTAGGTGCCATAACTTCTTATCCTTATAAAAAGGATGTGTAATCATTAGGTAAATAATCCAAAAGCTAGACTTAACCTTTGTATCCAATTTTACCCAAATCTAAGTTAAATTTACAGTCTTAATTTGTAAATTCTTGACCAAGAAATTTCTTATTTTCCTAAATAGGCATGATAACTTTTTCCATAGCTTCCCTAAGGGTTTTCTATGCTATCCTAGTTTTCTTATAATTTCCTATATCTTTTTCCTAATTTCCCCATCGAATCTTAAGCTTGGAATCTGTTTATTTTGAGCTTAATATTTATTCTATTTATTTTCTCTCAAAGATTTCATTTCCTCAACTTTATATCATAGGTTTACACTTACTATAATTTTCCTAAAAACTTTTGACCGCAAAGTCTTATTTATTTTAATTAATCTTTTGCCAAAAATAAAACTTTTAGTCAATTATAATTTTCTATAACTATGGTATAATTATCAAAAGTAGATAAATATATTTTTGACCTCTGGTAATTATCTTATTAGTTTCCAACTTAATTATCTAATTTTTATCTTTAATTTTTAGCTAAAATTAGTATAATTTGACCTAAATAAATATTTATACTACTTTTCTAACCTTGACATAATTATCATCACCTATTTATTATGTAATATAACTCTATAAATAGAATGTAATCATATAACATGATTTACTAATTTCCCCCTTTAAATTTTAGCTAGAATTAGTATATTTTGACTTAGATAAATATCTATACTAAGTTTCTAACCTTGAAATAATTATCATGGACTTTTCATTATGTAATCTAGCTCTGATAAATAGCATTTAATCATATAGCATGATTTACTAATTTCCCTCTGTAGTTTTTAGCTAGAATTAGTATAATTTGACTTAGATAAATATCTATACTACTTTTCTAACCTTGACATAATTATCACGGCCTTATTATCATGTAATCTAACTTTAATAAATAGCATGTAATCATATCACATGATTTACTAATTTTTCCCTTTAGTTCTCAGCTAGAATTAGTATAATTTGACTTAGATAAATATCTATACTACTTTTCTAACCTTGACATATTTATCACAAACTCTTTATTCTATAATCTAGCTCTGATAAATAGCATGTAATCATATCACATGATTTACTAAATTTTTCCCTTTAATTTAACCTTTAATTTAATTATCTCAAAGCTTTATAGTTTAATTTGCTAATTTCTCCCTTTAATTTTTCCTTCAAAATAGTGTTTTTCTGTTGAGATAATTAGTTAAACTAACTATTTAAAGTTAAGATAATTATCACGGGTTTCATAAGATGTGTTTTACCTCTGATAATTATCATAGCTTTTTGGACTAGTTTGCTATTTTCCCCCTTTTATTTTCCCATAAAAACAATGTTTTTCTGCTGAGATAATTAGTTAAACTAATTATTGAGGTTAAGATAATTATCATGGGTTTCTTAAGATGATTTTTACCTTTGATAATTATCTCAAATCTTTTTGGATTAATTTGATCATTTTGCCCTTTACTTTTCTCTTAAAAGCAGTGTTATTTTGCTTAAATAATAACAAAAATTATTCAAAAAATTACAAGATAGTTTCGCTAGCATATTGATAGTCTAACACAACTTTAATAATTATCTCAGCTTAATCTAATCTTAATTAGTATAATTATCATTAATTTATGGTTAAAATGAGTAATTCAATCCTAATATAATATAATAATTAATTAGATTAGTATCCCTAAGCTTAATCTCAATAATGAGTAGAGAATTTAGAATTAAGAGAGAATTTTAGAGTATAAATATGTTTAATCATCTTAATTAATTGAATTAATTAAGAAAATATAAATAGATTAACATAGTTCTACTTATTAAAAAGGTTTAGTGCTAATTACCGTTGATTAACAAACTAGAGCTTTGCTCTCTAGTGATTTTTGAGTAGAGATCGCTCTAGATGAGAGAGAATTTGCTAGGACTCCGAGTATGTCTGAAATTGTGAGGCAAGGGGTCCTATTGGCACTCACAAGCTCTTATAGGCTGAAAAAGGCAGTTGCTTGCAGCTCAAGCAGCCCCTAGGCTCAAGATGGCACCCCCGCTCCTGATTCTGTCTTGGGCAGGTTCCACACAGCTCCACACAACCCCCCAGCTTCCAGAATCCATTTCTGCTATTTTTCCTGACTTTTAATGATTAAACTTGAAAATATCTGCAAATTCTAGAACCTTAGGATAAAAAGTCTTTAGCAGTAATAATTACTGAAACCATTCAATTTTACTTAACTAATTAGATTCATATTGTAACCTTTTAGAGCTCGTAACTTTTCCAGATTTTATCGGAATTCGGTTCCGAAAAATTCTAACCATAGTAAAGCTCTGGTTACGGTTCCAAAAATACCAATATTGGCCATAGTTGGATCATTCTACAGTGTTTTCTTAAATACCAAGTTCATTTGATCAGGCTTTGTACGATTTCTAAGGTTTCAGAAATTGGAAACCTTACAGAAACATTTCATAGGAGAAAGAATTAGTTCCTCACTTATCATCACTTTTCTTGCTAGCATACATAATAGCATAGTAATGAAGATGGAGAAGATGGCAAGCTTAAGCATTGAAGCATGGCTCTTGGTTGGATTTGCATTCCATAGCCAAGAGTGTTGGTGTAGACTCTCAACTTCTCTACTAGCTTGGAGAAGGAGATGGAGCTCTTGCACTTTGCACTTCACACAATGAGAGTGTGTGTGTGAGTGTGTATGGGAGAGTATACCCCCCAAGAATGCCCCTAGCTTCCTTGATTGACCCCCCTTTGTAGCTCATGCTTGAAGCTCATTGGACCCCTGCAAGACTGACCAATCACATGCAAGATGCATTACAAGAAACAAGGGTAGTGTTGGGACAAGTGTCCCCCTTTCCGCTTTGAGAGAGAGGACTTGATAAATTCAAAAAATTAATTAAATCCACTAAATTATCATTGGATGCCTTGGAAGGCCAACCGATAGGATTTAGGCACACCGTGAGGGCAACACGAGGATGAGCTTGACAAGTGTCCCTTTTGTTTTCTTTGTACCAAGATTGCCTTGTGTGAGGGTGTGTGTGTTTTTCTCATTCCCCTAGCTTTAGGTATCACCCCCCTCTCTTCTAGGGATAGGATTTGACTTTTTGGACACCTTACCCCCAAGCACCTTAGTGAGAAAGAATGATAAAGAACCTTAGTCGGCAAGCATGACAAAGCATCTCAAGCCTGGGTAGTGTTCCCACAAGCACCCCAGGCTCCCTAGTTGGCAAGCACGACAAGCACCTCAAGCATCTTAGTCATCAAGCACGACAAGCACCTTAGTCAACAAGCACAACAAGCACCTCAAGCTTGGGCCGGATTCCCACCTCAAGCTCAGCCCTTGGTTACCTAAGGTCAAAGGACTTTTAACACTAACCTTTGGAGGTCTTTAATGAAGCTAACCCTAAGGTCTTTTAAGCTCCATTAGCTAGCCTTGCTCTTTGACATATCATCTCTTATTTGGACCCCTTTACCATTGGCCCCATGTTGAAATAGATCTAAAAGCACATGTCTATATTCTAACCCTTGTTCTTGTTTATTCTCCCACATTAGATGATCAGTTTAATATAAAAAATTCATTTGGGTTGGTTAAATATTAGATTTTATGACATACCCAAGGGGTACTGGCCAAGGTAGAGGGTATGAGAATTTTCAGCGCATAAGTTTTGAATGCTACAATTGTGGAAATTATGGTTATTTTGCAGCTCAATGCCCGGATGCAGTCAAAAGTGAAGCACTTGATGTAAAGGCACCATAACCAATTTATATTCGGGTAGTTACTAAAAGCAAAGGTGTAATCATTGAAGAGATTCCAAAGGAGATCCAAAAACTAGTAACTATTGAGGCCAAGAAGTGGGAACATCAGAGAGAGTTTTGGAAGGCCAAGGGCAAGGCCAAGGTAGTGGATGAGTGGCAGAAGAAGCGAGAGCTGGCAGCTAAGATTACTGAGAATCTGGCTAAAAAGCTACTAGAAAAACCAGAGTGTTCTGAGGCTCACACCATCAAGAAGATCCCAACCCAATCTTCTAAGAAGGGATAGACAAAGCACTCAACATCTGGAATTGAAGAATCTATGATTGATGTAGTACAAGGTCTGGTAGAAGAAGTCAAGCAAGTGAGACCAGACTTGGCCGAGACTAATGCAACTGAATGTTAGGAAATAAGACATAGCTAAATAGATATTTGAGTAGATTACTTAATGGAGAGAGATAGATTTCACACACAAGAGACTATAGAGTAGAGAGAGAGAGAGAGTACACACGATATACGTGGTTCACCCAATGTGGGCTACGTCCACGGGAAAGCAGCCACTCAATGGCTTTAGCACTTCAAAAGAAGAAGTAGTTTACAAAGGGATTAAACCCTTAATAGAGCTCCCGCCTTGCTTCACTCTCACCACCTCACACTCACCTTGTTGCATCAACTTCACACTATGAAATGTGTGTAGAAATGGCCTCCTTTTATAGGCCAAAAGGGTTGCCCTCTCTTATGAGAGACAGCCATGTGTAGCCGCCCTTGTGCGAATAAGTCCAAATCGGACCCTCCAATCCGCCCTTGTGTGGCCGCCCTTCAGAAGACAAGTCCGCTTTTGAATTTGGCCATCGGCCACCGGCCATTGACTTCTGACCATCAGCCATCGGCCATTGACTACCGGCCACCGTCCAACCGACCGGTTGTTTTTTGACCACTTTCCGGCCGCCGTCCGGCCATAATATTCCGACGAAAAGGAATATTCCGGCGAAAAAAAAAGTCTCAGGGGCCTCCGCCCCCGAGGCCTCTAAAGTTGCCCCTGATTCTTGTCCGTGATTTTTTTTTTTCCGGTGAGTGATTTTCCTTCACGCACGATGGCTTCTCCTCATAATGGGGGCCTTACAAATGTGCGCTTTTACCACAGAAAATTACGAGGGTAAATCAGGCTCCATACTTAACACTGAACTGGTGAAGGATCAATGTCTATCCCAATGTCAGCAAGTGGGAGAAGTCATGCAAGCTAGACCAGACTTGGCCAAGACTAAAGAAATTGAGTTGGTGAAGGATCAATGCCTATCCCAGTGTCAGCAAGTGACCAGCTCAGAGAAAGGAGCTGAATGGAATTGTGAGAATAATCACAAATCCTCTAGTTTTGAGAACAATTTTGGGCAAGAGAGAGATGAGATCTATGTCAAGGTCTATGAATGCATCCAGAAGTTGATAGTGGAGTTGGATGATATCGGACAAACTTTACAAGAAGCTGCAAAGTTCATCATACAAAAAAGGAAAGCTGAAGTCAATGCAAGGGAAATATACCTCTCAATGGTAAGAGATGATAAAGTAACAGCCATTCAGGTTGATTATAAGTAGAGGAAACAATGGGAACCTTTATCTGGTGTTATACTGGATGGAGTTGCTGGAGTCAACATATTGGGGAAACATCTCCGGGCATCACTGATTTAAAGCCAACACCATTCAAAGTGAGAATGGAAGACCATAGGGTAGTATAGGCTACTAGTCTAATAAAAAATATGCGAATAAGGGTGGGTAATGAAAAATTCAAAACCAGCTTTCTTGTGTTAGATGTCCAAGGAGCATATGGAATGCACTGGTGCTACTGGGATGACCATGGCTCAGAACTTCAAGAGCCATTCATGATTATGCAAATCAGATGGTCACTATTCAAGGAGCTAGTAGGCAGATTCAGATCCAAGCTGATAATACCAGAAGCTGGAAAAAAGCCTTTAGACCTGAAGAATTATGAAAGAAGTACAATGCTAGGAAGATAGAGATAATGCTTTCAACAATGAATATGTTTCCATTAGGAGAGATTGATCTGAATGTAGTATTAATGGTGGATAAGGTGCAAGCTGAAAAATAGAAGAGATAGTTCCCAAACCAGTTCATTGAACTGTAGGATGGAGAAGGGAGAGTCTAGTTAGATGGTCATCCAATGATCCAATTTGAATATGAATCGGAAAAAATTGATTTCAGATCAACAGTAGACACTAGTCAAGAAGGCACTGAGATGGCAACTAAAGGTACGGAAGTCCAAGGTGCACCTATGGAATTAGGAAATCCATTCAAAGATTATGCAGCTAGAATTTGTACTAAAAAGGAAGTAGAGTCATTAGACAAACGGAAAGGAAGTGGCCCAAATTGAAGGCTCTTTCCAGAAGTATAAAGATGTGTTTGTTTGGGAAGACACTGATCTAAAAGGTATAGATCTAGAGGTTTGTGAGCATCAAATACCACTAAAAATAGATGCCAGACTAGTACAATTGTAGTAATACAGAATGAATCCTAATTATGCCAAGAAAGTCAAGGAGGAGATAGAAAATTTTCTTAAAGAAGGATTCATTACTAAAGTGGACAGTAGTAGTGATTGGTTATTTTTTATGTGGTGATTTCCAAGAAGAATGGGAAGTTGAGGGTTTGTGTGGACTACAAAAAACTGAATGCCCAGGCTATTAAAGATCCATTCCCATTACCATTCACAGATATGCTTTTGGATGAAAGCACATACCATGAAATGTACAGCTTTATGGATGGATATAGTGGCTATAACCAGTTGAAGATAGCACCTAAAGATAGAGCCAAGACTACATTTATCACTGAATGGAGAGCATATATGTATCTAGTAATGCCATTTGGTCTATGTAGTGCTCCAACAATGTTTGAATGCTGTATGATGGAAATATTCAGTGAATTCCTACACAAGTTTCTAGCCATGTTCATGGATGATTTTACAGTCTTTTCTAAGAAAGAGACGTGTTTATTATTCCTAGAAATAGTCTTTAAAAGGTGCAAGGAAAAAAGAATCTGCATGAATCCATTCAAGTCAATCTTCATGGTCTGGAAAGGTCATCTTCTAGGACATATTGTGTCTTGAAATGGTACTGAGATGGTCGATGACAAGGTGAAATGTGTCCAACAAGCTAAGGAACCCAAAACTATGTATGAAATGGTACTGAGATGGTCGATGACAAGGTGAAATGTGTCCAACAAGCTAAGGAACCCAAAACTATGTATGAATTAAGTTCATTCTTGGGCTTCACTTTTGACCACATAGGAGGGTTGGAAATGATGTATTAAGCTTGCTTGCAAAATTTCATCTCATTTGGACACATACTTTTGCACTTAAAGAGATTTTTGCAGATACAAGAAGGCAAAGGTGAAAAAATGGTGATTTTGATCAATTTTGACATCCAAAATTTGTTGTGATCACATATTCTTGTTGTATGCATCAAGGAGTACCTTGGGTATAGATATCAGTGAAATCTGAGCCAAAAGACATTATACGCATATGATGTCTCATAGGCCATATCTGGGTCAAATCAGACATTTGGGCATACCTCAGTGTCTTGGAGCATAAAAGAAGTCCCTAGCCAAAATTTCATTGCATTTGGAGCTCATTTGAGCTTGTAAAGGACAGAAGACAGATCTGGACAGATCCATGCTTGTATTGATCATAAATTGCCCAAAAAATGTCCAAATTGAAATCTGAAAGTTGCTGAGAGTGGCTTGAGTGATAAGGAATCATTGGGATAAAAGTCACCTCATTCTGCCACAAAAGACATTTTACGCGTATAATGTCTCAAGTGTCAAAATAAAGGTCAAAATCACAAACTAAGACTTGCAATGGGTAGAAGACATCAAGGGGAGTCTACAATTTAAGCTTGAAGAAAATCTGAGTCAGGAGACATTATGCACATGTAAAGTCTCCAGGCATAGGTCGAGTCAGAAAAAAACAGTTTTGGCCATAACTTGAGCTTTCGATATCGGATTCAAAAACTTCTTTTTATCAGAACGAAGCTCTAGAGTAGCTCTACGACTTTTTGTGTACACCTTGAACAACAATGAAAGACTCCTACGGGGTCATTCATTGTTAGTCAATGCCCAAAAAAACGTCATTTAAGGCCTCAAAATTCATCTAGAAGTTAGGGGTGTCTAAAACCGACAATTTGAGAAAATTGTGAGAAAACGGTCGCGGTTTTGGACATAGTTTTGAATTTTCCCTAACCAAAGAACTTGAAAACATTGGTCCAAGTCTTCTTACATCAAGCTAGAGATGTTAAGCCCAAAGATCATGTTCTCTTTAGAGTCAAACTCAGCTTATACAAGCTTCAGAATCCCAACAATAGAGGAGCATCCAACCATAATGGATCTTCCAAAATTGCAGTTGATAAAGACCAATCTTGTTGAGAGAGTTTGGATGAAAAATCATGAGAGTGAAGGATTGTATAGATACATTGATGGAAATGAGGTCAACCTTTATAGGTGCTTAGAGCCATACCCAAAAGAGCTGATAGATTAGAAGCTCTTATATGTCTATACATATGGAGTCAACTATCAATGGAAGTCTATAGTTGTTGGCGACTATGGACGAGAATATAGAGCTGAACAAAGCACAAACCCACATACTGCATTAGAAAGAGATTGATATTTGGTCAATAAGGACCAAAGATACCTCCACAAAACATGAGAATTCCAAAAAGGGAGCCACCTGGATTCCCTTCTAGAGCGATAACGAGAGATGAAATGATCACAGAGATGGCAGACATGCCTCCTCAAGTGAATTTGCCTGATGGACCAATCTCAAACAGAACAACCAATCCCTTCAAAGAAAAACCTAGGCATAGTGGAAGACTTGAGGCAAGAGAAGGATTGGGAGAGTCTATTGTTAGACTTGTAGACAATTGGCGAGTTAGACCATCCCAAATCTAGAAATGGATAAATAGGAAATATGTTGGAGATAAAGATCCGAGAGATCATGTAGCGGCTTTCAAAAAGAGTAATTAGAGCAGAGGAAGTTTCAAATTTTGTGACACAGTTTGCAAGATTTTGACTAACTCTAGAAGATGACACAGCTACATGGTTCGACTCAGTGGAAAGATGTGATTTTGGAATACTAGACAAGTTGTTTGAGGAATTCATCGAATAATTCTTGCAGAAAGGCATAGATCACAATACAGTCTCACAAATCCATAGATTCAAACAAAAAGAGGGTGAATCAGTACGCAAAGTGGCATTACATCTCAAGAGATATGTCAAGTTCTATCCAAGAGTGGAACTTCCTATGCAAGCATGGTTAAATGAGACATGCAGGTCTTCAGAAGGATCTACATATGATAAGGAGTCTGACTCTCAATGAATTGATCAAAGAATCTCTTTATCTCGTGGATAACTATGAAAAATATAAAGAAAACGATTGTAAGAGTCAAGAGAATGACATATCCTCTCAGCACAGTGATTCACAGATGAGTGAGTCCATTGCAAAACCAGTGACACCTATCGATCAAGAAAAGTTTGTCGATGAAATGGTCAAGAGGTTAGCTTCTCTTATAAATGTTGATCAGAGGGAGCTTAAGTGGTGTGAAATTGAGAGAAAATGGACAAACCATACAAGAGAAGAGTGTTACTATAGCATGGAATATGCTAGGGAAAGGTATGTACAAGCTATCCTAGTAGCACCTACTCCACCTAGATACGTATGGAGAATGCACCAGGTTCAGTAGAAGTTTCAAGGCCACAGCCTGTCTTAGGACAACAACCTCTGTTTTCAGGTGCTAGATTGCCTATAGACATGAGATACACGCCGATGATGGAAGCATCTAATAAACAAGTTATAGTACCAACTGCAATGTATTATAACAACCAAAGCATCTACTACCCTTTGAAGCAACAAAAGATGAGAGAAACACTTGGAGTGGTGAGGCCTATACAACCTTCACCTCCTGCGTGTCGACCTAAAGAAAGAAGGTATGATATGGACAAAAGGACATTGCGATTCATTGTGAATAGAGGCTTAGCTAGGTCAAATCCTATTTACAGCCAAGAAGAATTGCAAGAAGAAACTCCTCAACCCGAGATAGATTGTCACAAAAGCCGTGGCAACCACTTGGTCAAACAATGTGCTCAAACGGAGATCACACAAGTAAATGCCTAGTGTCTTGACTGTGGTGTCATTCACTTGATCCTTGATTGTCCAAAAAATCCAAACTGATTCAAAAAGATCACAACAAATGTCTCAGGAATTGTTCAGCTACCCAGTAGCTCGAAAAATGAAAACATCATACCAGTTCAGGTAGTTACGAGAGCACAAGCTCAAAAAGAAGCTGAGAACCTCGAGACAGAGAAAACAAAAATTGACACAAATCTAGAGACGAGCCAAAGAACGATGCACCTAGTCAAAAAACCAAGAGCAAACAAAATAGCTGGAAAGTTAGAAAGGCTAGAATGAAAGCACTTAGGGAACAAGTGCAAAATTCCCCGGTTGAGAAGCTTACCCAAGCTGAAGAGAAGATAGGACAACAAGAGGAAATGGTTGCACCATCTCTTATAGAGGCGACTCAACCTCCAAAAGAACCATCCATAGATGAGAAACCGAGATGTGCTAGTTCAGGAGGATCAGTATTGGTAGAAAATGTTAATGAGCCATTAGAAACCCTCCTAAAATCCTATGAAGTGCGGCTAAAAAACAACCAAACCTAAGCACATAGGTAGATGGCATATCCATACGTGGAACTAGAAAAGGACAGGCTTGAAATGTGCAAGAAAATGATTCAAACAACCCAAGCTTTACTAGAACCATGAGCTGGAAAACCTGAGGGTGTGAACCCTGTCCCTGAGGGTGTGAACCCTGTCCCACCTACACCAGTAATCCCACCAAACCAGGAACAAAAAGAGCCAGATTCCAGTCTCACAAGCATGGCCAAACGCTCAAGGACCCCGCATTACAGCCAAGGATAGTGTTGAATAGCACGGATAACTCTTTTGAGGGATTTCACACAGCTATACCTGAGAGTTGTAAAGAAATAGATGGTCTTGACGAATTGTGGAAACAAGTCAGAGAGGTCAATGAAGCGAGTGAGCTAAGAAAACGAGTAAACCAGATGGGTGATGGAAGAGGAGTGTCTCTTCCACCAATAGACAAATTTGAGGCTGGATCTCAAATGAATCTAGAAGTGGAAGCATATTGGGGAGACACAGGATCTGTACAGTCTATGGACAATCAACCCCATTTGCTAAGAACACTACCGTCCTATACGGCAGAGTACGAGGCCAAGTCAGATGTTATTGTTATCCCATCACAGAGACTGTCTTCCAACAAGGTCATCGATTCAAAAGGATTGATAGACATTTTGTCAACACCAGTCACCTGTACGATAACGTTAGCCGAGTTTCTCAGAATAGGACCAAACATGTGGGCTACTGTGGGAAAATGCCTAAAGAAATCTGGTGTTAAAAAACCAATGACTCAAATCAAGGAAGAGATCAAAGAGCTAGAAATGCCTCAGATAAACACTAGGCCAGTGCCTCTAAACAAGGTAGGTGAGTACTATGAGGGAGAAGATGGGAGCACCACTCTTCCTATGGAATTTCAAGGTGTAAAAACCATGGCAATCCTTGATAGCGGAGCTGGTCTTGCCATTGCAACAAAAAGGAACCTTGGAAAAAATGGGAAAAACCAACAATGAGGGCTACTAGGATGAAACTGCATCTTGTAGACGGACAAATGGAAAGGTCCATAGGACTGCTAGAAAATGTTACTTCTTCTGGCATTGAATGTGATTAAACCTTTGCTATTGTTGACTTTGACAAGAAGAACAACTATGATATCATTCTAGGAAGACCATTCATGAGACAACTGAAAATGGTCCAAGATTGGGGTTATGACTATATCTACCTGAGACATATGGAAACCACGACAAGGATATATCTTAAGGACCATAGTTACAAGGATGTGACAAGAACCCCAGTAGAAAAGTTTGATTCCAAATCAGCTTTGGGTTACAAAGAAGTTGATTCAAGCACAAAGAGGTCAGGAATTCATTTGGATTCCAAAACAGTTAGAGAATCAACTTCCAAAGTCTAAATCTCATCCTCAACCTAGAGTACAAGAGCTGAAGCAAAGACGGTTGCTGACTCACACAAAGACAAGGTGGATCCCAAAGATGTCTCTTTAAACACAAACAAAGCAGGGACAAGTATGGGTTCCCAAATGAGAAACATCAACAAAACAACCAATAATCAGGAAGAAGTGGGTCCCAAAGGAAACCAATAACACTGCTATTACTGCACTGCCGCTCAAATTCTTTCAATTCCTCCTTCAGTTATAGTACAGTAAGAAGAGAACCCACTCTGAAGAACAATGCCAAATACGACAACCACTCTAAGGCCATAGGGCTCCCATGGTGACCATGCAGGCACACTAGAATGGCCTAAATATTGTTTAAGAGCTTTTACATTGATACCTAGGCCACTCTCTGGCCCTGGGACCATAGGCTTCCCTCTATTCTAATGAGAGATCATATGGCCCTAGGGTCATAGGGTGCCAATTTCTAAGCTCAAGGGCCATCAATTGCCATCGTTTGTAATGAGAGATCGTATGGCCCTAGAGACATAGGGCTCAAAAGACCTAGGTTTCCCTCAATTCAATAGAGAGATCATATGGCACTAGAGCAATAGGGCTCAATAGACCTTGGTTTCCTTCTACTTAAAAGAGAGATCATATTCATTAAGAAGAGGATGGGGTCTAAGAGGGCCTCTTTATTTTCCATGAGCTTATGGAAGTGATTAACATTTTGACAAATAGGTGTATGCCATGTGTGCAATAATGGTGGGTGTGTAAGAGATGTGTAAGAGTGGTCAAAGGATGCACTTTTCCCCCCCAAAAAGGAGGTGGACAATTTTATGGTTTTTGGCCTTCCCATAACCCCCACGTATGATCTCTGATTTGAACGGAGATGATTGATCTACAATCTATGCATCTAACTCTTTCCGTAGATATGCTATATGATATGGTTTTCCTGCTAGAATTTAGATTCCATTTGGGGGGGGAGGGGGATTTGAATTCAAATAAACTAGCCATTTGGCATGTCAATTCAAACGTTTTCCTTTGATTACTTTCTTAATACTAAAGGTTTGACTTCCTTAAACTGCCAAATAAAGAGGCCCCCTTAGAGCCCATTCTCTTCCTAATGAGCCCTAGGTCCATAGGGTGCCAATGCATAATCTCAAGGGCCATAGGTTTCCCTTTGTTTCAATGAGAGATCCCACGGCTCTAGGGCCATATGCTACCATGGTGCCCATGTAGGTTGCCTTGAATGGCTTAAATGCTCTTGGAGAGCCTTTGCATTCACACCCTATGTTTATTGGGACACATGATGTTGATCATATGTTTCTGTAAGACTTTTCAAGAGCCTAGAATACACCCTTTCATGGCCTTAGGGATATATGGATAGGAACTTTTATAGGTATAAAATGGAGATAACTTTATAGCCTTAGGTCTATAGGGGATGCACCTCTATATTTGCACCATGTGGCCCAAGGGCCAAAGGATTTTCCCTAGAGTAGAGGTTGTTGATAATAAGTTTCTTTAAGAAAACCATATTTCATTCTATGGCTCTTTTTTGGTATCTTTAAGAATCTATGAGAGCCTAAAATATTCCTATCTTTGGCTCTAGGGACATAGGGATAGGTTTTTTGTAGGTATAATACACAAAGAACTCTATAACCTTAGGATTGTAGTAGGATACGTTTTTCATGTGTCACCCTATGGCCCTAAGGCCAAAGGACATGTATGGAGTACTCTACAACCTCAAGATTGCAGGGAACTTTTTGTAGGTATAGAATAGAGACAACTCTATAACCTTAGCATTGTAGGGTACTTTTTGCTTGTAGCACCCTACGCACTTGAGGCCATAGGGTGGTCTTTGCATATACCACTGTGTGGTGTTAAGTCCATATGAAATTTATGGAGTACTTTATACATAAAAAGAAATAATGTATAGCCATTGGTCCATATGACCTTTGCCTATTTACCTAGCATTACGTACATAATAAGGACACAAGGTGCCTTCTATGTTTGTTAGAGCCTTCTATCCATATGACCTTTGCCTATTTACTTAGCATTATGTAGATTATAAGGACACAAGGTGCCTTCTATGTTTGTTAGAGCCTTATTTCCCTAAGGCCATAGGGTAGCCAAGGTGCCCATTAAGAGAATAATGTAATGTATCTGAAGAGTATCCAATGGCCTCAAGGGTAATGGGTGGACTAGGTGTCCTTCTAGAGCATCTACATTGACACCCTTTGGTGATGGAACCATTGGGTACTCTCTATATGATTTTTATGACCATAACATGATTTATTTTGAGCCTAAGGGTTGTGTCCTTATTTTTATGTATCGGTTTATTGGATCCCTAAGGACCAAGGGCCATAAGGATTACTCTATATTCTTTGACACAAGGAAAATAATAGGTTTCTAGAAGAAACCCAGATTTTACCCTATGGCCTAAGGACCATAGGCCACTCTTTATAGGTATTTTTAAGACTATGTGAAAGCCAAAAGTATGTCTTTCTATGGAATTATGGCCATAAGAAAATGATTTCTTATAGGTATCAAAAGAGAGATAATTATAGTCATAAGATTCTAGAATGATTTATATATGTATCACCCTATGGCCCTATGGATATAGGGCCTATATGGAGTACCTTATAGAGAAACTAGAAGCAATCTATAGCCTTTGTGAATATGATACATTTGTTAGGTTGTTGCGGGAGCGAATCACACCACCCATAAAGTGCATGTAACACAATCTAGATATGGCATAATGTCAATCAAGGACACAGATGACACGATAGGCACATGAAGGAAATCTCTTTAGCTTGTTAGGCTGAGACCATCCTACACATACAACACTTTGGAAGGCCAACTAAACCACAACCTAGAATCTCACTACTCTCAACTACACCATGCAACCCACATACACACAAACGAAAGGAAACCCATCAAATCATGCCAGAATTGTATGAAACTTAAGGAACACCATCCCTTCACTAGGATACACCTGTCCCTAAGCCTCTACACTTAAAATCCTAGCTCTAAGCACATCTTCAAAAAATGTGTATAAAGACACAACCGAATTCTGAAAGTGCCCGAAACTAAAATCTATGAGTACACATGCGTAGCTTATGTCGCTACGATTCTTATGACTACTTGCAAGCAGAAAACATACATCCTTTGATATACTTATAGCCACAAATAGCTCGTAGATGCGTGAGCGTGTTTGCTCCATTCCGCGAGGAGTGCTTGGCGTTGTCGCGTAGCTCTTGCCGAGGCTAGCACGATGGTGTTGTCAGTTCTCCAATGTGATGAGTGAGCGGGGAGTAACGCCAGGATGAAGCTCACGCTCTCTGTCTTCCTCTCTCACACACAGTCAACGATAGCTTAAAACTTATGATAATGAAAAAGCGTCCTTACAAAAGTGACCTAGGAACCTTATATACTAAGGCTACCTTAGGTTAACCAAAAATAGAGTTTGAGGGGTCAAATGACTTGGTATTTATAAAATGAAGGTTCCATTGCACCTCTACTTTTGCAACTAGACTACCTACTTATTACAGATGATGTTTATATCCATAATCCTCATCATTCCATAACTCTCAGAGAATAAGGCTTTGTTGAGTTATGTCGTGATGTTGACTTAGCAGTCAACACTCCCCCCTCCAAATTCATGTTGTTCGTGACATGACCTGGTGGTCAATGTCAGTGCGGTCTTTGTTGTCATTTTGTTGATGTAAAGAAAATATAGGTTGTAGACTTCGTCTTGGTTGTCCAATCCGATGTAGATATTCTTTACATGATTCAAAAAAATCATAATTGATGACGAACTTTATGTCCTTCACATCCGAGAAACGGTCTAGTAAATATGCCAATTTTGAATATTTATCATTTTTTTAGAACAACTTCTATCATATTTCAACTTATTTAGACTAGGTTGCACTTCAATGGAAAGTCTGTCTGTCATGTCGAATATGGGAGATAATTTTTTTGATTTGAGGTTCAAGACCCATGTCTAGCATTCAATTTGCTTTATCAAGGACAAGATATGTAACCCTGCGAAGGTTGGTTTTTCTACCACTTGTGTGTGCTCTTCTTCGTTGGTGACTCCTTTGTTCCTGCATCAAGGGGATCAAAGTTGCATTTACCCCACTATTAGCTTTTGTGTGATGTGTAAATCATTATACTACTTCTACTTGATATATGACTTAATTAAAGCCCAACAAACCCCAATTAATTCTCCAAGTTAGTCACTTGCTTCAAAAGGGCTTATCCGACATCATTCGTGATTGATGACCATCAATGAGCTATCATGGTCCATTTGTCCCCAAAAAATTGCATCTTTGGCTAGGGGTTATATTTTTTTATTTTTTAATAGATCCCGTAGCTTGTATTCTCTGCTCATAGATGCACTGATAAAGTTTGGCTTGATTTGAACTTGTATTTGGCACTTTTTGGATTTCAATCTTGAAAATGACTAATGGGCATCCCTGGCACCTTCGGGCTATCAAACACATGCAGAATCAATGATGATGATCAAAATTGGGCTTGATCCCTGGTGACTGTTGCAAGCATCCATCATGATAGATGACTAAATTGTCATTATTACCCCTTTTGTTCTTGTCATTACTGTTAGTCACTTTTGTTTGTTAGGATTCATTAAGTCACATACAAGATAGAAGATTACAATATAAAGATCTATTTCCTGTATATGGCCTTGTCATTGCGTGAAGTGTATGATAGAAACTCTACACTTGATGGGTGCTTTCATTTAGTCACATCACCAACTTCCTTTGTCCTCGTAGTCCATCGTGAATTTCCAAAATTAAACTCAACTCAAAAAGAAAAATAAAGCTAATAGAAATCTAAACTCTATGTGTACACATGTCCCTAGGGGCTCATATATGGCTTTTGTCCCTGTATTTCTCTTGTAACTCTACTATGAGGGCATATAGTTTGAATTTTGTCAAAAAAATGTCACAATCAAATGCAAAAAATCAATACAACTCACAAAACATTTCCCTCTAATATTCATATATTAGGTCCACATTTAGAATGCCTTCCCCCCCCCCCCCTATTTGGAGTCCTCATTGATGACAGGGTATCACCAAGGGTATGTGTTGTGCTTGGGCAATCAAAATTTGTGCCTATGCAAGCCTTGTAATGTAGCCCTATTATGCATACACAGTCAATGCATGGAAAAGATTTATGTGGTGCAAGATGAGGGTATAAGCAATTTGCCTATTGGCGTTTGTTGGCAAGGCTTCCTATTCTAAGCAATGTGATGATTTTGAAGCTCATGTGCCATTTGCTTGATTGAAGGTTGTAGAGCTTTTTTGAAGGCTTAATTATTTGTTTGATGCTTCTGCATCCAATTTAGCCTCAGGCCCTAGGGCCATGTGATTTCTCATTTGAATAGAGGACACCCTATGGCCCTTGAAACCTATCGCCGTAGGGCCATAGAATCTCTCATTAAAATAGAGGGAAACCTATGGCCCTTGAACTTATACATTTGAAATGTGATCTCTCATTTAGGGGGCAACCTATGGCCCCAGGGCCAAAGAGTGGCCTAGGTGCCAATGTACAAGCTCTCAAAGAGAATTTAGGCCATTCAAGGGCTAGGATTTTCATTCATAATATCATTACTTGGAATGCATTAAATGAAAATATTCCCAGTATAGTCGTGAAAGCTACGACCTGTTTAACTAGATGCAATGGGAAGGACTTTCTCCATATGCTTTTAACTATGCTTGGGAGGTATAATGGCAGTTGGAGAATTGTACGAGGCAAATATTTGGTTTATATGTATGCTTAATATGGTGCTCTTATAAAATCACAAGAATTCATGGAGGGCTTTCCACCAAAAACGTCATCACTTGGAAGTGCCTTGGTCAAATATGTGTGCCAGGTATGGAATTTGTGAGAAAAATGTTGTGCTAATCAATGCTTTGGAAAAAATGTAGGTCAAATGTGGAGGATTTTGTTTAGAAAAATGACTGCTTATGTCTATCCATGGAGCTATACTATCAAGCCCAGTGTGAATGGGGGAGAGAAAATAAAGATGATGGCAAAGAGGAGAGTGGAGGGCAGCGCAGGGGAAGAGAAGGAAGATCAGAGCAGTCTTGGTAGTGCTCAGCGAGACAGACAATGGCAAGAGTGAAACAAAAAATTATCACCAATTTGGGGCATCCCTATTTGGTCATGATCTTGTAGAAATTGAAAACCCCACCAAGTGGCTTGCCACCTCCTTGCTACATCACCTGAGGATGTTTCCCATGCAAACTAGTAGTAGCGACACCATCAACATGTAATATGTGAGATCCTCCCACAATCCAAATAAGGAATCTCCTCCTCTCAAGCTCAAAACTCTCTCTCTCTCTCTCTCTCTCTCTCTCACACACACACACACACACACACACACACACACACACACACACACACACACACACACACACACACACACACACACACACACACACACACACACACACACACACACACACACACACACACCCTCATCTGCATGCATCCTTTAAAAAATTCTTAAAAGAAATATCTACTCGTTCTGAATTAAGGAAATGTGCGCTTATGTTGCACGTGTCAATGCAAGGAACTTGCCGATACACCGTGTGCGAGCCACAAATGGCTCCAAGCACACAACAAGCCTAAACTAGTAAGCTCAAAGAAGGCGATGGTGTGTCACTCACCGCTCTACGCTTGCTTCGTGGAGGGTTCCTCGCCGCGAAGAAGAAGGAGCCACCGCTTCGCCGCGCTCAACCGCTTCACCACCGCCTTGCCGTCGTCGCAATGCTCGATCGCTCTCTCTCTCTCTCTCTCACGCATTCACACACGCAAAAGGAGATGAAGAAGAAGAAGATGGAGATGGAGCAAGAGCACTCTTCTATTGCACAAATGAGAGAATGAGTGAATTTTAGGTTTAGTTGACTTTTATATGAGCTCACCCCATTCACACTTGGGCGCCCATGCTTAGCCAACTAATCCCTTGAATGTTCCAGTTAGAGTGTGCCTCTCATCGGCGATCACTCTTACCCTTTTCCTATTGGACCAACAAGCCCGGTACCTGACTCTACCAAATAAATAATACAATGTCCGTCGTAGGTTACAACGTCCGTCGTAGGTGATAGGGTGTCCGTGAGCCATGAGGGTTAACATGCCCCCCTTCCTGATGTAGATTCCGTCCTCGGAAGCTATTGAGTTGAAGCTCGTTCTTTGAGGTGGAAGAGCATTTGAGATGAATGTCCTTAGTCTTCTTCAGTCACTGCAAAATCAAACAACATTGGCACAGTAATTCTCATAAGTGATTAAAAAGTATATGCAGTTTTAGGCAGACAAATTGATTGGTAACAAAATTTTAAACAATTTGTCAGCAATAAACATTAAATTGCAATATAATCAAATGCATAAACAGATGTAAAGGTAAAAAATTAAACAAGTATGGGGTCGCTAATTTAACGGTCGAAAGGCACTAGAGATCGACTATTAATACCATGGGTAAGCTTCTTAATTTTCTTTGGTCAATTAAGTTGTTTAATCGCGAGAGCCAAGTATTTCATGTTCGAGGGTTGACTAGAGGCTATACCTAGAAGACCTTGTAATTAAGCTACGATAAAAGGAATTTCTCATGAGATCATCACCTGATTGATTACCTTCACAGTGATTCCATTTTGATGTGTGTGCTTATTTTGTATGCCTTGGGTTTTTTGCTTTTCAAGGAAAAGCGCCCACATTGGGAACCTCTAGGGCTCTAGTGCCATAGGCGATACATGTGAGTGAAGTACCAAATCAACCTGAGATTTCTTTTCTAGCTTTAGATTTTACATTGTGGCACTTTGATTTGTTTTTGTTTGTTCATTTTCAGCATTTTAATTTTGTAACTTTTTGGGGGGTCATATAACACTGTTACACCTCCCCAGGCTCATCACACTAGTAAACTCCCTTTTTAATACTGAAGCTAAAGGTCAATAGGGTCAAGCCCACTAGAAATCCCTAGTACATTTCACACAATGCCGCCTAAATCAGATTAAGAACTTAAGTAACCATTGATAATTAGGAAGGCATTCCCCATGGTATTAAGAGAAGATCTCTAACACCTAACTTGGACAAACTAGCTTAGTCCGATTGCTTGATTTTTAAATCTAGACAAGTGATTATGACAAAAAATTCATTGAATTTAATGTTTGGTACTAAGCAAACATGCTGAATATTATGCTACCAATCACAATCAATGTAGACAAACATGGATGCAAAAAGATAATGGGTAATGCTAATGGACAAGAAACACCTGTTTGTGTTGATGGTTGCGCTTGATTTGAAGTGTGAACGAGAGAAAGATTCCATGAAGGTCCAAATCCTAACAACAGCAACATGCTCCTCTACACACTAGGAAAAACAAAGAATACCTCTAGGAGGCACATCAGTGGGAAAAAGGAACTTTGCTAATCACTCAAATCTAAAACAGAAACACTCCTATCGTAATAATTCTGCCTACCCTCCATCACTCGAGTGATGAGGATCAAAGGTGTTTATGACATAGGTTTCTGTTTCAGTGTACCGGATGTGAATGTGTAGGTCTGGGTCAATGTTTTGACTTTTATTGTGCATACTCGTTTGCTAATTGCTCTTGCTCTTTATTATTTTTGTTTTTTGTGAGTATAAGTCTATATATATACATTCCCTAAGATTGGGAGATTGAGAGGTCCGGGAAGAAGGTTGAGAGGAAAGCAAGTGAATGATAACTGTCAGCAAACACTCCCCCCTTCCTTGGGTAGATCATACTGTTTGAAATGAGCTTGTCACCCTTTGAAACCAATTGTTCTAGTTGGTAATAGGTGGAGATTTTTTGCCAGTAGTTTTCTATTACCTTAGGTGCCTCGTCGAGTTGCAAGGGTGGTAAGGTACTCTCCCAGGATCGAACTTGAAGTGGTTCATCAGGTGATTCTTGAACATTGGGAGGTGTGGATTCCCTTTGTAACTTTATGGAGGTCCACTATTGTAGGTGGAGGATGTGGAGAAGCTTTTACCTCTATGGATGCATTACATGAGGAGCTAGAAGCTTCATGGGACTCCCCTCTTCCTGAGCTAGGTAGAACAAATCGTTCTTTCTTCGGTACCCAAACTAGCTCTGGAGCGGGTGTGTAGCATTCTGTGATTTTTTTCTTTCCACGATCATCATTTCGTTTTGGAGCTACAGGATTGGGCTCACATTGGTCAAGTGACTAGTAAGAACACAATCTATGTTTTGGCACCCAGATTTGATCATTTCCTTGATAGTAGCCTTGGGCTTCCAATAGTTTTTTAGGAATCCATCGCAACATTTTCTTACTTTTCTTGGAGCGAGTGGTACGTTTCTTACAAGGCTTCTGTTTTTTAGCACTAGTTATGGTCGCTAAAGATGCTTTAGGGACCCACTTGTATGCTTTCTTCGTTACATTAGGATGAGTCTTGTCAGAAGCTATATACATTGCTTCTAGCATATTTAAGGGTACGGGCATTTCATCCCCCTCAGGTGTTACCCAGGTTGTCCCCCTATTTTCCCAAGTTTCTATGGTTGCTTCTAGGGGGACCCAATCCACATTGTTCGACTCAGTCATCCCAGGTAGTACATCCATATAAGGAGAATCTTCCCCAACATCAGTTCCCGCTTCACACGTGTAACAATACTGCAATGGGGCCGAGTGAACTATGGTGTCAGATCTATGATCAATTATAAACCTGTTTCCTAGAGGATGTGCTCGACCCGTCACAAGATCCACTCGAATGACAGAATCTTGGAACTGCAGGTAGACATGGTTTTTGGACCAGTCATGCACCATTTTTGCTTCCTTCATGAAAGGACGTCCTAAGATCATCTCCGATGCCATAGTGTATTTGGAGAAATCCATAACAATAAAGATAATCCTTATTTTATGTCCAAAGACCTTGATCTTGAGATCTTCTAGCATCCCAATAGGTTTAACAATAGACCCATTGGCCATCTTCACTACTATAGTTGTGGTCACAAGGTGAGGTCTTCCCATAGTTTCCCAGCAATTTTTAGTCACAATGCTAACCCTAGCGCCACCATCAAGGATTCCCTTCACATTTAATCCCTTAGTAGTGATTGGTATAGTCGCATTGGATTCATCACCCTCAAACTATTGTCCCAACTTGTTAACAAGTATTTCTATAACAAGGTTCTCATCTAGGTTGGGTTGTGGATCTATGTATTCCTCCTCTATTGGCATCTCCCCAGCTCCATCCATCTATAAAAATTGTGGTAGCCCAAACTTCAGTTCTCCATTGAGGAAGGGTCGAAGAGCTGAGACTAGCTCAGGGTCTTTATATAGTTTGGACATGATGGTGGTTCTAACTTCTGAAGACATGAAATCCATCAATTTGGCAATGTTTAACGACACCTTTTGGCCTTGAGTCCCTTGACGTGGGGAAGATGGGATCTCCGATAGGATCAAGTAGTGCCTCTGTAAACATTCTTTCCATCAAGAAGTGAGTACGCCCACTTTCCCATGACTTTAAGTCACTTTCTTCTTGGATGACACTAGGTATGTCCAAGGGTCTATGGACTTGGTGAGGTTGTTGTTGCGTAGGGAACACGAGGTCTATAATCTGGATCTTCCTAGGTGCTGGTTCTAGATCCCTTTGCGTATCTTCTACCAAACTCCTTAATTGCTTGACTCGCTCAATCTCCTTTATAGGGTCTGGGTAAGTTCCTATCTTCTTTTTGGATCCTGGCCATTGTGGCTAATGAAGATCTTCCTTGTTGGTTTCTATGTTAGTGGTCGTTTTGGTCTCCATGGTTTCACCTGAATCAGAATCTTCTTCAGCGTCGTTCATTTATACGGGGTCGTCACCAGTCCCTATGTTGGTCTTTGAACTAGGGTCTGACGTCGCTGCTTTTTGCGATCTCTTTCTTCGTGATTTCTTCTTTTTCTGAGATTGGGCAATGGATGCCATGTCTCTTTCCTCAAGAATATAATTTTGTTTTTGGAGCATCGATCATGTGAGTACCTTTATTGGTACCACGGGTGTACTTGGTGATGGCTCCTCGGTAACTTCAATCAAGTTTAATGGCGTGATCTTCGGTGCATTTGGATTATTTGGACATTGGGCAATCAAATGATCTATGCCACATCGATTACACATGAGTATCGGCTATGTAGACGTGCTCGCTTGATTGGTTTGCATTAGTGTGGCGTTCTTTTGTAGCCTAATAGGACACTCGGCTACATGATGTGGACCTCCACACTTATAGCATTGAAGAGGTGGTCTCTTAGCAGTGTAATTGATATTTTGGCCTCTTGCAGCAAGAGCAACTACTTGATATACAGGTTTGACTTGTCCCCAACAGTCCTCCATGTAGTATTGTGGACTTTCTTCAAGCACATCCATCCCATATGCAATATTAGGATCTATATCTTCCTCACAGTCTTCCAAACAAGCAATAGATGACTCACAACCCACTTGATTCACAGAAGTGATTCTCGGATGTGGTGGTTGCGGTCCTAGCACTGGAGGTGGTAAGGGTGTTGTTTGGACAACATTTTGGGCCCTAGGGACCATGTGTTGTGTTGTTTGTTCAAGAGTTGGGGCCGGCATCAATGTAGGCACTCGAGGTGTGTTTGTCCATGCTAAGGTTGGTCTATTGGACATCGCGTGCTTAAATACTATGCAATCCTTAGCTTGATGACCATACCTCCCACAAGCATTGCAGTTCCCATTGAATTTTACTCTAAAAGTAGGGCATTCACTGGTACTATGCGGTCCATAGCATACTGAGCACCATTGTTGATCCCTTCTTGGATACATATGATTGTTTTGTGGAGCACGATTGTCTCTAAGACTCTCTTGAATAGCCTTGGTGAGATCTGCTAAAGTCATCTCGATATCTTTGGCTCCTTAGCAATAGGCTTTAGGGTCATTGGCTGATGCCCCGATGCTTGTGAGCTAATAGATTTAGGCTCAACAGACACTCGTTCTCCTTGAATCATTAAATTATCCTCCAATTGGATCGCATTGGTGGTGACTGCTTCCCAAGTGGTGAGTCTCACCGACTCTCCTTCCTCTCGTTGGGCTTTCTGGACCTGAGAGGCTACACCCCAAAGCATTCCTTCTCGTATGTATTCTTTCAAGAATAGTCTCCTAAGAGTAGGGTAAATCGTTTTTTCTTCCACCCTTAGGGTTCTATACCAATCCCCAGCCTTTCCACTTAAGGTTAGGCTTAAAGCATTGCTCTAATGTAGCTCATTGTGTTCTCCTAGAGAATCGCATATTTCTTCAAACACTTCGATATGCTTTCTCACATCCCCGTCTCCACTAAATTTTTGCGTGAGCTTGGCTATTTGTACTGCCTTACTTCTAGGCTCTCTATCAGGAGCGTTACGCATATTCTCAGCAATAGATCGACCTATAGCTTGAGCAAATGTTGCCAAGTCACCTAAATGAGCAGGCACCGTGGGTGAAGGCGCTCCAGAGACTACATGTGGAGTAGGTATTGGCATTGGGCTTGGCGCATAGGAAGCCCTTGGGTTCCATGTTGGGTATGATGTTGTGCCATGTGGTGGCCCAAAGTTCATATGTGTGGCCCTAGACATAACAGACGTCGGATGTGACATGCTAATGCTAGCCGGTATAGTCCCATGGAAATAAGAACTTGTGTATTGTGGTTGTGGAGCATAGGTAGTTGGAACAATGGGAGGGGTAGGGACTACATGAGTGTGATGACCCATAGGTGCATACGATTGGTACACACTTGTAGGTATTGTTGCAGGCATTGAGCTACCATGTAGTGGTGCTTTACTAACAAATGAGGTCCATGGTGTGTTTCTTGGCATGCCCATCATTGGGGTAGGCATGGTAGCCGTGGTGTCATAAAGGGAAAGATGAGCTAGACTTGGAAAGGTGAAGCTATCACTTGTGGGCTCAGATTGCACTGAGACCCCTGGAGAAACAACATATAGGGGATCCATCGGACTTACTGAGGGAGTCTCCATTTGCGAGAAGGTCGGTTGTTTAGCCTTCCCTGTATCCAAGAATCTCATGAGACCCGTTGAAGGCATGTTGATCCTCTTGTTCTGTATCTCTAACTCAATGACCCTATGGATGACCTCACAAACTCTTTGTTGTTGATCCTCCACACTAGTAGCACCCATTGTGGATTGTAGGACATCTAACCAACCCACATGATAGGTGTGACCTGTGTATAGGTCAGTCAGAGTCTCTGCTTGTAATTCGTACTCCCATTTCTCATTTAAGAACACTCCATCTAGGATTGAGGTGCTAGGGGTTTCCTTTGAGCTAGATGCAATGTTGCTTTCTAGGGGTTGGCCCTTAGCGGTTGCTAAATTAGGAGCACTTGATTGCTCTCTTAGCAAGGATATTGACATAGGGGCTTTCGCTTTTAACTCTCTTCATTGCTCCGCCTTGTGTAAGCTCTCAATTTCCTTTTCCCTTGCTGCAAGGATATATCGCTCAACCTCTTGCACTTCGGCAAGGCTTCTACCATCGGGTAATATGACCTCGGAGGGAAATAACTCTGAAGAGTCAGGAGGTGCAGTGAATGAAGTATTCACGTGCACATTCTCTAACGGTATAGGGTCTACGTTGGTCACGAATGGAGAATTTACTTCCCCACCCCCCTCATTTACATCATTAGCTTCATGTTCGGAGCGAGTGGCTCTACTAAAAGTTTCCTTCAGGCGACTAAGCACTCTCGGCCCGGATTGCGGGCCCATGGCATGCATGTCTTGGCTTGAGCTATCGGGATTAGGCATTGGGAAACCCTACATGACGTCATAGTCAGAGGAAGAGTCACTAGCTGCTATGTTCGGGTCTTGGTTTGTACTACCTTGGGTCCCCGTCGAGGGTCCAGAACCTAAAGTAGGTGGATATTGAGAACTCGCGTAAGTCGAAATTCTCTCTAGTTGCTCCGTCTCTAGCACACGACTAGAGCGTAGATGCATGTGCCTTTGGCACCCTACAAACGTCGATGAATAACCTCGAAGGTTAACCGCTTACCTTTTTTAAGCGCCCGTTTTCACTCGTGTTTTTTATGTTTTTAATGTTTTTTAAATATTTTTTAATGTTTGATTTTTTTGATTAAAGTGTGTGATAGCTTGAAATGAGCGTATCACTTAGAGGGTCGCTGTGTGCTTTACAACACAATTTTCGGGCATCTGAAGTTCCGTCGGTCCTCAAAAAATTGCTTTTTAGCTACGTGTGAAGCTAAAATTCATTTTTTCAAAAGGCGACTGAGGCCTAGGCATGAGCGTGAGCTTGGGTTTGGGTCTAAGAGATATTCCCGATCCCAGTCCTACCTTTTTTTTTTTTTTTTTGGGTTAAGGATAAGGTCGCCGCGGCCTGCGCGAGAGCACACACACACTCTATCTACCTACTTCTAACTAATACACCTACTGTTACACACTAACACACTCTATTAACTCTCTTAGATCTACTTCTTACTTACTGTACACAGAAAACTAACAACCTTAGTACACAGAGAATAAACATAGTACCTTTGAAAACTCCATTAACAAAGAAAACTAACAACCTTAATACACAGAGAATAAACACAGTACCTTTGAAAACTCCATTAACAAAGAAAACACATAGTATAACACCAAATCCCTCTTCTCAACACACACACACTCCTTCCCTATCCTTCCTACAATTGAAATTGCACCACGAAAGAAGCACAGAGTGCCATTCAAGCTTGGTGTATGGCATTCCTCGGCAACGGCGCCAAAAATGTGCGCTTATGTGGTACGTGTCAATGCAAGGAACTTGCCGATACACCGTGTGCGAGCCACAAATGGCTCCAAGCACACAACAAGCCTAAACTAGTAAGCTCAAAGAAGGCGATGGTGTGTCACTCACCGCTCTACGCTTACTTCGTGGAGGATTCCTCACCGCGCGAAGAAGAAGGAGCCGCCTCTTGGCCGCCGCCGTGCCGTCGTCGCAATGCTCGATCGCACACTCTCTCTGTCTCTCACGCTTACACACACACACAAGGAGATGAAGAAGAAGAAGATGGAGATGGAGCAAGAGCACTCTTATATTGCACAAATAAGAGAATGAGTGAATTTAGAAAATCAAGATGCTCAAAAGTCCCCGATAAAGCTAGATGCAACTTTGGAGAACGATAACTATCAAAGTCATTTGCATGCATACAATCATTGATTCAAAAGAAGAGAAGAACATGGGAAGTCAAGCATCAATTTTTTCAATTCCAAAAAAAGACACACATACGTGGAAGATTTTGGAGAAACTTGAGGGGCAAGCAGGCTAAGAGTTTTGGTAATTTGAGTCTTATGTATATGTGCACACATTGTAGGCAACTATATGCGTAACCAAATGTTGGAAAGATTCCATTTTATGGCTCACTCCCGTGTATGCTTCTTTTGTTACTATTGAGGATATGTGCAACGGGCTCAAAAAGTTTTCGACTTACAAAGTGGGAGATCTTCAAGGTATCAAACCGAAAATGATTCAATGGATAGGAGATCTTACACATGAGTGGATGTGTGAACCTTACACTTCAGCATAAGAAAGCCTTTGTGGAGAAAAAAGAAAGAACTCTAAGTGTGCCAAGTGAGTTAATGCTTGCAATTTCTTGAATCTATGAGAAGGTGATGTGTCAATTGCACATAGGAAGATGAATAAAAGAAGGTTTTGCAAGCACTATTGAGATTAAACAAGGATGTCCATTGTCACCAAATTTCTTTGGCCTATGCATCTATCAATTGGAACAATGGTACTTAATTTTATGCAAGAAGAAGGCATTGAAGAGGTCACTATTTGCAATGCGGTAATCATGCTTTTGTTGTATGCGGATGATTTAGTGCTTCTAGCACACATTTTAGAGGATTCACATAAGCTTATGGTTATCCTGATAACTTTTACTTGCATAGTGAGCTAATTGTGAATGAATCCAAAACAAAGGTTATGCTTTTGAAAACCAACCATAAGGAGAAGCCATGCATTGTGTACAACAATGAGACACTTGAAGTTGTTAAGAGCTTTAAGTACCTTGGGGCTGAGTGCTTTCATTGTGAACAAGCGACAAAATACGATCAATGGATAAAAAACGAGCGAAGAAAATAGAGGGGTAGAGCATATTGACAGACAATAACAATAAAAGATTGGAAGTACATTTATGAGTGGAAAGTCCTGCAAAAAAATCTAGAAAATTTTGGTTCAAGTTTGATAGATTCTAACGCCCTATGGGCACTCTCCAAGAGCAGTGTGTCTTTGCCTAACCTTCAGGCTATAACAAGTGGCAGAGAAGGTACTAGGATTGCCAAATTGTTATTACTGCTAATCATCATCTTATGTATGCCATTGTGAATTTTCACCTTTCTTCTACAATCCAAACCCCTCTTTACAAAAACATGCGAAAAAGTTTAAAATTAAAAAGAATGCTAAAATCTAAAATTATGGATATAATTTAGTGATTGTTGTTGCAAGTGCTTGTCTAAACGTATTTGAGTCCTAGAGAAAAGCTCTTTCTTAAGATTCTCCATTTCTTTTTTTTTTGCAATATTCACCAATTGGTCAGTTGAAAATAAATTAAACTTCAAAAAATTTACAAGACCATCTCATGCACATCACATGCCATGAGAGCCCAACAAACCATAGACAGATACATCTGACAGTTTATACCGCAAAAGGCATCACCAACACAAATAGTACCATCCCAACACATGCCGAACAAGGGAGGCCAGCCCTCTCATAACAAGAACCACAAAAAATACCCTGCATGGTTGCCACAAGCATTGGTCCACTGCCACAAGACCAAACACCATCCATACAAGAAGGATCAGAGCCTAACTGAGCATATCGAGAGAAGCAAAGCGATCGCAAACGGGCGGGGCCCAAAGTCCCCATCGCCAGAGGAAGAAACCTACAACAACGCCTTAGCCACAGGTGGCGAGAAAACCCAAGGAGTCCGCCCAACCATCACCACAACGCAACCACCGAACAGGCTTTGAAAGGGAGCCTTGCCCCTGCCAAGGAGGACCCTCACGTGCCACGAACACCACCACTGTTATCGCCAATGGTGCCATCCCGAGCAGGCCTCCGCAAGTGAACCGGGCCACCTAGAGTCCTCCATGGGGAGGTGGGAGGAGGCCCTCTCCCTATTTCCAAAAAGAAGTGTAGAGCGGGTGAGCAAAGGAAGCATCACCACGATCATGGAGAGTGTAGCCGAGGGCCCCTCCTAGCCCCCAACTCGCGGAGGCTGAGCAGGCCACCAAACCCTAGCAGGATGCACCTCGCCTCTCTCCGAGATTCTCCATTTCTAATTAGCCCTCCCCAGTCTCTTACCACAAATCATGAAGCATCATTGTCTGCAGGAGTGCTCGGAAAAAAATTGTTACCTTGTATAGAATCCAAGCTCACTTGAAGAAAATCTAAAAAAATTTACAAGTAGGTCATACGATCTTTGAAAAAGAAAAGAAGAGGCGAATCAAGGTGGATGCTCCTCGGGCATTTTTATCCATGACTTAGACTACATGCTTTCCTCTCCTAGCCACAATGTGGGATCTCCATTGCGACTCTCATCACCACAATTTTGGAGCATCAAGAATCACTCATCAATCACGCACATAGTACATCATATGTAACTTTTGTCCCATAGGTTCTTTTTGACATCCGAGGATGATAATATAATCTCTCTCTCTCTCCCATTGCTTAGAGAATACTTTTTGTAATTACGACCTGATAGCAATTGATTAGCATCTATCTTCTCTCACTAAAATTTCTACAACTATATAACCAAGCACATAAAGCAAATGGATTATTGATAAGCTCTTATGCACCATAAAATTGCCAAAATGCAATATCAAATAGACACAAAATTATTTGGCTACAAAGTGGAAAAAAACAGGGAAAGCGAGCTTGGTGAAGCAAGATTTGGAGTGAGCTTTTTCCCTCCTCCACCCCTAGCGCTTTCACTACAACTAGATGCCGTCCATTTTTGCCTCGACCACCGACAGCAAGTGGCACTTTTTTTGAGCCACCGCAACCCCTACATTGCACCACCAACTTCCAACTCCCCTCTACTCTCAACCTCCAACCATCCTCTCTCTCTCTCTCTCTCTCTCTCTCTCTCTCTCTCTCTCTCTCTCTCTCTCTTTCACACACACACACACACACACACATACACACACAATCTCTCATGGTTTCTTTTTCCTCCCTCTCCTCTCTCTCTCTCTCTCTCTCTTTCACACACAAACACACACACACACACACACACACACACACACACACACACAATCTCTCATGGTTTCTTTTTCCTCCCTCTCCTCTCCCCCCCAAAAAAGAGAAACTTACGATTTTGAGCATATTTTTGCATGAAAATTGGTAGAAGTGCTTGAAAACCAGTGCTAGAGGCTTGGGGATGCCTATGAATGAATTCTGTCCAAAAATTCATCAGCAGACATCATACGCGTATGATGTCTGAGGGGTGCTTTTGACAGCAATTTTGAACTCAACATTATACCCATCTTCACCATGTTGTGTTGAGCATATACACCAGATTTCATATTATTTGGGCTTATAGATTAAAAACTGGGAAGATTTTACTCTCTTAGAGGATTTCCTTGTGAAAAGTGATGATTTTGTGCAATTTCGACATCCAAAATTTGCTATAATCACATATTCTTGTTGTACACATCAAGGGACACCTTGCGTAAAATAGAAGTCCATTTTGACCACCTAGACATCATACGCGTATGATGTCTTATAGGCTAGATCTGGGGTCAAACATTACATCTGAGTGCACCCTTGTGATCTACAACATTTAGTAAGTATATAGGCCAAATTTCATTAAATTTGAAGCATTTTTGGGCCTACAAAGACCATAAGACACATCGAGGCAAGTGAATGCTTGTATTAGCCATATCTTTCACAAAAAGTGTTAAAATTCAATTCTGAAACTTACTGTGAGTTCTCAGTGTAGTGAGGAACATGTGGAGTAAAACTCACTTCATTCTGACCAGTTAGACATCATACACGTATGATGTCTAAAGGGAACTTTTAGGGACAAAAATTGAAATATGAGCTTACCAGGGTTTTAAGCACAACAAAACAAGATTACATACCAAATTTAGGCCAATTCTAAGCACATAGACATCATACACGTATGATGTCTCATGGCCAAATCTGACAATCCAATTTCACTTTTGACCACATAGGAGGGTTGGAAATGATGTATTAAGCTTGCTTGAAAAATTTCATCTCATTTGGACACATACTTTTGCACTTAAAGAGATTTTTGCAGATACAAGAAGGTTAAAAAAATGGTGATTTTGAGCAATTTTGACATCCAAATTGAGAAAGTGAAGATTTTCATACATAAGGGCTAGTTGTTTTTACAAAAATGGATACATAAGGGGTACATGTAATACTTGAAAATATACAGGTAAGGGATTATCTAAGTACCTCTTGTTCGCACGTGCTATATGCATTTTTTACATAGTGGATTCCCCGGGGTTTTGTAGCTATGTTGAGAACAAAGGATATGTGCGTGAAGGCACATTACAACACTGCAATCTCTTTGGAGGAAAAGGCCTAGGTGTCAGGGAGGGATTATTTAAATACCTCTTGTTCGCACGTGCTATAAATCCAATTTTTACATAGTGGATTCCTCGGGGTTTTGTAGCTATGTTGAGAACAAAGGATATGTGTGTGAAGGCACATTACAACACTGTAATCTCTTTAGAGGAAAAGGCCTAGGTGTCAAGGAGGGATTATTTAAATATCTCTTGTTCGCACGTGCTATATGCAATTGTTACATAGTGGATTCCCTAGGGTTTTGTAGCTATGTTGAGAACAAAGGATATGTGCGTGAAGGCACATTACAACATTGCAATCTCTTTGGAGGAAAAGGCCTAGGTGTCAGGGAGGTCATTATTGAAGAGTAAGTGGGTGTTTGTGTTGGAAATTATACATCTATATTGTTTTAACCGATGATCTAATCTTGTCTTCCATCTTTGTGTATATGTAGATAGAGGATCTTTTGGTGCGGACACACATGACAACATCCTAGTGGATTGAAAGGATTTCCCTAGTCACAGCAAGTCAGATGCCACTCACATGTTCAAATAGACCCTAATAAGTCAGTCTACGAAATATTGCAAGACCTTGATGCTAGCACTGTGGAAGAGAAAGGGGTCGAGCTTGCTATAGACTCAAGCTTGGGAGAAGATTAGTTGAAAGCTGAAGTGCAAGAAATAATGCAAGACGTTGAAGCCATCACAGTGGAAGGGAAAGGGGTTGAGCCTGTTGTAAAGTCAGTACTGGAAAAAGATAATTTGAAATCCAAAGTACAAGAGAGGGTTAAAGAGAAACGAGGACCACAGGAACCAATAGGGGGCAAGCGATCTGATTGAGAAATTTGTTGATATGGAGATTGACCAAGGTGAGAAGATCAATGAAGAAATGCCAGCTAATGAGGAGGTGGAAGTTGAAGTTCTCTTGGTAATAGAATCTTTGGATGTGACATCAAAATGTATAGAGGAGAAGGCTGATAGAAAGAGGACGAAGAAGGCAATGTAGGTGGCAAAACCTGCTCAAAGTGCATAAGAGACTACATGTGCAGAGGAGCCCAAAGGCGCAGAGAAGGATAAAGGTGCAGAGGAGGCCAAAGGGAGTAAGGGTACAGAGGAGGCTAGAGGCATGGAGGAGGCCAAAGGTACAAGGGATTCCAAAGTGTGAAGGAGACACCTGATGCGATGCCCTTAGAAACAAGTATTAGCTTTGACTCAGTCATTGAATCCCAACTCTTCCTTATGAAATCTAGAAAGAGCCCCATTGGTCGTGGTCTCAAGCCGTGAAATTGCAAGAATTAGCTATTGTGATAGCATTTTGTACTTTCTTCTGACTTTATATGAAATACCATCCCATTTTTGCTTATGTCAATGTGTTTGTTGTCATGTCACTCTAGTCGTGATCAAAGGAAGGAAGTGGATGATAGGAAACAAGGGGAGAGAGATGATGAGAGCAAGGGAGGGGAGGATAAGTGAGAGTAAGTGGATATTATTGTAGAATACCAAAAATGCTACTTATTACCACCATATTGTTGGGCTTTATAACTTTGGATGCAAAAGAATTGTACATAGCAATCAACTAAAGCCATTAAGCATAATACCAAAAAATGGTACTATAGTATCAAAGTTGGTGGCATATTACCACCAAAGAATGGATTATAGCACAATAGTAACCGAATGATTGTGCAGGTAGTAGATAGTATCACATTTGGGTATTATCTCGGGGGGTTCACCATTCAGTTTCCCCTATATAACGTGCATTCGCATGATATTGAAAAAAACCCCTCTTTTAACATGTCTGAAAGAATAAAATGACCCCTTGTTTTAGGAAAATTTCCAAAATTGAATTAAAAAAACCCCTTATTTTAATGTATCTCTGTTAAATTGCCTAATTTTTTTGCATTTTAAAACCCCTCCTTTCGAATACACATTACCCATTAACAAGATTACATAGTGCACCCCCGAAGGGTATGATAGAGTATCAAATTTGGTACTACAATACTATAGAGTATCAAAATTTGGTAGGAGATAGTACCAAAGTGTGGTAATATAGAGTATCAAATTTGGTACTACAATAGTCAGCTGAAAACAAACAAGCACGGTACCAAAATTTGGTACTACAATAACACAATAGCTATCTTAAAACTATAGAGCACAATACCAAAGTTTGGTACTATAGAGTACCAGCTATGGAGTACCAAAGTTTGTTATTGATAGGACATGAATAACATTAGACAACACTGATCACAAGTAAGATTCTATTCAAGAGAATTAAAATTACTATCAGTGGTTGGAATTGTAGTTGGGGTAAACACTGTATGGCTCCCCTCCTCCTCACTTCCTGGTTCATACGGCATATTGTTATAGATATTTTCATATATCTCCAAGGATAGTTTAAAGTGGATTCACAAGTCAGGGATAGCCTCCATGGGGAATTGTATGGCTCTAACAAGATGGGAGTAGCTAATCACTAGTGATTTTTGATTCAATAGGATATAGGTATCAATCTTTCCCTCAACATAGGCATAGTACAAGCACTCTTCATGTCAAAGGATGGATTCAGGCTGAAGCACCTCTTCTTGATCATTGATCTTGGGCGGGTACCTCAATCATTGGTTCTCTTGGTGGATCTTCTTTGTAAGGCTTAAGTAGGCTCACATGAAAAGCATTGTGTGTGAACCAATGATTGGGAAACTTTAGTTGATAGTCCATCTCATTGATTGGTTTTAGGATTTGAAAAGGACCATACTATCTTTTTTTAGCTTAGCATAATACTTTTGGTGGCCCGTAGGATTCTTGCTTGTCATTTGCTTAATCGAGCCTTGGAAACTTGAGTAGGACCCAATCATTTTCCTTGAAAGTTAAGGCCCTTTTGTGCTTGTTAGCAGCAGCTTTTTGCCTTTTTTGTGATATGGATATAGCCTCCTTAATCTTTTAAAAAGAGTCTTGTAGGTCTCGGCTATATCATCAACAATGAAGATCTTCCCATGTACCTTAAGTAGCAAGGGACTTTTAGGTCTTCCCTCAATGATTTCGAAGGGTGCCTTCCCTCTAATAGTATGAACAGTGTTATTGTACGCGTACTCTACAAGCGGTAGGTACTTCTCCCATTGTGAGCATTGACCTACTTCTGTGACATAGGTCTTGAGTAGATCTAGAAGCGTAAGGTTAGCTATCTCAATTTGGCCATCCGTTTGTGAGCAAAGATAAATTTAGCCTTGTACCTAGATTCTCAAAGAGACCCTTCCAAAAATTATTGGTCATTTGAGGATCTCTATCTGACACTATGGATGTTGTCAAGCCATGGTGTTTGAAAATCTGTGATATGAAGAGGTTTTCCATTTGATGTGCCTGAATAGTCTTTTTGTTAGGTATAAAATGTGATTGTTTGCTAAACCTGTCGACTATTTTCCATATTCCTGGATTCCCATGGATAGACTTGGGTAATCCAAAGATAAAATCCATGGATATACTCTCCCATTGTGAATTAGAATTGACAATGGTTGGAGTAATCTAGGTTGCTTCCCTCTAGCATACTTGGTCTTTTGGCATACCATGCATTTTGAAACATACTCTTGTATGTCTACTTTCCTGGTAGGCCAGTAGAAATACGTCTCTACTCCTCAAAGAGTAAGTTGAATCCCTCTATGCCCCACATAGGGAAGAGCATGGGATTCATACATTACTTTCTCACAAAGGGAGTTAGTAACACATAGTCTATTTCCTTGAAGAGGATAACCATCTTGCAAGGTGAACGATTCTTCTACTTCCCTAAGGAGATGGCTAACATTATATCCTTGAAATCAGGGTCAATAGCATACTCGTATATCATAGCAGATAGATCATTGTGAGTTGCTATATAAACTGCATTTACTTGTGGTCATCGTGATAGTGCATTGGCCACTTGATTGTGTTTGCCAGCAACATGAGCAATATGAAAATTAAATTGTCAAATAAAATTTTCCCACCTCTTTGTTTGTCGGAAAGCTTGGTTTCCATCATGAAGTACTTAGGACTTTGGTGATCCATTTGTAGGATGAATGGAGTCCCCAATAAATAATGCTTCCATGTATCAAGGGCATGTAGAATAGCTAGTAGATCCTTTTTGTATATGCCCAACACTTGCTCGTTGAAATTGAGTCTTTGAATCTTGTATGCTACGGCATGCCCTTCTTGAAGCAAAATTGCTCCAAGGAAATCTCAATAAGCATCACATTGGACCTCGAATGGTTTTGGGGTTCCTCCTCTTCTCTCACCAGAGAGATTCTTCTTTTGGAAGTCTCTACAAGAGGCTTCCTAAGGTCTCTCTCCTTTTGGGGAGTTTGGAGAATCCCATGAGTGCAAAGTTGTTGGTTAACTTCAGCTTGCAAGGCATGGTTGCCCATAGCTTGTTGCAGTCTAGGAACAAGATAGTTCACAAACATGGGGGCATCATTAGTAGCACGTTCATGTCAAAATCAAAGTTGCCTAAATTCTCTTTGAGAGATTTATATTGACACCAAGGCCACCCTTTGACCCTAGGGCCATAGGTTTCCCTCTATTCTAATGAGAGATCCTATGGTCCTAGGGCCATAGGGTGCCAATGTAGAAGTGCAAGGGCCATTGGTTTCCCTCTATTCCAATTGGAATACCGGTTTCCCTCTTTTTAATTGCTACCTATGTTAGGAAATTTTGGAGGTCATTTGGAGGGCCTTTAAAAAAAGAAAGAATTTTGACTTTCTCTCTCTAGAAATAGGTGTGGTAAAAGCAATTGTAAACTTGGAATAACCATTCGAAAAGTGCACTTACAAGTAGATTCTTGGCACAATGTCATAACGGCTGTGATGATGGAAGAATAAATCGTTTTCAATTGCATTTAATGAACATCCTAGAATTGGAGAGAGTTTTCTGTACATGGAATGTATGACTAAAGGAAATAGGAAGTATCCTTCCAAACATGCTCTCTCCTTACTCTCTTACTGCTTGTGTGCTGACTTAAAGAAATCCTCCCTTTCTTCCCCTGTTGCATACATGGCTTCTTCTTCCACCCCCAGAAATGTCCTCCTTAAAAGACCCTTCTATCATCTACACATTGACCTCGATCCCCAATATACTCCACTATGTAAGCGAGGCAAAACTAACATCAAAGTGACACCGATCATGACAGAGAGACTCAGAGCAGAGGGAGCAAAACACTTAGATATTTGGACAAAAGGCTCACTCTATCCATTAAATCCCATGACCAATGCTTTCCCAACATTTTCAAATCCCACTAACTTATTGACCTTTGCAGGTAATGGAGAGAATGGATTGCTTGGCTACTGTAAAGTTCTAAACAACAAATTAGAAACTTATAAAGACATGGTGAAGCACCAAGAAAATGAGATTCAGAGACTTTCAAACTTGCATCATGAGGACCAAAAGACTATAATGCAGCACACACAAGAATCACAGGTCTTGCGAACAAAGCTACGGTCATTACAAAACAAAGAGACAATGTTAGGCACTCGTGTGCGAAAGAAGAAACTACGGAATCTTGAAACATTGAAGGTAGGCTCTGGCGGCCTTAAGAAAAGAATCCAAGCATTGAGGTGAGCATTGTAAACTGTCTAATTAATTTAAACTAACCTAAGTTTTTAGTTATGCTCTCTTTGTAGAGATTCCATCTATCCAGACAAAGAAAACATAGACCCGAAGGCCAATGTAGGAAAGTAGTTAAAGCCATTGATAACTAGTGGTCTTGCAAAGGATATCATGCATGACAAAAAGTTTAAGGTTTTGCAACAGGATGTCGTTGACAGAATCATTTCAAAGAATGCAGTTCCTGCCAAGCATATACAGGGTACATTGGACACCCTTGGAGTTAGTAAAAGAGGTTACTCAGCTATTCAACAGTCTATCTCTTCCATGTTTGTGAAGAAGGTAATAAAGTCTAAGCTTTTACCAGCAAAACTGCAAGTGTTTGGAAGGAAAGACTACAGCTCAATAATGAACAGACATACTTCATTGGATGTCCATTTCATATTCAAGATATTTATAGCTCATAGGGAACTATTGTCACTTATGATGAGTACAACAATATCTTCATGGACCTCTCTTTGTTGCAAACTAGAATAATAGAGTTCTACAATATCACATTCGAAGAGACAAGTGGTGTTCTACATTTTTTTTTGAAGCTAGATGAGTGTGAGATTCTAAAGAGAAGAAGCTAGAGAGAGTTACAATCATATTAATGAATAGGGCTCTTTCCAAATGTCCCACTGATGACCCTTCATACTTCAGTGTTCAATCAGAAACAAACATATGGTGGCTTGGTGCATTTCAGGTAATCCAGTTATCTCCAATTTTGCAGCTCTAGCAAGTCCTTTGATTTATTTTTCATATCTCATAAGGATTGATCTTGCAGGTAAAGAAAGAAGACCATGAAATTTTATTTTGGGTGTTCCATCAAACCCCTATTCCAAATATCATTGATAGGCAAATGAATCGAGGAGAGGTATTGACTGTAGATGGGAGAGGAGATTTTCAAGTTCAATGGCATCTTGCAGGTGACCTTAAAACATTGAAGTGTATGTATAATTGTGGAATGGGTGCCATGGCAAAGTCTCCATGCTTATATTGCATGGAGCCTGCAAAAGTGATGGACCCAAAGTGGTGGCGAAAGTCTCCTACTCGTCACAATCAAGACTCTAATTTCTGACCAGTTCTAGATATACCACTTGTTAATGTCCATATTTGTACAATGCATAGTCTCTGCCGAATTGTAGAGAAGTTGGTATATCTGTACATTGGGTTTGCTTGGAAAATAAAAAACTCATCTGAACGACAAGTCGCTCTAGTGGCTTTGGAACTAGTTTTGTCAGATATTGGTCTACATGGGGGCAATGTGAAAATATAGCGGGAAGAAAAAAGGTCAACCAATGAGAAAGATGTACCCTGCAAACCATCCAGAGGTGGGGTCAAGGCACACCGTTTTCTATCTAAACCTCAAGGTATGAAAGATGTGAAGCTAACAAAGTGAGGGAGAGTATATCACTCTACCTACATTAGCAAAATTGAGTATATGAACAGGAAAAAACTTCATTTAGCAGTGAAAGACCAAGAGCCAACAACTCGCAATGCAAAGGGTGATGTCTGGCATTCCATTGACATATTATTTCAAATGTGTGAGAATGATGATTGGCCGCAGGATAATCTCAACAAGTTTAAAGAGAACCTTCAGCTATACTGAAAAAATCCTTGAAGACAGCATGGACTGACACTCAAATCACTCGAAAATAGTAAATTCAAAGCACCTCAGATAGTCTATAAAGTTTGTGTTTAAATTTCTAAATAAATTTCTTCTTTTGCAGCACATTATTTTTAATAATTTGCCATACTTCATCCAAAAATTTGGGAATCCAGGTATATGGAACACCCAGGGCCTGGAGAAGTCTCATTACATAGCTAGAAATGCCTACTTCAGACACACATAGCATGGAGGCTCTCAAAATAAGGCAAACAGTCTAAAAGAGTTATTTCAAGTGGTTTTATCGTAGAATCATTCATCGCATGCAACAAAAGCAAGTATTGGCCTCTTCAACAACCGTACAGGCAATCAAACATTTGCAACTTCAGAAAGGAAAGAGAGCAGAGGCATTCAACAACTCAAGTGCTCTTGAAAGTCAAATCAGGTAGAGAGACACAATGCAATATGCCAATCATCGGTGGAACAAGAGAGTTAGAGTTTAGATGATCAGATGTACCACAAATGCATGTAGAATTTAATTCAATATGTACCACAACTATTTCAACATTTTGATGATTTGCAAATATCATCTAGAACCTTGCTCTTCTATCTGATCATTAAATGTTTTCCATACTCTAAGAGTTCAGTAGGGTTTTCTTTCCCTAAAGATAATTCCATTGCTGTGTATGTGTAGTAATATGCTGCACGGCCCCCAGTATATCCTGGTGAGTAACCAAAACATTCTCTCCCAAAAACCTTGTTTGATGAGGATAACTTTGTCAGCATTTTGTGGCAGCATTGGACCACCTAAGAAGCGAGATAATGTCTTGAAAGCATAGGTTGTAGTATTCCCCTCTTGTGACATTCCGTTGTGGAAGATTAGGATGGATGCCTCACATAAACTAGAAAGATATTGTCCTAGAGTTGCATCCCTACAACGGAACTATCTTCTTCGATGACGAAGAAAGTCATCCTTTTCATCAATCCATGACTGTCAACAAAAGAAGTGTTTGTGTGTGTGTGTGTGTGTGTGTGTGTGTGTGTGTGAGAGAGAGAGAGAGAGAGAGAGAGAGAGAGAGAGAGAGAGAGAGAGAGAGAGAGAGAGAGAGAGAGAGAGAGAGAGAGAGAGAGAGAGAGATGTGGGGTGGGGGGGGGGGGGGGAGGGGAGGATAGGATTTCATACCATGAAACTCTCATCTTGCAAAAAAAGCTCATCCTTCCATAGGTTGACTGATCTAGTTGACTCGTGCGCTGGTCGCTTAAACCAATCCTCCATATCTTGTTTACTAGTTGATGGCTTAAGATTATTTTGAATAGTTTGAAATGTGGCTTCATCAGGAAGGATTTCTTTATACTTTTTTGCCTTTTCAAAGCAGAGTTTAAGGCAGTCCAGTGGGTTAGTGGAGATCTCCATTGCCTCATCATCACTACTGTCATCTGAAACATTGAAACCTGACACATCTAGAGGTAGCTTGATATTTGAGGTTTTCACTAAGAGAAGATTGCTTTGTTTGACCTCGTTTGCTTCTTCTTCAAGATCAATGGACTCCTCTATCTCTGTCACGCCAATATATTCCTCATTCTTTTCCTCTTTTTCATCTGCTGGTAAATCGTGTTCCTCCATGACCTCCTTAGGATCTTTCATAAGACTTGTAAATAATCCATTTAAAAGTATTAGAAATCCAAAGGATTCTTGAATCAGCTTGCACTCCCATTCATTAAGCTACACCAATGGGGCCTATACATAAGAGGCAGCTGATTATACTTCTTGTAAGACTGTCTTTTAGGATCACATTCTTTTAAATGGACTACCACCATTTCACCAACATTAACCCTGCCCTCTTGAGTGTGAAGCTCAAACTTCTCTCGTTCCAGCTTCAAGTGTTCACTCTGTTCAGCTATAAACACATCAAGATTAAATGGAGCTTTAAAAATTGCGGGAGACCAAAATCAAACTTATCACCAGCCCCATACGAAACTGCAAAATCTAAAAGCCTTTCATCAATCACCGTAGGGTCTTCATAAATAATTGTCTCTTTTTTCTTTTGGATTGTTGCAATACATTGGGCACTCTGCAAAGTAGGTGCTGAAAAATCCACTTCTCTCTTAAGTGAGTTCGGTAAAGTAAATTTTGGAGTAGAAGAGGACTCCATTTCTACATATGGATCAGTATCAGGCTGCTACAAACCTAGAGCAAGCTTCTCCAAACTCATCGCAGGCTATGCAACAGATATATCAATGGGTTTTGTGAAGTCTACATTCCTCTTCATTGATGTTTTTAACAGCTCCGACAGTCTTCTCGGAAGGTTTGCTTGGCCAACAATGCGCTCAGGATCTATTTTCTGCCTCTTCCTCCTATGTGATCTTAATCCTACCATTTATTTCATACTCACAAATATAAGTTTCAACAAACATAAATAAAAAGAAGAGAACCAAATGATCATATAAGTTTTGAACAAACTATAGCTAGGTATCTCACAGTTATTCCCAACTAATCATATAGACTATAACATAAGATGATTAGTATGGATAAAATGCAAACCTGCTTTATAGTTGTGAAGAGAAAAATCCATACAAGTGGATCATGGTGCGCAAGAGTATATAAACCAAACCCACACAGCTACACAGACGCTCCATGATCCACTTAATGGGCTTTCATAAAATAGAATAGCTACCAAAACATCAAAGAATATTTTTTTTTCAAAAAAAAAGTTTGTACAATTTCGAAAGAGGATCACAGCGTGCGGAGTATGTAAACAAACGTCCACTAATCTACTGGCGTGCCGTGATCCACTTAATGGCTTTCATGCAATGGAATACCTACAATATTATTCTTCAAAAGAAACGTTTGTAAATATCAAAAGAGGATCACGGCGCGCGGAGTATGTAAACGAATCTCCATAACATTACTAGCGCGCCGTGATCCAATATTGGTTGGTGAATTGTGAAATGGTCTCTTACATTTTGAAGCACAATTCCTAGACACAACTAAACTATGGACCGAATGAAAGTAAAGAGATTGACTTTACCTTTGCCAGGACTAGACATTGCTGTTGGAGAGGTTCAAGACTGGGATTGTTGTTTTGGGTCTTCAAGCTTCTGATTCGTGCACCTTGAAGGAGGTAGAGGCCTTCTTAAGTCTCTCTCTCGCACTCTCTCTCTCTCTCTCTCTCTCTCTCTCTCTCTCTCTATCTCTCTCTCCCTCTCTCTCTCTCGGTTTGTATTTAGCTTGACTACACCAGTTATTCTCTCTCTCTCTCTCTCTCTCTCTCTCTCACTCTATCTCAGTCTCTCTCTCCCCCCTCTCTCTCTCTCTCTAGCCTCTCTCTCTCTCTCTCTCTCTCTCTCTCTCTCTCTCTCTCTCTCTCTCCTTTTCATGCAATAATAGACATTACCGTTGGCATTTTTAACAAAGCGAGCCGAATATTATTGTATACGTGTTACAAAGGACATGCATTAAATGGGTGGTACGACCACAATAAGTACTTTTTAACAACCCAAAAATACGTGTACATTATAGTAACAAATGCACACTTGAATTCATGATGTGTGTGTGTGTGTGTGTGTGTGTGTGTGTGTGTGAGAGAGAGAGAGAGAGAGAGAGAGAGAGAGAGAGAGAGAGAGAGAGAAAGAGAGAGGGAGAGAGAGAGAGAAAAAAGGTGACCTAGACGACCTCTACGAGAGAGAGAGAGAGAGAGAGAGAGAGAGAGAGAGAGAGAGAGAGAGAGAGAGAGAGAGAGAGAGAGAGAGAGAGAGAGAAAGAGAGAGGGAGAGAGAGAGAGAGAGAGAGAGAGAGAGAGAGAGAGAGAGAGAGAGAGAGAGAGAGAGAGAGAGAGAGAGAGAGAAAAGGTGACCTAGACGACCTCTGCAAGAGAGAGAGAGAGAGAGAGAGAGAGAGAGAGAGAGAGAGAGAGAGAGAGAGAGAGAGAGAGAGAGACCTAGAGGCGAGACAACCTCTGCAACCAAGACGCAAGGCTCCTTCAAGCGTTTTCTTCCATTTGAATTCCACCAAGAGAGGTATTTCCAAAGTGGTTGTTGAAGATGAGAGATGGAGAGAGGGAGAGAGAGAGAGAGAGAGAGAGAGAGAGAGAGAGAGAGAGAGAGAGAGAGAGAGAGAGAGAGAGAGAGAGAGAGAGAGAGAGAGATAGATAGATGGAATTATCATCCACGGAGATTAGATATGACCTATGGGACCGAAAAGCAAAAACGTTACATCTCAGTTAAGGACTGAGGGTCCAACGAGAGGTGAACAAAAGGGAAGATAGGATAAACAGAATCAAAAAACCTAAGGGAAAGTAGGCGAGGGGGGAGCCATTTTGGGAGTTCAAAACTCCTGGATAATGGCTTTACCTCCTCGATAGACTGCCTATTTTCCTGCCGTGCGCGCTTCTTGTACCTTTTGTAGTTCTGCCTTCTTGTGTTTGACTTGGGTGGGTGTGAGGTCTTCTGCAAACCAGATTTTAGTGTCCTTGAGGGGCCCCATTGCTCAAGGATTTTGATTTGGTCCGCCTTGGTCTTGAAAGTGAAGATCGCATGATTTGTGCGTTGCTCATGTGTAAGGAAGGTGCGTTGCTCATGTGTAAGGAAGGTGATTGTGGCTGGGTCCCACTCTATCATGGGGGTTGTTGCTTGGATGCGAGTAAAGCACTCATATAACTTGAGGTCTCCCTCTCTTTTCCAGTCACTTGGAAGCCCGCCAATGCGAACATTGAGGGCGAGGTTCTCTTTTCGTTGTTGTTCGCGTAGTGTGGATGCCACGTAATCCTCAACTTTGTGGAGAATGACCTCTTGTACTTGATTTTTGACCGCCTTTGTGAGGGTGGTTTCTACTTATTCTTTTGTTTTGTTGAGCTTGGCTTCCATCTGGTCCATTTCTTCCTTTTTGTAATTCTCCATTGCAGTGAGCCGAGTCTCGATCACTATGAGCCTTTGTTGTAGCTCGTCATTTTCCTTACGGAATCTTTGGACTTCATTCTGAAGTCGGATGGTGCTGTTCATTTTGGGAGGCATTGCCACAATCCCTGCAAAGGTGGCCTTGCTTCAGGATGAGGCTCAGGTAGCCATGATTGTTGTTTGGGGTTGCACTGGTGGAAATGGGGCCAACCAACGAAACCGACAAAAAGTGGGCTTACTATCGTGGGTGGGCTTCGGCTAGGAGGTAACTAGCAGTGAAACCTTGGATGAATGTCGCCACGAACTTCTACAATGGTGGGAAAGCAAGCTGGGCTTAGAATCGAGATGGGGCTAGATTTGCAAGCTGGACTTACATTCAACTGGGGCTACTGTCGGAGGAATGCCAAGTCGGGTGAGGGCAAGAAATTAAAAGAGAGAAGGCGGGCTATGTAGAGAAGTCGGGCTGTGCAAGGGCGAGCGCAAGAACTGTGTGGGAAGGGCGAGCAGAGCTGCAGCGCGAGTAAGTCGTTGGGCTTCAGGTCGAGAAGTTGAGAACGCTACAGGATTTGGTTTGTGGTTGCAGGAGAGCTTGGAGGCTTAACGCCCCTCCACAGGCCACCCTAGATCCTGGGAGGGACATAGGGTTTGCTAAACTTTGGGTTCTGCTGAGGCAGGGGCTTCGCTGAGAGAGAGAGAGAGAGAGAGAGAGAGAGAGAGAGAGAGAGAGAGAGAGAGAGAGAGAGAGAGAGAGAGAGAGAGAGAGAGAGAGAGAGAGAGAGAGAGAGAGAGAGAGAGAGAGAGAGAGAGAGAGAGAGAGAGAGAGAGAGAGAGAGAGAGAGAGAGAGCGAGTCTCTAATTGTCTGTTGGGTTTGAAAGAGAAAGATAGAGAGAGATAGATAGAGAGAGAGAGAGAGAGAGAGAGAGAGAGAAGAGAGAGAGAGAGAGAGAGAGAGAGAGAGAGAGAGAGAGAGAGAGAGAGTAAGTGAGAGATAGTGTTTTTGAAGGCTTGCTTGGTTTGAAAGAGGAAGATACATGGGGGGAGAGAGAGAGAGAGAGAGGAGAGAGAGAGAGAGAGAGAGAGAGAGAGAGAGAGAGAGAAGAGAGAGAGAGAGAAGAGAGAGGAGAGAGAGAGAGGATGTCACAAAATGGATCACGGCACGCGATGGACTATTTTTTGTGCTTGGTTTTGAGCCCACGTGCCGTGATCCACACACACACACACACACACACACACAGAGAGAGAGAGAGAGAGAGAGAGAGAGGAGAGAGAGAGAGAGAGAGAGAGAGAGAGAGAGAGAGAGAGATGAGAGAGAGAGAGAGAGGAGAGAGAGAGAGAGAGAGTACTACATCTTAAGATTACTATTTTACACACTATTTCATCATCAATAAAATTGAGGCTTGTTGCTTAAAAGGCATGAAATAGATTACAAATCTTTCTCCATCCACTTGTGGATTACGAGACACAATAAGCTATTATCTTAGCTCAAAGCTGAGCGTGTGCACCCTGATCCACAGAAAAAGGGAGAGAGAGAGAGAGAGAGGAGAGAGAGAGAGAGGAGAGAGAGAGAGAGGAGAGAGAGAGAGAGAGAGAGAGAGGAGAGAGAGAGAGAGAGAGAGAGAGAGAGAGAGAGATAGTGTACTACATCTCAAGATTACTATTTTACGCACTATTTCATCATCAATAAAATTGAGGCTTGTTTCTTAAAAGGCATGAACTAGATTTCAAATCTTTCTCCGTCCACTTGTGGATCACAACGCGCAATAGGCTATTATCCCGTCTCAAAGCTGAGCCCACGCGCCGTGATCTAGAGAGAGAGAGAAAGAGAGAGAGAGAGAGAGAGAGAGAGAGAGAGGAGAGAAGGAGAGAGAGAGAGAGAGAGAGAGAGAGAGAGAGAGAGAGAGAGAGAGAGAGAGAGAGAGAGAGAGAGAGAGATCCTTTGCATTTTTCTCTTCCAGTGGAATGGCAAGAACCAAGGCAACAGCAAGGAAGGCAGGGAAAGGACCAGGGTTTGCAAAGAAAGCATGTGGAAGGTCTGCTAGTAAGAAGAAAACTTCAAGTAAACCGATGAAGATATTGAAGGGACCAAGAATGAAGAATATTCAAAGAAACATGGGTTTATATAAGGAGATCAGAAAAGCTCAAACATGTATTGAGCTTTGTGTCCCTAAACTTCCTTTCCAAAGAGCAGTAAGGAAAATTTGTGAGGAAGGGTGTGCTGGTACAATGAGATGGAAGGCTGTTGCCGTGCTGTGTCTTCAAGAAGCAGCAAAAGATTTTTTCCAGGAGTATTTTAATGATATCACCATTGTTGCTGCTCATGCTCACCAGGTGACAATAATGGACAAGGACAATGAGACTCTCAAGAGAGTACATTGGGGATATGATAAGCTCAAGTGCTCTTGAAAGTCAAATCAGCTCAGGTGACAATAATGGACAAGGACAATGAGACTCTCAAGAGAGTAGATTGGGGATATGATAAGCTCAAGTGCTCTTGAAAGTCAAATCAATTGGAGAGAGACAATGCAATATGCCAATCATCGGTGGAACAAGAGAGTTAGAGTTTAGATGGTCGGTTGTACCGGAAATGCCTATAGAATTAAATTCAATATGTACCACAACTATTTCAACATTTTGATGATTTGCAAATATCATTTGGAACCTCGCCCTTGTATCTGATCATTAAATATTTGCCATACTCTAAGAGTTCAGTAGGGTTTTCTTTCCCTAAAGATAATGACATTTATGTGTATGTGTAGTTATATGCTGCACGGCCCCCAGTATATCCTGGTGAGTAACCAAAAAATTCTCTCCCAAAAACCTTGTTGACGAGGATAACTTTGTCAGCATTTTTTGGCAGCATTGGACCACTTAAGAAGCGAGATAATGTCTTGAAAGCATAGGTTGTAGTATACCCCTCTTGTGACATTCCGTTGTGGAAGATTAGGATGGGTGCCTCACATAAACTAGGAAGATATTGTCCTAGAGCTGCATCCCTACCATGGAACTGTCTTATTCGACGATGAAGAAAGTCGTCCTTTTGAGCAATACATGACTGTAAACAAAAGAAGTGTTTGTGTGTGTGTGTGTGTGTGTGAGAGAGAGAGAGAGAGAGAGTGAGAGAGAGAGAGAGAGAGAGAGAGAGAGAGAGAGAGATGTGTGGGGGGGGGGGGGGGGGGGGGGAGGGGGAGGGATAGGATTTTATACCATGAAACTCTCATCTTGCAAAAAAAGCTCATCCTTCTCTAGGTTTGACTGATCTAGTTGACTCCTGCGCTGGTCGCTTAAACCAATCCTCCATATCCTGTTTACTAGTTGACGGCTTAAGATTATTTTGAATAGTTTGAAATGTAGCCTCATCAAGAAGGCTTTCTTTATACTTTGTTGCCTTTTCAAAGCAGAGTTTAAGGCAGTCCAGTGGGTTACTAGAGATCTCCATTGCCTCATCATCACTACTGTCATCTGAAACAAATCCATTCCTCTCCTCCTGATACTTGGAGATAGTGGCCAGTGTAAAGTCCTCCCGCAAACAAAAAATACCTTTGTATATCATGAAGGAAAATGTATGACATATCTCCAAATTTAAACTCTAGCACTCCTGGTAGCATTAAGGTGGCTTGCCGCTCATTGAAGCCTGGCACATCTAGAGGTAGCTTGATATCTCAAGTTTTCACTGAGAGAAGATTGCTTCGTTTCACCTCTTTTGATTCTTCTTCAAGATCAATGGACTCCTCTATCTCTGTCACTTCAATATATTCCTCATTCTTTTTCTCTTTTTCATCTGCTGGTAAATCGTGTTCCTCCATGACCTCCTTTAATATCTTTCATAAGACTTGTAAATAATCCATTTAAAAATATTAAAAATCCAAAGGATTCTTGAATCAGCTTGCACTCCCGTTCATGTAAGCTGCAACAATGGGGCGTGTACATAAGAGGCAGCTGATTATACTTCTTGTAAGACTGTCTTTTAGGATCACAGTCTTTTAAATGGACTACCACCATTTCACCAACATTAACCCTGCCCTCTTGAGTGTGAAGCTTAAACTTCTCTCATTCCAGCTTCAAGTGTTCACTCTATTCAGCTATAAACACATCAAGATTAAATGGAGCTTTAAAAATTGCAGGAGACCAAATCAAACTTATCACCAGCCCCAGACGAAACTGCAAAATCTAAAAGCCTTTCATCAATCACCGTAGGGTCTTCATAAATAACTGACTCTTTTTTCTTTTGGATTGTTACAATACATTGGGCACTCTGCAAAGTAGGTGCTGAAAAATCCACTTCTCTCTTAAGTGAGTTCGGTAAAGTAAATTTTGGAGTACAAGGGGACTCCATTTCTATAGATGGATCAGTATCAGGCTCCTCCAAACCTAGAGCAAGCTCCTCCAAACTCATAGCAGGCTATGCAGCAGATATATCAATGGGTTCTGTGAAGTCTACATTCCTCTTCATTGATGTTTTTAACAGCTCCGACAGTCTTCTCGGAAGGTTTGCTTGGCCAACAATGCGCTCAGGATCTATTTTCTGCCTCTTCCTCCTATGTGATCTTAATCCTGCCATTTATTTCATACTCACAAATATAAGTTTCATCAAACATAAATAAAAAGAATAGCACCAAATGATCATATAAGTTTTGAACAAATTATAGCTAGGTATCTCACAGTTATTCCCAACTAATCATATAGACTATAACATAAGATGAATAGTATGGATAAAATGCAAAACTGCTTTATATAGTTGTTAAGAGCAAAATCCATACAAGTGGATCATGGCGCACAGAGTACATAAACCAAAATCCACAACGCTACAGGCGCGCCGTGATCCGCTAATGGGCTTTCATAAAATAGAATAGCTTCCGAAACATGAAAGAATATTTTTTTTTCAAAAAAAAAGTTTGTACAATTTCAAAAGAGGATCACAACGCGCAAAGTATGTAAACAAACGTCCACAACTCTACTAGCACGCCGTGATCCACTTAACGAGCTTTCATGCAATGAAATACCTACAATATTATTCTTCAAAATAAACGTTTATAAATATCAAAAGAGGGTCACGACGCAAGTATGTAAACGAATCTCCATAACATTACTGGCGCGCCATGATCCAATATTGGTTGGTGAATTGTGAAATGGTCTTTTACATTTTGAAGCACAATTCCTAGACACAACTAAACTATGGACCAAATGAAAGTGAAGAGATTGACTTTACCTTTGCAAGGACTAGACATTGCTGTTGGAGTATAGGTTCAGGACTGGGAATGTTGTTTTGGGTCTTCAAGCTTTTGATTTGTGCTCCTTGAAGGAGGCAGAGGCCTTCTTAAGTCTCTATCTCTCACTCTCTCTCTCTCTCTAGCCTCTATCTCTCTCTCTCTCTCTCTCTCTCTCTCTCTCTCTCTCTCTCTCGGTCTGTATTTAGCTTGACCACACCAGTTATTCTCTCTCTCTCTCTCTCTCTCTCTCTCTCTCGGTCTGTATTTAGCTTGACCACACCAGTTATTCTCTCTCTCTCTCTCTCTCTCTCTCTCTCTCTCTCTCTCTCTCTCTCTCGGTCTGTATTTAGCTTGACCACACGAGTTATACTCTCTCTCTCTCTCTCTCTCTCTCTCTCTCTCTCTCTCTTTTCATGCAATAATAGACATTACCGTTGGCATTTTTAACAAAGCAAGCCGAATATTATTGTACACATGTTACAAGGACATGCATTAAATGGGTGATACGACCACAATAAGTACTTTTTAACAACCCAAAAATACGTGTTCATTTATAGTAACAAATGCACACTTGAATTCATGATAAGAGAGAGAGAGAGAGAGAGAGAGAGAGAGAGAGAGAGAGAGAGAGAGAGAGAGAGAGAGAGAGAGAGAGAGAGAGAGAGAGAGCCAAGAGAACCTCTGCAACCAAGGCGTAAGGCTCCTTCAAGCGTTTTCTTCCATTTGAAATCCACCAAGAGAGGTATTTCCAAAGTGGTTGTTGAAGAGAGAGAGAGAGAGAGAGAGAGAGAGAGAGAGAGAGAGAGAGAGAGAGAGAGAGAGAGAGAGAGCTAGAGTTTATGATTGTCTGTTGGCTTTGAAAGAGAAAGACAGAGAGAGAGATAGAGAGAGAGTGTGTGAGAGAGAGTGAGAGATAGTGTTTTTGAAGGCTTGCTTGGTTTGAAAGAGGAAGATACATGGAGAGAGAGAGAGAGAGAGAGAGAGAGAGAGAGAGAGAGAGAGAGAGAGAGAGAGAAGAGAGGGATGTCACAAAATGGATCACATCACGCGATGGACTTTTTTCTTTGCTTGGTTTTGAGCCCGCGTGCCGTGATCCATACACACACACACACACACACACACACACACAGTGAGAGGTAGTGTTTTTGAAGGCTTTCTTGGTTTGATACATGGAGAGAGAGAGAGAGAGGGATGTCACAAAACGGATCACGGCGCGCGATGGACTGTTTTCTTTGCTTGGTTTTGAGCCCGCGCGCCGTGATCCACACACACACACACACACACACACACACACACACACACACACACACAGAGAGAGAGAGAGAGAGAGAGAGAGAGAGAGAGAGAGAGAGAGAGAGAGAGAGAGAGAGAGAGAGAGAGAGAGTACTACATCTCAAGATTATTATTTTACGCACTATTTCATCATCAATAAAATTGAGGCTTATTGCTTAAAAGGCATGAAATAGATTACAAATCTTTGCCCATCCACTTGTGGATCAGGACGTGCAATAGGCTATTATCCCGGCTCAAACCTAAGCCCGCACGCCGTGATCCATAGAAAAAGGGGGGGAAGAGAGAGAGAGAGAGAGAGAGAGAGAGAGAGAGAGAGAGAGAGAGAGAGAGAGAGTACTACATCTCAAGATTACTATTTTACACAATATTTCATCATCAATAAAATTGAGGCTTGTTGCTTAAAAGGCATGAACTAGATTTCAAATCTTTCTCCATCCACTTGTGGATCACGATGTGCAATAGGCTATTATCCTGCCTCAAATTTGAGTGCGCGTGCCGTGATCCATAGAAAAAGGGAGAGAGAGAGAGAGAGAGAGAGAGAGAGAGAGAGAGAGAGAGAGAGAGAGAGAGAGAGATCCTTTACATTTTTCTCTTCCAGTGGAATGGGAAGAACCAAGGCAACAGCAAGGAAGGTAGGGAAAGGACCAAGGCTTGCAAAGAAAGCATGTGGAAGGTCTGCTAGAAAGAAGAAAACATCAGGTAAACCAATGAAGATATTGAAGAGACCAAGAATGAAGAATATTCAAAGAAACATGGGTTTATTTAAGGAGATCAGAAAAGCTCAAAAATGTATTGAGCTTTGTGTCCCTAAACTTCCTTTCCAAAGAGTAGTAAGGAAAATTTGTGAGGAAGCATGTGCTGGTACAATGAGATGGAAGGCTGTTGCCCTGCTCTGTTTTCAAGAAGCAGCAGAAGATTTTTTACTGGAGTATTTTAATGATATCACCATTGTTGCTGCTTATGCTCACCGTGTGACAATAATGGACAAGGACAGTGAGACTCTCAAGAGAGTACATCGGAGATATGATAAGCTCCTTATCCCTAATGAGTTTATTGACCCCAAAATGAAAGATATATTGCTAATACCACCAAGCCACCGGGATCATGGGGTTAAGATTCATGAGGTTACTCATGATGTGAGCACGAGAGCCAGAGCTGAGCAAGAAGAAAGACGTCACCTCGAAGCAAAGAAATTAAAGAGGATACAGTCTACTGCTGCTACTGATGAAGAGGCCCAGAGGAGAAAATATGGGCAAGTTACCACAGACTTCAATGAAAGAAACAATGATATTTTACATTCCATGAAAGAAGGACTGTTAGCAACTATTCCCCTTGCTGTTGGTACTAGGCAATTATCACTGGATTTTGTTGATATTGGGATTTTGAAAAATCCCAATGCACAAATTACAGAGTCTATTGTTTATTTATGCCTAAAGTAAGTACTCTTCTCTACCTTTAAGATCCTTTTTTTTGGGTACTTGGTCTCTAATTAAATCCTTGTTTTTGATTGTAGCTTAATAAAGAGCCATCTCCCTCAAGAAACCCATACTGAAATATATGTTTTAGATCCACAGTTGTCCGTGCCACTCCGAATAAAAAACACCCCTCATGGCACATTGGAGAGATGGTTTGTCCACTGTTCAATGCTTCAGGTCACAACTCTGGTGTTGCCATACTAATCAAATAATCATTGGAGCCTTGTATGCATTGAACTGGACAAACAAGTGGTATGGACTATCAACTCCATACAAGGAACACATTCAGAGATAAGAGTGTGAATGTTGATAAAACCTTGAGTGTTTATTTGGGGTATGGTTAATGACCTGAATATTGTTAACAAATAACCTTCACTGTTCATAGATGTGTAAAAAGATTACTTCATATCTATGTCATTGAAGCCTTATATGCATTGAACTAGACAAACAAGTGGTATGGACTATCAACTCCATACAAGGAACACATTCAGAGATAAGAGTGTGAGTGTTGATAAAACCTTGAGTGTTTATTTGGGGTATGGTTGATGACCTGAATATTGTTAACAAATAACCTTCACTGTTCATAGATGTGTGAAAATATTACTTCATGTCTATGGAAGGCTTTGTGGAAATCATGAACTCTACAAGTCAACCTTTAAAGTTGTCAAAGTGCCTAATCAGACAGATCCAAATTCCTGTGGTTGGAGATGTCTTCTCCATGCAGAGTACATACTACAGAGTTTTTTTGCTTTGAATCCATTTATGTCAAAGGTATTTCCTTGCTATGGTTTGCACCAACTTGGTGCTATTATTAATTAAAGTATTGACCACCCGAGGGGTTCACTATATTTAAGACCACTATATCACGTGCGTTCATGCTCTTTTTCTAAAATCCCTATTATGTGAATTTTCTAGGAAATATAATGCACCTTTTTCTTTTAAATTCTGTAATTTTTTTTGAGATTTGTAAAAAACATATCCTTATGTAAATTTATTTCTGTAAGTTTTAAGGGATTTAAATACCCTTCTGTTGAACTCACGTGATAGGTCACATACTATGTAAGGTGAACCCCCCAGGATGGACCACAAGTTAACCTAATTTTGCATAATATTGTGGAAAACTATAACTTGGAATATTTAGAAAGGTACCGCACTTCAATGATTCAACATCTACTATCTCGTTCAACCCCAAGAGTTTTAGATGCAGAAGACAGTTTTGTCGACGACCATATAATAACTTTAACAATGACCGGTGAAGAGGAAGTCATACCAGTTTCCACCACTGGAAACCAAATCTCTAAAACGGACCCCATATTAGAGGAACAGACACCGGTATGCTTTGCAGTTGGAGCGGCTGAATCCGAAGTTGGGGTTGATCAATGTGAAGTAGACCAAACCCTTGAAAATGCAGATGTAAAATGCTCCTCAGAGCCGAGAATGTAACAGAGGTTCTATGCCAAGTAGAGGAGGATAAGGGAGTGCCTATTATTGTGGCATAGGATGCGGCACATGATCAAAATGAGGGAGTCCAATCTCCTATAATTGCTAATGTGAAGAGCCCTTCAGAGTCGAGAGAAGATACAGAGTGTCTTGACCATGTAGAGGAGGAGGCCAATATTGCAAATCAAGGCCAGGAACAGACAACAAAACATGTTAACCATTCGACCATGGAAACACAAGAGTCCTGTATTGCACAACCACAAGAGGTGGATACCCTTGGCAATACATAAAGGAACATCAACACTCAACAACAGAATGTCAACATTAGAAATGACAAGTATGAACTCTTGCTTCAAGTAGATATGGTTTTTCCGGAAATATCCATTCTACTTAAATAATATACTCTTTTTTGTTTCCAACTACTTATATGTATGCACACAATGATGGCAGAGACTGATTATCTTGGATCTCAATGGATTGTTGCTGCTACGACAGCCGTACAGTGTACATACAGAGTTCTCTGATTTACGTAATTTCCACTTGGGAAATATCAGAGTAGTAATTCGACCAAACACAAAAAAATGTTTGAATTTTTTGATTCCACGGTTTAGGGTTGCTATCTGGTCTTCAATGCAAGCCGAAAAGCTGGCTCCCCTTGTTACCATAGTTTGTAATTTGGATGAAATTCAGATATCGAATTTTTATTTTGTCTATAGTCGAAGAAATTGTAATACCATTGCGGGACATTTCCACCCAACTAAAGCTAATGTACCACTTTTCTACAAGCCCTTTGAATAGATCAATGTGCCTTATGATGCTCTCAATACGTTGTTGATTGATGACACACCACATAAGGGTTTACTTAATCCACCCGGCACTACTATTTCCCCACCTTCATTTGAAGGGCATCTTCACGATTTTTACCTAGGGGAAATTTTGGTCCCATACCTGCAAGCAATGTACTTAATCCCATTGAGCACATCGGAATTTGTACTTACAAATGTACTTAGTAATTCATTGTTTATACCTTAAATTGATACTGTCTACCTGTATATGTGTTCTGAATACTTAGAGAGAGAGAGAGAGAGAGACCCTTGAGCAAACACTTGATATTAAGATTAAACTAGTAAAACAAGTTACATTTCGTTGAAGCCATTCAAGCTAGATTACATGGGCACAATTTGAATACGGCCAGAAAGATCTCCACAGACAAAATGCTTCTCCCTTCATTGCATTACTCTTCGTCCGCCCAGAAAGAAATAAAAGTTTACGGAGTCAATGTCGGAAGTCTCCTCCACTATGTCATGTCAAAGTTGTAAAAGATTGCATTGCTGCCTTATTGTAATTATTGTCATAAGATTTAGGTCTTTGTCCACCGCTTCCACGTCTATGACAACATTGTTTGCCAAACTTGCTACCTCTTGATCCATAGGCACATAACAACCTTCAACAATGTGAGAACACTTGTACCAAAAGGAGATTAGTAATGTCTATGTTGCAAGCATATACTTGACAATGAAAGTGTCAAGAGCAATCTCGCAACATATGCCATCTCTTTCTTTCACATACCACCCTCGATCAAGAAGCTTATCACACAAGAGGGAATCAAATGATTTTCAGAGCAGCGTAGTTTTAGCAATATGTACTTTGAAGGTATGAAATAACTCAACAAAGAGACCAACAGGACATAAATTTGCAAGTTTCACCAATTTAGTGTGTACAGAGTTTCGAAGAGACCTCTGAACATCCCTATAGAGCCTGCTCCTCAATGCCTCACTCATTGTTGTGTCGGGAACGGGCCAATCCACGGAGTTCCAGTTGTTTGGTAGTTGAACCTTCACCAACACTCCTCTCTGATTCCTTTGATTGAGTTGGTAGAAATGGTCATAGAAGAAAATACCCTCATTTGCCAGGCTTTTGCTAGTTCTGCCAGCATATTGCAAGACTCCAATATGAGCATGGGTCATAGAGATGAGACCTATGATGCACTCCAGTGGCTCCCATTCCTCATATGAGGAAGGATAAACATCTATGAATGTAAGAGAATATAAATAAATACAAACATCTGTATAACCTAATTATATACCTGTAATAAGAGAAGAAAAAAACAGATTCACATTTGAAATGCATTTGTAGAGGAGTGCTAAATAATTAACTTACAGCTGCACCGTGGATTATGCACCATGGAGACATCACCACCATTAGCAATCACATCAGAGTGAGTGAAGACATGTTGAACAAAGACTTGTTTCACAGTCTTCTTACCAACCGCGACTTTGAAATCCAGAACTCTTGCTTTCCATGCAGAACGAAACATGTTTGTTGCTTTTGAGATTTTTCTCCTTCTTGGATGCATAAGAACCCAAGAACCTTTGCTTATCCTCTGCTCTTGCCACCTATTATCTGTAGTGAGAGATTCTGAGATTGAGATAGTGCTTATGCTACTACATGGTCTTCTTGGCACACTAATAGTGAGGCTAGTTGGGGACAGACAGTGTAGAGCAACCTCTAGAACTTCTTGGGCAGCTAGAAGACAAAGCCATAGGTATAATGGAGGGATAATGAGGTTTTAAAGCCTTTCATAAAGGTAGTGGATATCTTTTAATGAAGGGAGAGAGTTAGCTATCAATCAGTAGAAGTCAGGTGTCATGAACTTGACGGCTACTGGTAGTGGGCCCTACTTTGTGAGATGAGGAAGTTACCTTACAAAAATGGGACAAAACTCAATATTTTACAATGTTTTCTTTCATTTTTGTGTTGTTTTCCATGTATTTCTACGTGTTGCTCATTGGCTGCACCTTCTTTTCTCTCTCTTCAATAAGGCCCTCCAAATGACCTCCAAAATTTCCTAATGGCTTTTACATTGCTACCTAGGCCACCCTATGGTCCTAGGGCCATAGGTTTCCCTCTCATCTAAAGAGAGACCCTATTTCCCTAGGTCCATACAATGCCAATGTATAAGCTCAAGGGCCATCGGTAACCCTCTACTTGATTGCTATCTAGCTTTTAAAATACTACATAGGACACCCTATTGTTCTATGTCCATAGGTTTCCCTCTCATCTAATGAGAGACACTATGGCCCTAGGGTCATAGGACTGACATGGTGCATAAATAGGTTCCCTTGAATGGCCTTTTTTTTTTGGAGATTTTACATTGACACCTAGACCACCCTATGGTCCCTATGGTCCAATTTAGAAGCTCAAAGACCATCGGTTGCCCTCTATTCCAATTAAAGATCCTATGACCCTAGGTCCATAGTGATTCCATGGGATGCACATGTAGGTGTCTTGAATATCCTAAATGCTCTATGGGAGTTTTTACATTGACACCTAGGTGACCCCCCTCGGTCCTAGGTCCATAGGTTTCCCTCCATTGTAATTAGGTATCCTATGGCCCTAGGGCCACAGGGTTTGAATGTAGAAGCTCAAGGGCCATAGGTTTCCCTCTATTCCAATTAGAGATCCTATGGCCCTAGGGCCATACTGCTCCTAGGTGAATACGTAGGTGCCCTTGAATGGCCTAAATTCTCTTTGGGAGCTTTTACATTGACACCTAGGTGACCCTATAGTCCTAGGGACATAGGTTGTGCTCTATTCTAATGAGAGATCTTGTGTAGAAGATCAAGAGCCATAGATTTCCCTCTATTCCAATTAGAGATCCTATGGCCTTAGGGGAATAGGGATTCCATGAGGCATAGTGCTACCATGAGGCATATGTAGTTGCCCTTGAATGGTTTAAATGCTCTTTTTACATTGACACCTAGGTGACCCTTGAGTTAGGGCCATGGGTTTCCCTTTATTCCATTGATATATCTTATAGTCCTATGGCCATAGGGCTACCATGGTGCCCATGTAGGTTCCCTTGAATGGTTCAAATTCTCTTTGACACATAGGCCACCCTCTATCCCTAAGATCACATGTTTCTCTCTATTCCAATTAGAGATCCTATGACCCTAGGGCCATAGGGTTTCCATGGTGCATATGTAGGTGCCCTTGAATGGCCTTAGTTCTCTTTGAGAGATTTTACATTCACACTTAATCCACCTTGTGGCCCTAGGTCCATAGGTTTTCCTCTATATTAATGAGAGTGCTTATGGCTTAGGGACATAGGTTGCCAATGTATAAGCTCAAGGGCCATAAGTTGTCCTTAATTCCAATCAGAGATCCTATGGCCATAGGTCCATAGGTTATCCTATATTTTGATGTGATATCCTATGTCCCTAAGGCCATAGGGTTCCAATGTATAAGCTTTAGTGCCATAGATTACCCTCTTCTTTGATATGAGACCCTATGGCCTTAGGACCATATGCTTCCAATGTATATAAGCTTTAGAGCCATAGGTTGCTCAATGTTCCAATGAGAGATTCTATGGTCATAGGGTTGCCATGATGCATATGTAGGTGCCCTTGAATGGCCTAAATGCTCTTTGGGAGAGTTTTCATTGACACCTAGGTGACCCTATGATCCTAGGGCCATAGGTTTCCCTCTATTCTAATGAAAAATCCTATGGACCTAGGGCCATAGGGTGCCAATGTGGAAGCTCAAGTGCCATAGGTTGTCCTCTCTTTCAATTAGAGATCCTATGGACCTAGGGCCATAGGACTCCAATTTATAATCTTTAGTGCCATAGGTTGCCCACTATTCCAATGAGAGATCCTATGACCCTAGGGCTACCATGGTGCATATGTAGGTGTCCTTGAATAGTGTAAATGCTCTTTGGAAGCTTTTACATTGACACCTAGGTGATCCTATGGTCCTAGGACCATAGGTTTCTCTCTATTATAATGAGAGATCCTATGGCCATAGGGCTACCATGGTGCATATATAGGTGCCCTTGAATGGCCTAAATACTTAATGGGAGCTTTTATATTGACACCTAGGTGATCCTCAGGTCTTAGTGCCATAGGTTTCTCTCTATTCTAGTGAGAGATCCTATGGCCCTAGGGTGCCAATGTAGAAGCTCACGGGCTAAATAGGTTGCCCTGTAGTCAAATTAGAGATCTGATGGTCCTAGGGTCATAGGGCTAGTATGCTGCCCATGTAGGTGCCCTTGAATGGATTAAATTCCCTTTGAAACATAGGACACTCTCTGGTCCCAAGGTCACATGTTTTCATCTATTCCAATTAGAGATCCTATGGCCCTAGGGACATAGGGTTGCCAAGGTGCATATGTAGGTTCCCTTGAATGTACTTAATTTTCTTTGAGAGCTTTTAAATTGACACTTAGGCCACCCTATGGCCCTAGGTCCATAAGTTTCCCTCTTTTTTCATGAGAGTGCGTATGGCCTTAGGGAAATAGGTTTCCAATGTATAAGCTCAAGGGCCCCATAAGTTGCCCTCTATTTCGATGTGATATCCTATTGGCAGCCACAGGGTTCCAATGTATAAGCTTTGGTTCCATAGGTTTCTCTCTAATCCAATGTGAGAGCTTATGGTCTCTAGGGCATATGGTTCCACTAATGTATAAGCTTTAGGGTCATTGGTCGTCCACTATGAGAAATCTTATGGCCCTAGGGCTGCCATGGTGCATATGTAGGTGCCCTTGAATGGCCTAAATGATCTTTGGAAGCTTTTACATTAACACCTAGGTGACTCCATGGTCCTAGGACCATAGGTTTCTCTCTATTCTAATGAGAAATCCTATGGCCCTAGGGCTAGAGGGTGTCAATGTAGAAGCTCAAGGTCCATAGGTTGTCCTCTATTTGAGTTAGAGATCCTATGGCTTTAGAGCCATAGGGTTCCAATGTATAAGCTTAGGTCCATAGGTTGCCCACATTCCAATGAGAATTCCTATGGCCCCAAGGTTGTCATGGTGCATATGCATTGCCCTTGAATGGCCTAAATGCTCTTTGGAAGCTTTTACATTGACACCTAGGTGACCCTATGGTCCTAGGGCCATAGGTGGGCTCTCTATTGGGTGAAGGCATGTTAACGTGTCATGCTTTTTGTGCTAGTTAACATATGCCAACAAGCACATCTTGTACGCATAACACATGATACACTTTGTATAGATCATGATGATGGCCCACACACTTGAAAAAACATGACTGTTGAACTTCAAAAAAATGAATCTTAATATTTTTAAAATCTCAAACATTTAAGCTCAGTCGTTACGTTGAGGTAGTGGTGTAGTCATGATGTATGGAGGGAAGCACGACGCAGGGGCCACAAGTCAGAGAGAGGGAGGAAAGAGATTGCGAGCTGCAAGCAGGTCTGCAATCAGAGGCCAACAATCAGCCCAAGTGGAGGATAGCTCACCACTGGAGCCAACCACCTCCAACAGCTCTCTTGATAGTACTCCACCGAGAAGGAAGTCGAGGGGCAAAGGTTCTGTTGCTTCTCCTCCACCCTGTAAAAAATTGAATGCTTCTAATTCCCAAGGATCCCCAATGTCAAAGTACATGCATGCAGGGAAGGGAAATCAAGACTTGGGTACTCTCCCTCTCTCTCTCTCTCTCTCTCTCTCTCTCTCTCTCTCTCTCTCTCTCTCTCTCTCTCTTCAATGAGGGGGCCATATTTGGAAGTTGTAAATCAAGCAAAGCATGACACATTTCTCCAGCAATATCCGACTACTAATCTGTTAGTGAATCCTCTCACCCATGAGAAAATTGTGTTGCTAAGCATATGCTGCAATCAACACAGAGGACTATGCATTTAGCTTATATGCTTGTTTTTGCAGTAGCCCCTGGCTGCAATCTTGTTGTGGATTCTGTCACACTGATTAGGTGCATGTGCATTGCCTTAGGCATTCAAGGTGCATTATGAGATGATTGCATCTAAGGAGAGCCCGCACAATTGCCTGTGTAGAAATTACTTGACAACCCTATTCTAGTGAGGTTCTATAAGGTTTTAATCTTATAATCTTGTGTGGTGTGCAGGCTGATGGAAAGCTCCCAAGCTGAACATCCCACTGCAGGAAAAGTTTTGTGTAATAGAAGAAGAGTTTAATGTTGTCCATGGCCTCTCCATGGATGGTGTCAACCCCAAATTGGTGAAGTGAGAGCAGATTACAGATGTGGAGTGGTTTAGTGTATTTAGAGAGGCAAAGGATCACAACAAATATCTCTTAAATGCAGTAGTATTCGTAGCGACATGTACGACCAAGTACTTCAGCTGCACTACAGGATGTACCAGAAGGCCCCCACCAACATGGAAATTAATTTGTCTTTTGCAAAGGGTTTTGAAAAACAATTCAGTCTGGTGGCAATTGCAAGTGGCTCAGTCATGCAATTCAATTGGGCTAAGTTTGCTGTCCATCATTTGCAGGACCTTCGAGAAAAAGGATACTACGATGCCCATGTTGAAAAGTGGAGGGTGCATAATACCCACCCCTCAAGTCAAAAAATAGAGGAGGGCTCCGTGGAAACAAAGGATGATTTCACTGGCCAAGTAGCTCCGAATGTTGTTTTTGCTACCAGGGCAGCACCCCTCTCTATTAACAGCTCTCACAAAGTGGCAGGAAGTCTGTCATATTTTGTGCTCTTTGATTTGCAGCACATCATGAGTGCAAGTGACCATCTCAGAAATTGACTGCAGGATACTAAACAGTAGCTCAAGAATGCAGTTCAGGAGCTTGAAGCTGTGAGGGTTCTGAAAGCAAGCCATGATATGATCATCCATGTAGTACTTGCTATGACATAGAAGCTTCATGATGCTAAGAATGAATTGCGATGTTTAGGCCTCACTGATATTGTGGATGCAAGGAGAGAAATAGAGATCAAGGTAAAGATCGAGACACTAAAAGAGACACTGAATGGTTTAGGGTTTCCTCACAATGAGGACACCCCCATTGCTGCTGATATTGACATAACCTGTCTTCGTGTAAGTGCCGATGGTTTTTGTGATTGAACCTTATGTTTTGAATATGTGCACAACTATCCTATGTACTTACCATGCTTCTGTTTTGATTGGTTTGTAGATTAATGTGGAGGTGCAGGAAGAAAAAGTGCACGCCTGCGATAGTCAATTATAACTGCTCATGCAAATAAGTAGGATGATACAAGGCTCCTTCATCCCTACTGCCCTATGCAAGATAGCTATGGACACTTTTACAGAGTTTATAGGAGGGGTACACAATGGGACAACAAGCAATGAGTGTACTGGCTGTGGTCTGCCACTAGAAGTACACAAAATCAATGAAATGGTCAAAATGCCATGTGAGCATACCTATCACCTAATCTGCTTTGTTGTCGCATGCTCCCTGGGGACCGAATGTAGAGCTTCCACTTGCCAGCAGAGCATACCAACCGATTGGTGTGGCAAGGTCATAGGGCAAGGATCTCCAATCACATAGAGCTCTGGTAAGATAATGTTAAGGAACAATTATCCAGCCTTGATTTCTACACTAGCCCTGTGTATGCTACTTAGCTTAGTGGGTATGGTGGCTAGCATATTATGTATGGTAGTTGGCAAACCTAGTTATGCTAGCTAGCATACTATGAGATATAGCTAGCATACATTTCATGGTGGTAAGCATATTGTGTATGCTAGTTAGCATAGCTAGTTATCCTAGCTAACATATTGTGAATACTAGTTGGCATTTTTTGTATGCTAGTTAGCATATTGTGTATGCTAATAGGCATACCTTCTATGCTAGTTAACAAACTATGCATGCTAACTAGCATAGAGAGTTTCCTAATTAGAAACAAAGTATGCTAATCAACATATTAAATATACTAATTAGTGCACAATGTGCTAACTAGCAAACAGGGTATGCTGATTAGCATACCTTTTCTTCTAGTTAGCATACTTGCATGCTAGCCATCATACACAATGTTCTAGCTAGCATAAAAAGTATGCTAATTAGCATACCTTGTTAGCTAGTTAGCACACTCTATGTGGATACTTTTGATGCTAATTATAACATTGTGTATGATGGCTATCATGCAAGTATGATAACTAAAAAACAAGATATGATAATTAGCATACTCAATATGCTAAAACTAGCATATCTTGTATGCTAGCTAGCAAGTGCATGCTAACAAGCATTCAAAGTTTAGTTAGCATACCTTCTTTGCTATCTAGAATAATGTGTATGCTTGTTAGCATACCTCTATGCTAGTTAGCATACATTCTGAGCTAGCTAGCATAATGTGTATGCTAGTTACCATTTGGTGCATGCTAACAAGCATTCAAAGTTTAGTTAGCATACCTTCTGCTAACTAGCATAATGTGTATGCTTGTTAGCATAACTTTATGCTAGTTAGCATACATTCTGAGCTAGCTAGCATAATGTGTATGCTAGTTACCATACCTCTTTGCTAGTTATCGTAATGTGTATTTTAGTTAGCATGCACAGTATGCTAACCAAAAAAGATGGTATGCTAATTAGCAGAGATGTTATGTTAATTCGCATAACCTATCTTCTAGCTAGCATACTATCTATGCTAGCATACAAATGTGTATGCTAATTAGCATATCATGTATGCTAATTAACATAGCATGTATGCTAATTAGCACGCCATCAGTAATAAGCATACCATTAGCACACACATAATTTTGCTAATTAACATTTTATGTATGATAATTAGCATACATTCTTTGCTAGTTAGCATACACACTATATTCACGCTTCCTTGTTAGCATATTTTGTATGCTAGTTAGCATATTGATCATGGTAGTTAGCACACTTTGTATACTAGTTAGCATAGCTAGCATAGACAATATGAATGTTTGTAGGATATAGATGCCTACCATACATGGAATGCTACTTGTCACACTATGCATACAAGCAATCATAATGGTATTGATGAAAATTAACTAGTGAATGGAATACACCGGTATCAATGATGCAGGATGCGAACCTGATAAGACACTTGTCAATCAAAGGATAGACTCGAGAAGCTTTGTAATGATGAAGATTTTATCATGATTACTCATCCCAAACCCAAGCCCCCTATAGATGATCAAACAAGCATCTCAGAGGAAACAATTGGGAGTGTGCAAGAGGAAGGTAGGAGTTCTCAAGAGGAAGGTTATTTTCACAAGGGCTGACTGCACAAGACATCGGTGATGACAGCCCCCTGCAGGGTCTTGTAAACAAAGAAAAATTAAAGAGAAAAGGTGGCCGGGAATAGATTCTAGAAGATCTTGGGGACGAGATATTTGCTGCCCCTTCGAGCACCCTGGATGACATAAACGAACGCAGCAAAGGTGAAAAGAAAGCCATTCCCTCACGTTCTTGCAAGAAATTATGTTGAATATGTTCCCTGTTGTGTCCAAGTTATGTAGTATTAGCAAGCTCTACACCATGTGGCATGTATCTCTCTGGATATTTATAATGGAGAAACTCTTTTCAATATTATTTTATTGTACAACAATCCAATAGTTTTTGCTTGTCCTTTATGATGTCTTTATTCGATACCATTTCTGTGTCACAGGGAAACAGAAACTGCAGTTAGTTGCCCTACATGATTTGAATTATGCCATTGCATGCAAAACCATACGAAAGTAGTGTATTGCCAAGGCGAAATAGCTACCAAAAGAAAAAGCCGAGATTGAGAAGCTTAATGAAAATTGTTGGAGTACTTCAGTTATGTTCATTCCTCAAGGGAAGTTATTTTTGTTGAGATTGAGAAGCTATCTTAAACGCTTAATGAAAATTGTTGGAGTACTTCAGTTATGTTCATTCCTCAAGGGAAAAGCCGAGATTGAGAAGCTATCTTAAATGCTTAATGAAAATTGTTGGAGTACTTCAATTATGTTCATTCCTCAAGGGAAGTTATTTTTGCTGAGATGTATGCACTACCAAACCCAATATGCATGCCAAAGCCATTGCCAGACAAGGGGCGCGCTTTGCTTCTTGATTTAAATGGCCTGCTTGTTCAAGTTGTAGAGCCAATGCACGGTGACATTCCCCCTAAACATGCAGGGGAAATGATAAAGTACAATGTGCAAGATAGGAGGTATGTATTTTGTCGCAGAGACAGTCACAAATTTTTGGATTGGTGCCTCTGATTTTTCCATGTGTATATATGGAGCACCAACATGGCACCTAAAGTGAATGCAATATTAGGAGCAGTATTCAAAGAGCAGTGGGCTAAGCTAAGAGGTATTTTTTTCACAGAATCATTGTAGTGGCCAGCCTCAATAGATATATAATAAGCCTGTATTCTTGAAGGATTTGAGATTGTTTTGGAAGAACTGTAACTTTGGGCCCCAAAACAACCTAATTATTGACGATAGTATGTACAAAGTGTGCCACAACCCTAAAGGAAGTTGGCTTGTTACTCCTAAGATAGAGGACCAGAACAAAGAACAATGGCAAAACTTCCTGATAGATACTTTGAGCAGCTGGCTGTTCCTATGGCTGCAATCAGAGGATCGTGTAGCGTATACAACTTAAAATGCATTTGATACTGCCCTAGATTTTTTTTTCACAAGAAGTGATCAGGAAGCTGGCATCAGAAATACAAATGAGGCCCAGCATAAGGAAGCCTTGCGTAGGAGACAAAGGGAGGCTGATGAAGAAGCTGAAAGACATAAGAGAGAGAGGCTACATAGGGCAAAATTACAGAAACAGCAGCAAGAAGAAGAAGAAAGAGAGTTGCAAGAACCAAAAGCTCAACAAGAAGAAGAAAGAGAGCAAGACCCAAAAGCTCAGCAAACAAAGAAGCAAACGGACACTGGGCAAAAGCGAGTGTACAAGCGAGCTAAACCACGATCTTATCCAGAGTAGGCTTTTTGTAGTTCTGTAACATTATGAGGGAAATTTGAAAATTTCCTTTCCAATGTTTGTAACTATTTCGACATTCACTTCAGATAGTAATGATCAGATCATGTACTATTCTTTTTTTGAAGAAATACTATGTGTACTGTTGGCATTCTTTTTTGTCTTTCAAACATTGAATTTGTATACATTCTCGTTGGAAATCAGCAAAGGTATGCTAATTAGCATAATGTTTATGGTAACTAGCAAAAATAGTATGCTAATTAGAATATCACGTATGCTAATTAGCATACCCACAATAGCTAATTAGAATACATGATATTACTGCACATTTTTGTTTATGCTAACTTCCACTCACAGCATACCATAGTGCGCTAATTAATATATACAATATACAGGAAGTTGCCATGTTTTCTCCTTGAAACTAGCAATGGTATGCTAATTAGCATACTATTTATGCCAACTGGCATAAATAGTATGCTAATTAGCATTCCTTCAATTAGCATACTGTGGACTTTTGTTTTTGTTCCACTCACAGCATAGTATGCTAATTAGCACACACAATATATCCAAAGCTGCCATCCATTCTTGAAACTAGCATATAGTATGCTAATTAGCATACATGATATGCTTATTAGCATACACAGTATACAGAGAGCTGTTATTTCTTCTCCTTAAAACCAGCAAAGGTATGCTAATTAGCATACTATCTATACCTACTGGCATAGACAGTATGCTAATTAGCATACCTTCAATTGGCATACTGTACATTTTTGTTTGTGCTAACTTCCACTCAGTATAGTATGCTAATTAGCATACACAATATATAAAAAGTTGCCATCCCTTCTCCTTGAAACCAACAAAACTATGCTCTTAGCATACTGTTTATGCCAATTAACTATGCTAATTAGCATACCCACAGAATGCCAACTGGCATAAACAGAATGCTAATTAGCATACGCAGGATGCAGAGACCTGTCATCTCTTCTTTTTGAAACCAACAAAGATATGCTTATTAGCATACTGTTTATGCCAGTTACATAGTATGATAATTAGCATGCTGTGCATTTTTGTTTGTGCTAACTTTCACTCACAGCATAGTATGCTAATTAGAACACACAGTATACAGAAATCTATCATCTCTTCTCCTTAAAACTAGCGAAGGTATGCTAATTAGAATACATAGTGAACTCCTTGAAACCAGCAAAAGGTATGCTAATTAGTATACAGAGTATACAGAAAGCTTCCATCTCTTTTCCCCTAAACCAGCAAGGGTATGTTAATTAGCATATTGTTTATGCCAGTTGGCATAAACAGTATGCTAACTAGCTCCACTCACAACATAGTATACTAATCAGCATACATAGTATACAGAAAGCTTCCATCTCTTCTCCTTGAAAACCAACAAAATTATGCTTATTAGCATATTGTTTATGCTAACTACCATATATAAGTTTATGCTAATCAGCATAAATAGTATGCTAATTAGCATTAGCATACACAGTATACAAGAACCTGCCATATCTTCTTCTTGAAAGCCAGCAAAAGGTATGCTGATTAACTAGCATAAACAATATGCTAATTAGCATACCATTTATGCTAACTAGTATACCCACAGAACACAATTAGCATACCTTCTTATTATCATATTGTGCAAGCTACTGGCCTTCTTTGTACACATCTTTCCAAACCCTAATGCCTTTCTTATAAGCTGGGTGTACCTTCTTTTACAGTTTCCATTTATATTTGTGGGCTACCTGCCCAAAACCATATGGAGTCTTGCTGTAAAAAGCATAAATTGTAAGACACCAAAGGAGGCGGACTTTGAGCTTGTTTGATCACCTCTCTAGAGTTCTACATTTTCTTGATGAGCTCAAATCCTATAGGTTTAATGAGATAGGTTGTACAAATTATCTCTCTTAAACTGAGACCCCTCTGTGATAGACATCAAATCCATGTATACTCAAAGCACACAAGAGACAGAAGATACCCAAGTTTTTGATAAAATTGCATTATATCCAAGCAAGAAGTATATTAAAGATGCAGTGATTACAACTTAAAAGCTAAAGGGCATGCTATTATATATTGCTTCATAGCTGGGATGATTGTGTACACCTGCTGTCTCCTTGGGATGTGCTCCATGGGTATTTTGATACATCATACCAGATGTGAAAGTATGTGGACGATGGGCTGCTTGTAGTCTATCTTGAAGGTCTATGCATCCAATTTCTTGTAATACACACCTTGCAAAACATATGAGCCTCTATCAATTGCATTGCCCCACTCATCGAGGTACCCCTTCTCCACCTTCTCCTTTGTTGCAACACACTTGACCAGGTAGAAATCCACATCCTCGACGTTGGTCAAAGCATCTGGATTTACAGCAAATGTTTCTCCATCACATAGAGTGCTACTCAACACATCATGATGTGGATGGGGAAAATTGGGGGCAAATGTGTGCGTAGATGAAGAGAGATCTTTGCACAAAAATGTGAACACAGATTTGTGCAAGGACAAGATAGGAGAAGGGGTGCAAGGAGAGCATTTTTGGCAACGGTGGCGGATATGTGTGTTGTAGGCCACGATGATGACCACACATAGTTCTATGTGAAGACCACCTCGAGTCCCG